>NC_090024.1:187536705-187857419 GCF_037176765.1 Anolis sagrei | reverse complement strand
TGTAGAGAGATGTCTGTAATCATTTTGCACAACTGTAAATTGACAATAGGCTTGGTTGATCGTGTTTGTAAGTTTCTAAACTCTTAATGAATTCGTATTAAAATTACATTTGATCCAATATCGAGCCATGCAGGAATAGTGTGAGGAGTAATTATGAATTGAAACAATTTCCCCATTTTTCGTAATTATTTTCAGATGTCTGGGGCAAGTTTTACAATCTCGCAGTTTCCCTGGCCTCCCTGGCAACAAGCGGCGATGTGGAAGGGCGAGGTGGGCGTGGCTATGCCCCCAGTGGCCATCAAGAAGAGCTGGGCATAGCCATGGCCACCTCATTCCCCTGTCATCCATCGCCATTCAGTCACCCAGGGAAGGCAAACTGCGAGATTTTAAAACTAATCTCGCAGTTTGCCCTCCCTGGGTTACTGAATGGTTATGGATGGCAGGGGAATGAGGTGGACGTAGCTATACCCAGCTCTTCCTGAAGGCCACACCTCCAGTGGCTGTCAAGAAGAGCTGGGCGTAGCCATGCCCACCTCATTCCCCTGTCATCCCTCACCATTCAGTCACCCAGGGAAGGCAAACTGCGAGATTTTAAAACTAATCACCCTGTTTGGTATAAGTCTGCCCATGCAAAGCAGGTGAACATAGCATTGAATGAAACATGCAGAATAATCACAGGGTATCTGGAACCTATACCTGTTGATAAACTCTACAAGCTAGCTGGCATTGCCCCTTCCCCCCGATGTGTGATGGGAAGTTGCTGCTAAATGTGAGAGAAATAAGGTTGAACACTGTGAAAGCCATCCACTACATGGCTACCAGCCTCCTCCCAGTAGACTCAAATCAAGGAAAAACTTTATGAGAACTACCACTCTTATTGGCGTCCCCCCAGCAACAGCAAGGATATCTCTCTGGGCAGCTAAACCAGGAAATCCCAAATGGATGCCCCACCACCACCATGAGGGTCTTCCTCCAAGGGCAAACCAAGAATGGGCAACTTGGAAGTCCCTGAACAGACTCAGAAGTGGATGGGCAGATCAAAAGACAACCTGGCAAAATGGCACTACCTAAAAGAATCCCACATCTTGTGTGACTGTGGAGCAGAACAGACAACTCTGCATCTGTATGCCTGTCCACTATGCCCAGCCACATGTACAGAGGAAGAATTGTTGGAGGCTACAGACAATGCCATTGCTGTTGCCCGTTTCTGGTCAAAGGATATTTAGCCTCCTGTGCTCTTTGTATTTTTATCAGTTTTATATTAATTTATGCAATGCTTTTGATACAAAATAATAAAACCTGAATTGGTTTCCTCCCCCTGCCCATAAGTGGTTTCAGCGGTCATCCTTCCCAAGGCATGACACTCCAGGACAGGACAACACATGGAACTGTGTGGGTCTTCTTGATTTGAAGCACAATGGAGAATCAAAGTTGGATCAAGATGAACTGGGATTTTGGAGCTGTTCAAAAACAGTGTCCCCTTTGGGCACATGGAAGAACTTTCCTGTTGGAAAGTCAGTTTTTGGCATAGCGGATCAGGTCTTGAAGTGCTGCTAGGCAAAGTGGAGTTTTCCTTATGGTCAAATCCAAACCTTTTCCATCCTGAAAGGAGGATTGCATCTGCTTTGCTGTGTCCAAGTTGGCATGACTTGATGCTGCAATTAAGCAAAATGAAGTGAAATAAGCTACGACATTAATAGCTAATGCTGAATTTGAACAGTTTAAACATCTAAAAGATATAATAACTTTAAGTACAACTTAAAAACCATTAAAATTCCTTTCTGCAGTAGCCAGTTAGTGGTGAAAAAGCTGTCTAAATAAATGTCTGGTAGCAAAAAAGAGCTGGGAATGGGTCAATTTACCTCCCTGTGGAAACAAGTGCCACATGCTAAGAGCAGCCACCAAGAAAGCTCTCTTTTGTGATCTCAGAAAATATTCCTGTGAAGATACTAAGGTCAAGATAACAATTTCTGCCCAGAAATCTCATAACCCAAGCAAACCCATGGGAAGAAATACTATTTCATATGGGGAGATATTAGTCCCTTGGTCTTCTCCAAAAATGGTCATTTAAGCAAAAACACATCCTATTTTTTGCCATACTTAAGCTATGCTTATTTATTCATTAATAAGAATTCTTTCACAGCAATTTTTCCTGTTGGGTATTAGAATTGTTTAAGCCATTAAAATTAAAAACACATTAAAGCATTAAGATGTAATGATATTTCTGTGTGTATTACTGAATTCTGGAAAATATTTCTCAAGCCTTTGAAATGAAATGCTTTGAATCTTATTCTGTTTAATCATGTGTGCACATCTTATGTTTTGCTATATACTTTGCTTTTAAAACCTCTAGCAAATTAATATGTATGAGGACAATTTCTGGATTTCTTTTTAGGAAGCGATGCAGGAGAATGTTAAAAGAGCAAAGATCTATCTATATAAAGCACAATCAAGGGAAACGTGCAAAAATGATTGTTAAGTTGAAGAATTATTTCCTAACATAGAAAAAAACATTTTGCATATCTTCATAACCCTTTCATTTATAGGTTTTCTACATGTGTCTTGGACTTTCAGTTCATAATCACGATCAGTATTTGGTACATTCCCAGCATCAACAAAATATCACACCTAAGAACCTGTTTTTAAAAATATTATCCCCACAACTACAAAGAGAAAATTCTGAATCATATATCACATAGCTTATTAAGATTTTCAGAAGCAAATCTTGAGGAGGAGATAACATGTCATGAAAAATACCCATTATATCATGAAATAACCCATTGCTTGCTGTGAAAAATATATAGCCTTAATAATTTTATAAAAATAACAGAGAAACTCTCAGTTTGGATGCTAGTAACTCTCAGTTTGGATGCTAGTAATTTACAACCTTTAATTTCCACCCAGGATTTCAAATAACTTATCCCCCATTTAACATCACAAGTATGGGTTCTATTTTCTAAGGAATTTAACACCAGGAACTTGGGCTTCCAAGAATGAATAAGAGTTACAATGCTTCCTTCTCTTTTCTCCCCACCCCCCACTCTCCTAGCAAGTGTTTAATAAAATTATTTAGGGGGGGGGGGGGGAAGAGTTACAATGCTGAATGAGATATAACAGCGTTATTAAATTGCTGGTGAGGAATCAAATTATGTCAAGGATATTGGTCATAAATAGACATGTTGTTCTTGAAACTTCCCCTTAAAAGACTTGGGTGTTTAACACAAAGGACAAAATGATACTTTCTCCTCCATTCACAGACAATGGAACAGTATACTTCACCATATCTGAATTACAATATGACCTCCATATTCACAGGGAATTTGTTTCTGGACAATGCGTGGATACATGAAACCGCAGATATTAGTGAGCCCTATAATTTTCAATGGGATAAGTGATGGAGATACCAGGATGTGGATGTAAGTGTACAGGAGGTCCCTAAGGGGATAAACAAAGCTCTAGATAAGTGGAACCATGAGCCCCCAGTGGCTCAATGGGTTAAACTCTTGTGCCAGCAAGACTGACAGGTCGGAGGTTCAAATCCAGGGAGAGTGTGGATGAGGTCCCTCTGTCAGCTCCAGCTCCCAATGCAGGGACATGAGAGAAGCCTCTCACAAGGATAGTAAAACATCAAACATCTGGGGTCCCCTGGGCAACGTCCTTGCAGATGGCCAATTCTCTCACACCAGAAGCAACTTGCAGTTTTACAAAAAAGTGAAACCATGTATAGCAGTTCTGCAGTTATAGAGGGTGTGTGGTGGAGGCTCCTTCTTTGGAAGCTTTTAAACAGAGGCTGGATGGCCATCTGTCAGGGGTGATTTAAATTCAATATTCCTGCTTCTTGGCAGGGGGTTGGACTGGATGGCCCATGAGGTCTCTTCCAACTCTTTGATTCTATGATTCTATGATTGTACAAAACTTGTTCAGGCATACTAGAACATAGGGTCTCTAGATCAAGACCCCTCTCTTGATGGCTTCTGGACAAGGTGAAAATACAACCTGGGAAAGATTTCTCCATTATTCCCCTTCTATCATATACCCATTCTTATCTTCTCCCTCATTCCCTCATCTTCTTTCTCCTCCCACCCAATTCACCTTGCCACACTTGTCTCCTTCATGTCTCTGTCTCTCTCTCATCATTCATTATTCTTCCACCCATCACTTTTCCTAATTATATTCATCATGAGTTTTTATTCTTCTCGTCACTTTTTCTGTCTCTCAAACATTTTCTCTTTCATCTCACTCCACCAAAAAACTTTGAAACCATTACTGGGTCATGTCAGATAGTTAGTATTTTGAAACTGTATTAAATTTAACAGCACTTGCTTCTGAGTAGATCTTTAAGAATAGGATCTGCCCTGTTGGCCTAGTATTGTTGTTGTTGTTGCTGACATTGCTCTTCATTATCACCTCTCCAGCATTTAATTATTTTAGAAGCATTACAATAAGGATTCCTTTTTATTGATTGCTAATGTGGAGAACCACAACATTTTTCCTATTGTGAAAGACCAGTGTCGTATTTGTTCTTCTTGATTATAACTGTTCCTTTCCTGAAAACTCTCCACAGAGTGGTAGTTAATGGCACATGGACCAACACTGGTCCACAAACCATAACTTTGAGTAGAACTAATTGTGGTTAGTATTTAATACATCATGCCTGATGACATCAAGTGGGCCCACCTACTGCAAAATCATGAGAACCACCACCTCTGAGATCACTAATAATCCTCCCTATAGTTAAGACTTTGATCTGAAATTTCAAGACCTGGAAATGTTCCTGACCTGGCAGTCTTAACTTCAAAGGTTACATGTCACACATAGTTCTCAAACAGAAGAAAACACCTAATGTGAAGCCAGCAGACATCCCATCCAGTGTCTATTGCTTGAGGTGATCTCCTCTCCCTCCTTAATGATACAGCCAAGCTTGTACAATAAAGATCTTGAGAAGGGGCTGAAGTTATAAGCTAGCAGAAGCTTCAAACCAAGGGCTCCCTCAGCAAGATATGAGCATTCAGTGATATTATAATAGCTTGGAAGAAACCTACCATCAAGATAAAGATAAGCTGCTTATTTTCATCTTGAATGCATTTCGAAACCATGGCTCCAGAGGACCAGAGCCTAGTATGGCAGATACCACTGTGAAATGCATCAGGTAAAACAAGGAACTAGTAGGCTGCACCCAGCTCTGCAAAACTGCTGTGTTTGGCCTGGCTCTGAGAAATGAATGTCTACTCCCAGGATACATTCCCACCTTGTTGCCAGACTGGGAACACTGATAGAGATTAATAACATGAGCAAATTGCATTGCATCCCCCCCTCCACACACACACACACACACACTTTAGACTAGAGACAAAGGGGAGCTGATTTGCTATATGAATTTGCCCATCTTGTATATCTGGCATATGCCAAATGAAGGGCACCTTTCTCAATGTTCTTCTTAAACCAGCAGCATAATTCAAAGTAAAGACTCACAGTCAAAGCTCTATTGCTGCCTTTCCACTATAGCATCCATGACATTGGAGTAGGAGACTCAAACTCTCACAACCCACACCTACCCACCCATTCACCCACCTAGCTTTCCCCCTGGTGCCCTATTATCATCAAGACATGGTCCATATAAGTACAGAAGACAATCAGGGGCCCTTATAGAAAAAGCTATTTCCCTTCCTATCAGAGAAAGGGGGAAATTGTTTAGTATACCACAAGACCAAATGAGGCCCAGAGAGGTTTGGCCATTACTAGTTCAGGCACGTAACAGATTCTACAACACCATATAACAGTTTGTTAAACCTGAGCCCTCATACACAACAACTCTGTTAAGATTGAGGTCAATGTATTTCTCCAAAGGTCAAGTGCATTGTTAGGAAAGGACTTTACATGTCTCTTCACTCTTAACCGTGACTCCTCTTCCTGACTGAAATTGGGTGTGATTCTCTCAATCTGTAATGAATTTGCTCTGAGCCATCTACCCACATTTCTCAGAAACTCTGGTACCTGTACAGGAGATGAACGTGTTTGCCTGTAAAGCTCAGCAGCAGTGCTTCCACCAGTGCATAACCTTAGGCAGCAGAACAGAAGGCTGCCAAAGAAAAAGTGGCTTTGGGAAAAGAACAGGAGAAGGAACAGGAAGATGTTGGTGTTTGATGGATGCCATCAAAGGATGGCATAATAGAACACAATCTGAAAAGCAGAATGCTCCTTGGTAAGTTAAGGTACTAAAGGTGATAAAAACAATGCTATTTTTGGCCTGGGCCTGTGATTCTGATGAGTCACTTGAGAACATTGCACAGCAGTTTAAATAAGAAAAAGTGTGATTTGTTAACACTTCCCACTCATTCCCCCGAGTCTTCTCTTTCCTGTACAAATTGAACCTATGTTTCTGTTGCAGTACATGGGGAAAAATTCTTACTTTGTAGGGGATTTAGTAGTCACATAAACATTCTTTCCAACATTTTAGGAGCCAATGAAGGGTGCCTGATTGGGGCTCAGAAAGGGTTCCAACTAGGCATCTTATCCTGGATTCCCAGAACCCTTTCAGATATATTCTATGATTCTATAATTCAGTGAGCAGCACCCTTTACAAACTTAGTGCTCACCAGATGTGCTGGGCTACAGTTCCCAGGTTGCCTAACCCAACACAGCTGTATAAATGTATAAATGGCTTCTGAAACTAGAAAATAAGCTTGTAAAAGAGTACATGACAAGGTAGTCCAAAATTCTGAGCATAATGTCCATATGGATGTATGGGGAGAAATGTGGTCTAAAGATATTAAATGTATTGTGTGGTATAGGTGGTATATAACATCAAATAAGCTGTCAGAAATTTATCAAATGTTTTAGCCCAATGTTGGAGATGTCAAGATGGAAAAGACTTCTTTTTTCATATGTGGTAGACTTGTTAGAAGGCAAAAGGTTACTGGTCTAAAAGCTATATGTTCATGAAAAACATTTTAAAGATAGTTTTTTTAATGTTTCCAGAAATTGTTTTGTTGGAAACCATGAATAAAGAACTGGATAGTAAACATAGCTTACTTCTTCAGTATATGACAACAATAGCAAGAATATTCAATGCCCAAACTTGGAAACAGAGTGAGGCATTGTCAATGAAGGATTGAACAATGATGAATTGATAGCTAAGTTAGCAGAAATTGCCACAGTAATCTAGGCACTAAAGGATAAGTGAATTGATGATGTTTTGAAAGAATGGAAACAATTTGTGGATATATATTTTTTGCGCAAAAAGACATCTAATGATGCAATAATTTGGGATCATGGGTTACTAGCAATTTTAGTATGATTATATGATTGAGTATGGAGGTATGTTTTAATACGTGCATTTTACAGAGTGTTTTAAAATAATTATGTGTCTGTTTATGTTTTAGTAATGCTTTAACTCGCCTTGAGTTGTGAGAGGCGGGCAAGAAATAAAACTATTATTATTATTATTATTATTATTATTATTATGTCATGGTAGAATTTTTTTTTCATTACAGTCAGAATTGGGAGTTCAGATCCCTACTGTATTTTTATTATATACTAGCCGTCCCCTGCCACACATTGCTGTGTCTCTCAGAAAAGAGAGGAATTCCAGGCATGAAACAATAGACAGAAGAGACATATGGAAGGGACATTGATAGATGGAAGAGAAGGTAGGTGGATAGAACATAGGTAGGTAGATAGATGGATGGTCAGACAGACAGACATCTTTAAGAGGCCAAATGGGTTGGACTGGATGGCCTTTGAGGCTTCCTTCCAACTGGCTGGCCATCTGTTGGGAGGGCTTTGATGGTGTCTTCCTTTACTGCCAAAAGTGGTTGGACTGGATGGCCTATGGGGCCCCTTTAACTACCATGGTTCAATGCTGTGGAATAATTCCCTGGTGTAGTCCATGTAGGGGCAGACTTGGGCCCTCCAGGGATTTTGGACTCCAACTCCCAGAATTACTAACAGTCTTCCTAACAGCCTTTTGAGATTGGAGTTGTTTTTGTCACTGTGTTTTTCAGTGTTTTTATGACCAATGGTCACTCGTTGGCCTGATGGGTGTGTTGTGTCCAAATTTGGTGTCAATTCGTCCAGTGGCTTTTGAGTTATGTTAATCCTACAAACGAACATTACATTTTTATTTATATAGACTAGCCGTCCCCTGCCACATGTTGCTGTGGCCCAGTCTGGTGATCTGGAAAATAAAGTAATGAGAAAGTGCTGGTTTCTAATATATATAATTTCTTTATGCTTGTGGGTAAATAGTATTTCTTGTTGTTTCTTTGTCAGTGTTGATGTGGAGATTGTCTGGTTTGCCTACTTTGGAACATGCAACATATAATTGTCCTTCTTTAGGGGCCCCTTTCAAATCTATGATACTATATCTGTGTGTGGGTGTGTGTGTGTGTGTGTGAATCATATATATCTATATCTATGGCTGGATGGCTCTTTGTCGGGAGGGCTTTGATTACGTTTTCTTGCCCTGGTGAAGGGAGTTGGACTGGATGGTCTTAAGTATTTTCTGTTGGTCATGGGGGTTCTGTGTGGGAAGTTTGCTCCAATTCTGTTGTTTGTGGGGTTCAGAGTGCTCTTTGATTGGAGGTGAACTATAAATCCCAGCAACTACAACTCTCAAATGTCAAGGTCTATTTCCTCTAAACCCCTTCTGTGTTCATACTTGGGCATATGGAATATTCGTGCCAAGTTTGATCTAGATCCATCATTGTTTGAGTCCATAGTGCTCTCTGGATGTAGGTGAACTACAACTTCCAAACTCAAGGTCAGTGCTCACCTAACTCTTCCAGTATTTTCTGTTGGCCAAGGGAGTCCTGTGTGCCATGTTTGGTTCCATTCCATTGTTGGTGGTGTTCAGAATGCTCTTTGATTATAGGTTAACTATAAATCCCGGCAACTACAACTCCCAAATGACAAAATGAATTTTTTTTAGTGATGGTCACTCCTTGGGTTAGTAGGTGTCTTGTGGCCAAATTTGGCGGCAATCCGTCCAGTGGTTTTTGAGTTATGTTAATCCCACAAATGAACATTACATTTTTATTTATATAGATTTTTCTCTTTATTTCTCCTTTTCTTTTTCTTTTTCTCTCTCTCTTTTTCTTTTTTTAATTTCTTTTAAAAATATATATTATTTTAGTTGCAAATTGTGTTAAAACTAATGAATAAATATTGTTAGGGGTCTGACAAGAAATGTTAACATTCTTCACTTCTTCTTTGGGTTGTTTTTTTCCTCATTTACACAGATCACTGACAAGAGTTTGCAGGTCTATATGCTATGAGGAGTAGGACTTTACAGCACAGTGCCTTTTTCTTGCTTTCTGCCTGAGCATTAAGTTGGGTCACTGAAAGAGAGGTGATCATCTGAGTCTTGAGACATCAAGGAGCTGGAGTCCACAGCTTTGTTTTTCTAGACCTTTGCAACAGTTACCTTGACTACAACAACAGCTATAGAAATGTGTCACACAGGAGGACCAGGAATACGAGAGAGACGTGGAGTTCCTGTTCCCAGCAACTCTGGGATTATCTAGCCTCTTTGCTAGTATATCATAAACTCAGTTTATGGGACTGCAATCCTGTCTTTTTTTTACTCATTCTGTTGATATTGGCACCTATGGATACTGCCAGGTCATTTTCCAACTCTTGTCTGGTTAAATTGCCCGTGCTTGTTGCAGCTCTTGAGATATCTTCATATTGCTCTCCATCTCTGCATCCAGGATTTTTCTATGCTCTAAACTGAGATGTGAAATATTACTGCTCATACTGGTGATATTGCTTCCTCCTCCTGATTGTAATGTATAGAATCTCCCAAGTACATCATTGGCTGGATGACTGAGAGATACAGGATCCAAAGAGCCCCCGCCTCCCATCTTTCCCATTTTCCCCTTACATATCCTACTTGAGTGAACTCTCAGTTCTATCACCACTTCCCCATCTAAATATGATAATCCCTGACCAAAGTCTGCATAAAATGTCCTCAGAAGCACTTTATTCTCTGATTTGTGCAATGAACTCTTACCTTATCCCCCAGATCCCCTTCCTGATATTTTACACTGCCCTATCTCCCAGTGTTTTAAAATTTTAATCTTTGAACTGGCCCTGCCCATTGTGTTCATTTTTAGTGGTTTAATGTTTTGATTTTATATTGTTGTGCTGTATATTTACATTTTATATTTTTGTATTTTATGTTATTTTATTTTCTGATTTTCTATTATGTTTTTGTGTTATATTGTGTTTCTGTATTAATGGGCGTGGCCTCATGTAAGCCACCCTGAGACCCCTTTGGGGATATGGTGGTGGGGTATAAATAAAGTTTATTATTATTATTATTATTATTATTATTATTATTATTATTAAACATCCTCCCACTTCTCATCTAAAATCTATTCCCAATTGTACAAGTTTAGTCATGAATGATGAATGTGACAAAATTTACTAACATGCCTCTTTTAAAATATATAATTCTCAGTTCAGGAAAATAGTCGGCATAACTGTGCTTATGAAATAAAAACACTGTTATCTTAATGTGGAGCACACAGTTAGAAAGGAGTGCCAAAATATTTGGCAAGACAACTATGCCAGGAGGTTTACCCAAGGTCAAGATGGAAACCAGCAGGGAGGCAGGCCAACTGACTCCCAAGCTAAACCTTTGTCCAGTTCCCTAAATGATGTCCTAACCTGGTTTCTACTTCTCAGGAAGTGTTGCCGCTTTCCTGTCACAAAAGGAAAAAGGAAATCTCACATTAGAGCAGACTTCCCCCTCCCTATTTGCCCACCAACCTGCTCTTCTCCATTCCTAGTGGGTACAAAGTTGTGCATAGCCGAGGAGCTGAGCTGCTTATCGGTGGCTTGTGAGCTCACTCAATGGGAAAAGGGTTAAATGGAGATAAAGCTGAAGAGTGGTGGAGACCATATGGAAGGGGGAAGAAAACTCTTTATCCTGTAATTGGATTCACTCCCAGTAGCTCCTGGCTAAGGTGAGCTTGAGTGGATGTGACAGGCTATGATCCGTGAATTGCTATCAGCCAGCCTGGCCCCAAGCAGGATGTGTGTGCACAAACTTGTAGATCAATCCATTAGGGTGGATCAAATAGATTTAAATGTGTGACAGGGAAGAAGTAGGACACAGATATATTTACAGTTAGGTATGTCGGATTGTGTTTTTCTCTCCCCCCCCCCCTTTTTTTTTTTTCAGAGTCAAGATTAACTCTACCTCGGTAGCTGTTCCAGCTAAATGCTCCTAGCCCTCTACTGGCTAGAGGATGGCACAGCTTTGCAGGGCTAAAATAAAATGCTAGAAAAGAAAAGCATTAAGGAATAAGCTAAGCGGAGACAGTGAATTGCATCCAAGGGATGTTTATGGAACAGTTGGCAAGTCGTAGCTTTCAGAAAAATAATGGTAAACTAGAGTAGGCTTCTGAAAGTTAATCCTTTCATCCCCAGTGAGAAAATGTTAGGCAAAGCCCCTGTTTTAGCTACTGGTCACAGAAAAAGATGCAGACAAAATGCCTGCACAGAACTCTTAAGCTTCATATTGACTTTGTAGAGAGGAAACAGAACTTGGAACCATTATTTTATGCATCTCAGAGACCAGTGGCCTATCTCATTTACTCACATTCTGGGATCTCACCTAATAGCTGCACTGGTTAATTCTGATATTCAGAGCATCCCTGCATGTTGTGATTATCGTCCCTCCTTCTTCCTGTCATTTGCCACAACTTATTGGTTCCTTCTATTTTCCCCCAGATAGAATGAAAGAACCCTGTAATGTTTAGATTTTGACTAACGTCTTCTCTTTCTGAACCCAAAACCCTGAAGTGGACCAGAAGTCACTCTAGGAAGTCCACAAACTTCCAGTCTTTAACAAAGTGTAAATGAACTAGTTTAGCCCCAAATTAAGGAAAAATGGTGGTCACTGAAACTCTGGAGCTACCCACCACTTTGGGAAGAGTCTGGACTGTAGACCAGCTCCAATGTGAACCAATCTGCTGTTGACATAGGCTAATGCTGCCATTTCATTTTTCCTATACTCATCAGTGCAGGAAAAGGGAGATGGGTTGGGTCTGTATCACCCCTATTGTCACTGCTGGGTAGTGCAGAGCTCCAGGAGACCTCCTGACCATTGCTGGGCACTTTACTGATATCAGCAAAGGAGCCCAGTAGTAGCAGGGAGGTCTCCCAGAGGTCTGCAGCCATCTAGCACCAGTAATGGTGACCTGAAATGTATGGTGATGGTCGGACAGAACTGAACTGGTTTTGACCTTGCTGGACCATGATCTACCCCACCACCACATGGTAAAATGAATAAATATACTGAGATTTTATTCTCTTAGAATGGAAAGACCTTTACTACATATGTGACGATAGGAGGGAAAAGATATACATGACAATATATTAGAAGTTTACATGGCTAACAACCTACAAAAATAACACATTTGTTATGTTTGTAATTGCTCCTGTTTAGGATTTATACCTTATTTTAATGTTCTTATTTGTATTGTACTGATGCACTTAAACATTTAAAAATTAATGGAAGTATTTCCATTAAACACAATTCTGAACTCCTGTCTGTGAAGCAGAAGAGCACCTTTAGAAAAAGTCCAAAATAAGGGTCAGGGATATCTGGCCCTCAAGATACAAGCCAATTACAGTTTTTATCAGCTCTAGCCAGAACAGTGATGATGGGAGTTGCAGTCCAACTTCTAGTGAATCACCTTTCCTCCATCACAAAGATAGACCTTCCAATTTTACCACTGCAGTGTTAGCACTACTGAGAAACAGCACTAACACAGGTAAAAGCCTTGAGCCTCATCTGGGTGTCAAGGATGAACCAATAGCTGCCCACTGACCTTCATAACCAAATAAATGCTAATCTGCAGTTGCAGATAAATGATAACATTAAGTGTACACAGAATTTTGCAAACAAAACTGACAGCTGTCCATTGAATGTGCTGATAAATCTAGTGCATCCAAGTTTCCTTTAATCCAGCTCATACTATCAAAGAAAAAAGATCTCCAGAGATTTTACAGCATCAAGAACAGCTATTTCTTTTCATGGTACGCTTCTCACATTGACAGCTAATCTCCTCTGACAAGACTCACAAGAAAAAGTTGAATCTAAAGATTCTTAACTTTTCACCCTGGCAAAAATCCATTGGCTTCTATAGGATCTTTATGTGAACAAAAAATACCAGTCAGGCTTAGATTTTTTTTTATTTCTGAACATTTTTCATCCAGTATCAGAGTGACTTGAATAGCACGCATCATTGTTTTGATGATGTGACTGTATAAGAAATTTACAAAGACATGGTTGGTAACACCTTTTGTTTCTACAGTATTTTATATTGTTATGATTTAATGCACTACAGGTCTTTTTAGTGCTGTGTATTTAAGAATGTACAGAATAGAATAGAATAGATAGAATAACTTCATTATCATTGTACACTGTACAATGAAATTAAATGCCATCCCCAAATTACAAAACAAAGCACCCATCCTTGAGAGTAGAAGTCCATCAAGTGCTGAGATAATTGGACAAATAGCACATGAGAATATGAAGGCAATTATCAACATTTGGGTCAAGAGCCACAGCCTAAGTTATGAAAGGCCAGATTTAATTCGTGGTGAGCAACTGTGGTCCTCAATGAGAAACACAATATGGGCTGTGTGGGAAGGAATACCTACATTTCCATTAATATAGCTATGCTTTCCATGGCCAAAAAGCAAAGAGCACAATAGAATCTGAACTTCACCAGAGTTAAATCTTATTATTGATTGTGTCTCCCATACCTGCTATGCTCCAATGAATTAACATGAGTTATATTGCTGAGAAGTTGGGAGAAATGTAACCAGTCTGCAGGAAAGAACAGAAACACAAGTTAAAGACTGTGCACTTAAAATATTTATGGTGTGAATGAACATGTGTTTAAACCCTCTGTATTTCAAATATTTATGTATGCAGGGGAACAAAATCTAATATTAAGAAAAATGTATTAAAAGTTGCCAAAGGCACTTTTCTTCATTAGCAACACTGAACACCCACAGATAGCAGCGGCGGCTGCTATTGTCCAGAATGCATCTGCACATTATCTGGAAATGGTTTGCAAATGCTGTCTGGATTAGAATGTGTTCTGCCTTACAACACAGATTAAAGTATTTTCAAAGCAAGTTATTAAAATTAGATATTCTTGGGAGGAGGGGTTTGAATGGCCAAAAGGAAGAATACTTTGCTTGAATCTTCATTTGGCTCATAGAATCATAGAAATGGGGAGAATCCCAAGAGCCATATAATTCAGTCCCTGCCAGCATGTGAACCCACTACTAAAGCATTCATCAGGTGTACCCATCTAGCCCCTGTTTAACATCTCCAATCAAAAGGAGTCCACCATCTTCCAAACCCATAGTCAAACAGAATGTATCACGGGAAGTTCTTCCTAATGTTTACTTAGAATTGCCCTACTTGTAGTTTGAATCTGTTGGTGTATATCTTGTTATCTGGACTAGTAGAAAAAGCTTGCTCCGTCCTCTATATGACAGTCCTTCAGACATTTAAGGACAGCTATTATATCATTGCTCAGTCTTCCTTCTGCACACTAAGTATACCCATCTCCTTTATGAGGTCCTCCTAGGGATTGATTTCTAGACTTTTACCATTCTGGCTGCCTTCCTGTGAATATATTTCAGTTTATCAATGTCAGGTAAAGTCTGACTGAAACAGAAAAATCAATACTTGATCAGGAAACTATTCTTCTGTTGATTCAGTCTACACTTCCATTGCTTTTTCACTGCTATACCACAATTCTCACTCACGTTGAGCCTGTGATCTGTCACAACCCTTAGATCCTTTCTGCATATATTGCCATCATGCCAGATTTTACCTACCTTATATTGTGCATCTGATCTTTCCTGCACAAACACAACTTGAGATCCCTTAAACAAACTGGATCTTATTAAAGCAGCCTTCAGTTACTTCCTATTTGTGCATAAGCACGCAGAGCTTGAGGTCAGTAGTATACCCTTGAATATCATGGGATTCTAACTCTTATCAATCCTATTGATTTGTTGGGTTAGGCTGTTTAATCTGTTGTGGTAAAGTTGTAGGAGGCTTGCTTGTGAGCATTCTACTGTTCTATCGTTTCAGTGAGCTTGTGTCTATCCTGTTATGGCTGATTGTATAAACTGAGTAGAAGCTTATTTTTGTCCTTCTGTTGTGTGTAGGCCCATGTCCTCTACCTAAGCACATAGCAAGGTCAGAAGAAGTGAGTCAGTTTGGGAGACATTCTAGCAGCCACTAGCTCTCTGTAGCTGCAGTCCCAGTCCCCAGAGCTCAGCTAAAAAGAGTTCAGTAAAAAGGCAGCAATGCCAACAGGCATTTTGTGTAGGCATTTAGTACGGGTGTTTTGAAGGGGAGGCCTGCAATTCTAATTCCTTGCTTACTTAAGACTACTGAGTATGGATGATGAGGTAGCTGCTGCATTCACCAACAACAGCTGTGTTATGTTTGTATTCTTGTCAGATGATGTGGGTAGTTACATCTGCAGGAAAAGCAAATTGGTGGGAAAAGAAGGTCCAGCAACTCAAGACCTGCATATCTATCTTTCAGTGTATTAGTGAGCATGAGGTTTTCTTGGAAAGACTGGAATGGACTGTCCAAGATAAGCAAAATGAAGAAGATATTTCTGAGGAGGAGGTCATTTCCTAAACGGAAAAGATACATATTTGGAGCAATGTAACATAGGAAAGTAGAAGGATCGGAAATCATGAGTTTGAAGTTACAGAATTGATTCAAAATACTCTCTCATATCAGTGATGATGAGGAACAGCAATAAAATCTGTCATGACAGTGACCCTGATAGGATGGCTTGAGAAGTGTGCTTTCTCCCTGGGACAAAAATTAATGATGTAACTGAGAGGCTAACAAGAACAACAAGCTATGCAAATGGTGCTGCCAGAAATTATTGGGTTGCTTGTTTCATGGTATGTATGCCTCTCAAAGTGAGCTGGGAAGCAGGGAGAGATGGTATTCTTGAGGACAGAAGTTCATCAAATGCTGAGAGAATTGGACAAATAGTACATGAAACCCAAAGTGTGAGGGAGGGGGGCTTAACTACACAGCTGGTGGAGTGACCGTATTGGTGGGATAAGTTTGACTAGAATGTATTAACAGAGGGGTTTAATCAATTTCAGAGAAACAGATAAAACAGAAGAGGAGGAGAGGTGACATCATATGGATGTCACAAGGATGTTTACACTTTTGAAAAAATTCATGACTTAAATCCTGAAAGTCAGCTTGAGAGTATCTGGGTAAAAGTTAAAAGGGGAGAGAAAAAAACCAATGATTTCATCACGTGAGTCTGTTACAGACCCCAAAGCCAAATTGAAGAGTTGGGTTATGCCTTCCTGTAACATATGACTAAACATTCAGAAAGACAGATGTAGTAGTAATGGGATATTTCAACTATCCTGATACTGTATTTGTTGAAAGTCTAAGAATCTTATCAGATGGTCCTTTGTAAAGCAGGGGGCAGTGGGAGAAATCATGGGGCAACATAGGGAACCCATCTGGCTGTTTTCCCTACTGTCAGAGTCCATACTCTGCCTTCCCACAATGTTTCACCACTGTCCTCCCCTTCTTTTTCAGCTCAAGTGCTTTTTTTGGATGAGAAGTCGGATACACCCAACTCATCTGGACTCTACAGCGGGCATAGAGCCCCAGTGGAAGTAGCTCTGCATCATGTGATGGGCTCCAGGGGACTCTCACAGCCAGGCATGTAGCTGGAGGGGGGGCTTGGGGGGCTTCAGCCCCCCCCCCCCAAATTCTCATGGTGGTCTGTGAGAAGGCCTTACTGGTACATTATTTAAACTGTTATGTTTATTCATATGATCTGATCACCATGCTCAATATATCCCATATGCATGGGGGTATTGGGGTAACAATACAAAAGTTTTGCTAAGGTAGACCCTCTTTCACTCAGACTCAGCTCCCCCCCCCCCCCCCCCCCGAAACAAAATCCTGGCTACAGGCCTGCTCAAAGCAATACAAAAAAGTGGGGAGAAGACATTTTTCTGCCTTCATCTGATGAGGTTGTAACTCTGCAATGAATACACAGTTCAAGAGGCAAGAACAGGAGTAACTATTTTAGATCTGACGCTAAACAACAATGATGGCCTGGCAAATGCGGCACTATAATTCCCACCCTGAAGTATATGAAGTGAATGAGTGTTTGTGCATGTATACCATCAGAAAACACTGTAGGTCCTGGAGCATTTTCTCCAATTGCATCAATCAAGCCTTAAAAGCTAAGAATAAACATGATGTTATGGCTCATTCATGAATTCAAGAATTGGTCATTCAGGGGTGGCTGGATATGAGATTGCCCTTCCCTCTCCAATTTACCACTTGTGGACATTTCTCTGAACTGCCTTCTCTTTGAGGAAGAGAAGTTATATCCCAGCACTATCTTGTATATAGAACAAGGTATGAGAGAAAGCTGCCTTATTCCATATTTGTTTAGCAAGGCCAGTGCTCTCTATTTTGACCAGTGTCCCCTGCATCAGTCAGCATTTGTCCCAGGAATCAGATAGTTAGAATGCAAATAGTTAATTCAGTCCAAGTCAGTCACAAACTATCCAACAAGACATATGACAAAACAAGTGAGGCTTCCCCATCATCCTGCTGCCAAAACCTTTTTTAAAAAGAGATATCAGAGGCTGTACCTGCTGAGCCAACCATTTGGTCCTCTTAGCTCTATTAAACTTAATAGCAGCTGTTGCAGTGAATTCTGTGAGCTGTGATTCTTCTTTCTTTAAGGTATCATTGAACTAATTCTCACTTGTTAAAAAAAAGCATCCTCTACCCTTCGCCCTCTGTAATCAATAGATCCTCAGCAGTTTACGTCAAATATGCCTTCTTACAAAGCACAGGTTCTGCTCTGAAATCAGTTACACACAGGCTAGGGAAATAGCATATGCATAGTCAATTTGTCCTGTGACACATAATTGATACAAATATGATTGATCTAACTATTTTATTTTTATTTTAAAAACTGTCCCTCATGCTGCTGGCAGATGCATTTCCTGGCAAAAAGAAAGGGGAAGACAGGAAAGTTTTCTGCTTCCAAAGAATGACCTTTCCTGATAATTAATTTGCTGTTTTCAACACCATCTGCTTTCTCACAGCCACATCCATCATAGCTGTAAAAGATTAAAACTTAATTAAAATGAAAACTGGTGTCACAGATTCAGGGAGGGGGAGCATGCAGTTCCAAGGAGCAACACTATTTGACCCCTCCTGGAGGTTTACAGCTGTGCCCACTTCACGGGATTTATGATAAACTGTAATAAATACAAAGAGCTCTGGGGAGTGCCTTCACTACCAGCACATTTTGAGGGAGTATTATGATGAAATGAAACATTATTGACTGGGATGATATCTAGGAGCTGGCCATAAAACCTAGGTGAAATTCCACATTTGGGCTTGTTTGTGTTGAGTAGCCTGTCAGTCAAAACTGGGGAGGGGAGGGGGCAGAGAAACTCATCTTAATTAGAGGTGAGATGATTGGGGTTTTTTCCCATTATTTTCCTAATATTTTTATTTTTTTCTTTCAACTACTAGAAAAAAAAGAAGACGCTTTGCAGAATCATCTCCAAATATTTCCCTCCATCCACCCTACACCCCCAATACTGACTCGAAATAACATTAAGACCAAAGTATTATGGAATTTTCAACATGAAAATTGTAACCAGACTCTCAAATGGTGTTGTAAACCATTCACAAACTGTGTGTGCTACAGCTTCTGCTAATGATGCACTCAGCTCCCAAGAAATTATTAGACAATGTCTTTTCCTCCTGAAGATATGGTCTGCCCAATTTCTTTGTCCACAAAGAATTTCAAAGAGACATTTCTATAACAGCTCTTTTAAGTGGCTTGTGTCTTGGCCACCCTTGCAGAGAGAGAGAAAAGAAAATGTTAATTAGCCACACCATTCAGTAGGAATGTTTTTGGACTTCTTTCTGTTCCTCTTCTTATAGTTTATAATAGATTGTTTCACTTCACTCTTTAATCAAGCATGCTCCTAGTGCAGCCTATATCAAACCCAATAATCACAATCACAGAAAAATACATTCACAAATAAGCACTTAATAAAAGCCATTACAATAAATACATGTTTCCCTTATAATCCTAACTTCCAATCATATGGTCATTTCCACAAAGAAGGTAAATCGCAGTTTCAAAATCCTGTGTGTCAAAGTATTCTCTGTGAAGTGATGGTTTAATGAAAGTATGTAAAGAACATGTTGAGGAAAGTACATTTGTATAAGCAATTTTGCCATACAGATATAAAAACATTATATACATAGAAAAACATTCAAAAATAGAATTTATGTTTATATATAACACACTATGATCCTCTTATAGATGTGGCTTACATTCCAAGACCCTTTTTGGATGCCTAAAGCCAGGATTAATAATGAGAACCTTATAATGCACCCAAAAGATACCATAGAATTATATTGGAGGAACTAAATGGTCCTGTAGACACTTCCAATAGGGTGGAGACTATTTTTTTTTTTGGGGGGGGGGGGGGGACATGGGTAAGTGAAATCATGACAATTACATCTGGGGATAATAGGGTTCCACTGTACATTGCTTTAAAAACTAATCTAATGGTATCTTTTGAATCAAATGTGTTGTTTTGGCATATTCCACCCTATCATGTCAGTAATTCCAGTTCTTATTTATGATAGTAGAAAAGATTCAGCTTTCAGAATCTTAGTGTTTACATAATTAAAGTACGACACCTTAATTTTCTCTAATGCTCTAAAATATGCATGAATGATAGGATATGCTTAAAAGCTATAATTTTCAGCAATTCATGCAAACTGATAAACATTGAAAGACTTGCTATAAAACAAACAAACTACCTGTTGATATAGAATTCTGCAGAGTAATTATATGTAAGGATGTAGCAATTTACGGTATGCAAGAACCTGGGAGCAAGTCTAGATACTGATTGAAGACTTTATTCTTGAGCATAACAAATGTTTTGAAAATTTGGGAAGCTAAATGAAATTTACAGGATTGCCATAAGTCAACAGGCAACTTGGACACATGTACAGTCCAAAAAAGTAACTTTTCCAGTTTATGCCTTATACAGGGTAAACCACATTTTCACACCAAGACTAAAGCGTCAAACTATAACTTAGTAAATGTTGACATTCCAGGGGGGGGGGGGGGATCCTGTCACCAAGAGCACTTTTAAGTTTCCAATTTCAAATTTCAGTATTTGAAATTTTTATTTTATCCATTTTTAAACTGGATTCTAGATTTTTTTTAAGACAGCTCTTAGAAGTTTTTAAAGAGTATTTCAATGTGTTTAAAATATTTTTATCTTTGTGTGTGTGTAATATATATGTGTATATGTATAGAATTGTATAGCACTTTGGGAGCCCTTGTAGGCTGGAAGATGATGCAAAAATACTCCAAATAAATAAATACCCTTTTCCATCAGAATATGCATTATCACAGTTTTGGGTTGAATCCAATGATACATCTACCTAGAATGAATCCACTGAAATCATTGAGACTTATGTAAGTTACGACTAACAGGTCCCATTCATTTCAACAGATCTACTTAAAGTGTAACTAATATTTGATCCAGCCTTTTTATTCCTAAGAAGGTTATGACTATCTAGAATTCTAGAAACCACCCACAACAAAGCACCAAATAGCAACAAGAGGCACAGCACAAGTCAATAGTTAAAAATGTGATACTGCTTCTCTACTTTTTTAGTGAAACTGCACAACCATAGCTATAACAATTATGACCCTGAACTGAAATTATGCCTTAATTGTACCTTCATTTTTAGAAGAAGAACTAATTGCAAGCAACTATTTATTTTGAATTGGTTGTTTGTAGCTTGTAAAAAAAATAACACCATAGCACCTTTGAACATGCTCAACCTTGTCTGCTTTTGGTTTGTTTAGTACTTAGAGTCCCACTGTCTGTCAGACTTCATGGTGCTGCACTAAATGAATCAACTGAGGCTGCCAAAGGCATATGATGTATGGCTTTCCAGGTGTTCTTGGGTTGCAAATTCTGCCATCCCTAGTCAAATACAATCCAACAATATATAAATAGTCACATGATCCCCATCTTTGGTACAGAGTGAGTTAATCAATGACTTCAGGCAACTTTTTGTTCCATGGAAATGAAAACACAGTTCAGAATTTCTAATTACAGGAACTAATGAAACAGTCATCCTTGGAAACACATAACTCTTACAAATGCTGATTTTTAAAAGAGTGGTATAAACAACAAAGCCATTCTTAGATTCCTATGAATCCAGTCATCCTAGGCTCTTCAAGGGTCTTAAATGATGATGGGGCATTGGTGCCATTTAAACCTGCAGGTGGTTATATAAAGACCACTGTGACCAGGAACAAGACACCACAGAAGGTGATAGGAATCTCCACAGTCTCAATCTACAAACAAGGAGACGGCAGATTTGCTAGGTAAGAATTCTGTGTGTTTGCTTTTATGCAATCTAGATCCGCATTGGGTGAGACAGGATGGGGGATGGGGGATGAGTGGAGAGGGGGAGTTTAGACATCTCAGATGGACTTTTTCCTCGTGCATATAGTTCTTGCTTGCTTGCTGTACAAAACACTTCTCTGTATAGCAAAGGGCTAGTGAATCAGAATAGCACTCTGGCTTCTTTCCTAGTCTCTAATAAAACTTTGCATCGCGTTACCTTCTCACAGGAGTGTACAATACAACTCCCATATCTGTGGGGGAAATGTTCCTGACTTCACATGGAAACATGAAACCATAGATAATAGAAAAGAAGAATCTCTGACCCCAGAATAACAAAGATTTGTGTTGGAGAAACTAGAGCATGACTACAGAGGGCACATTTTGGCAGATGTGGCTAAATGAACTACAGATATCAGTCCTGCAGATATGGGGGTTGTACTGTAATGGTGCTCCATGCAGTAATGCCGGCCACATGACCTTGGAGGTGTCTACGGACAACGCTGGCTCTTCGGCTTAGAAATGGAGATGAGCACCACACCCCAGAGTCAGACATGACTGGACTTAATGTCAGGGGACTACCTTTACCTTTTTACTGTAATGGGTTTGGATACCCGAAAGAAGGAAGGCACATATGACTGCTTTTTAAAATTATTAATCAGCCAAACTTTGCTTATGAAGTAGCAAAAACCTAAGATTCATGAGTTAAAAACCAGGTGTAGCTAGGAAATTCATTATTTTGTGGAAGCAAATGCAAAGATCTTCTATGTGAGCTTGCTGAAAGGGAGAGATTATCAATATGATAATATTAAAGCAACAACCAGGACTTTGCAGCCAGACATAGCCTCATCCCATCTTTATCCTACCACAGTCTCAGCTCACTTTGTTATATCTGATAGAGCAAGGATGGGCAAATAGTAACCTTCATGTATTTTTGGACTACATATTCAGTCAGCTGTAACCAGAATAGCCTATGGTAAAGAAATCAGGGAGTTATGGACCAACAGTATTAGAAACACACACTGTTCACCCATGATCAATCTTTCTCTGCTAAAATTGCTGCCACAATTAACCAGTGTCTATAAGATACATATTTTTTTCTGATACACATTCATGTCTTTTAGAATTGTATTTCTTGGGTTTACAGCATACTTCGTTTTCTAAAGGGTGTGTTTTGAGCAACTTATACATTCATAATAACAATACGAGCCATTAAAACAATCATAGCACTGTAATAAAATAACTTAACAGTTAAGCAGAGGATGGATAGCCACCTATCAATGGTGCCATGGCCTAAATTTTGCTAATTTATTCTTTATTTAAAATATTCATAAAACAGTTTTCTGCCCCCCAGGGCTCCCAAAACAATGTACAATCAAAGCACAATAAAAAAATAGAAAAGGAACTTTATTCAAAAGCTGACAAAAATATTTCTAAAAGTGAACAGCATTGCAATTTTTTTTCTATTGCTTGCCGGAAGCTCAGCATGAATTGAGCCACTTTCCTTGAGACGCAGTTCTGCAAATGAACTGCTGTTGCTTTATATTCTTTCCACCTAATTTTTTTGTGGTGGTTGGACACGCAATAGGATCTACACTAAAGATGTCAAATTCCAGTCAGGCCCATAAGGAGGAAAGAGTCTTTCAGATAAGATGGTGTCAAGCTGTGTGACAGGAAGCTAAAATGTTTAAACCAATAGCGTCAATGCCATTAACTATGAGGTTTTATCTACATGACATTGTTATATTAGTTTGCAAGCACCTTGATTCTCATGGTTCCATCCCATGGCATCTTATGATTAGCAGTTTGATGCAGTACTAAGAATTCTCTGCTAAAGAACCCTTGATTATAACTTAAGGAACACACCAATCCTTTCTAACAAAAATTCTAAATTCCCAACCAAACTATGAATTCCAAGAATCCATTGCATGGGTTCATGGCAGTGAAAATGGTATCAAGCATACTGCAATATGTAATCAGGAGTGAAGTTATAGAGGACACCAAATTGGGAGGGATAGCCAATAGTCCAGAGGACAGGAGCAGAATTCAAAACGATCTTGACAGATTAGAGAGATGGGCCAAAACTAACAAAATGAAGTTCAACAGTGACAAATGCAAGATACTCCACTTTGGCAGAAAAAATGAAATGCAAAGATACAGAATGGGGGACGCCTGGCTCGAGAGCAGTACATGTGAAAAAGATCTTGGAGTCCTCGTGGACAACAAGTTAAACATGAGCCAACAATGTGATGTGGCGGCAAAAAAAGCCAATGGGATTTTGGCCTGCATCAATAGGAGCATAGTGTCTAGATCTAAGGAAGTAATGCTACCCCTCTATTCTGCTTTGGTTAGACCACATCTGGAATATTGTGTCCAATTCTGGGCACCACAATTCAAGAGAGATATTGACAAGCTGGAATGTGTCCAGAGGAGGGCGACTAAAATGATCAAGGGTCTGGAGAACAAGCCCTATGAGGAGCGGCTTAGGGAACTGGGCATGTTTAGCCTGAAGAAGAGAAAGCTGAGAGGAGATATGATAGCCATGTATAAATATCTGAGAGGAAGCCACAGGGAGGAGGGAGCAAGCTTGTTTTCTGCTTCCTTGGAGACTAGGACGCGGAACAATGGCTTCAAACTACAAGAGAGGAGATTCCATCTGAACATTAGGAAGAACTTCCTGACTGTGAGAGCCGTTCAGCAGTGGAACTCTCTGCCCCGGAGTGTGGTGGAGGCTCCTTCTTTGGAAGCTTTTAAGCAGAGGCTGGATGGCCATTTGTCAGGGTGATTTGAATGCAATATTCCTGCTTCTTGGCAGGGGGTTGGACTGGATGGCCCATGAGGTCTCTTCCAACTCTGATTCTATGATTCTATGATTCTATGATTCTATGATTCTATGATTCTATGATTCTATGATTCTATGATTCTATGATTCTATGATTCTATGATTCTATGATAGGAGGGGAAGACAAAATGAAGGCACTTTCCCTCCCAAATAAGAATTCCGCACCTTCGAAATGACATCCTCTTTCATCCCCTAGCATTGTAGTAACTTAAACTTTCACTTGAGCATCTAGAATTAACACTTTAGCATAAAAAACAAGGAAGAAGGCAACCATACAAAGGGAATACATATATGACATAGAGTTCCATGTGTGAACAATTTTCATTGTTACTCTCTCCAATATGATAATTTTAGAGTCTATATTGGGAGATGGGAATTTTTTTATTTTGAAGGAGCCATGCCCTCATTTTGCCTCTCCTGTAAGTCCACACCTATGTGTAGTAAAGATATAGTCACGGCATTGATAAATAAATAAAGCATTGTCCTGGACAACTCTGTTGGGAGACAGAAAACAGTTGTTCATTTCATATCTGCACGGTTGCTTTCAGAAAGTAATGCTGTAGGATTCCACATGACTCCATGGCACTTTGTGTTGTGGTTGGGTTCTGTATCTATGTTGCAATGAAAAAACTTTTTCAGCCAAGAAGCCACACTGTGATGTGATAAATTTTCAAGGGACCAATGTTCCTACAGGAGAAAGCAAGGAGTGAAAACAGCAATTTAAAGACACTCCAGGGACCTTGAAATGGTGGCTGGAAACCTAACCAGAGATGCTCCCATTCTTGCTTCTGGAATCAGAGGAAAGCTTCTACTATTACCAAAATCCAGAGATGGCAGAGGGATTTAATTCCAATCAGGATCGTGATAATGGCAAAGCTGTCTCCCCACTAGATTGTGGTACCAATTTCTCCCTCCCCATGCTGTAATCAGATATTTGTGAAAGAAAAATCGATAACACAAAGACAATGTTGATCCAGGAAAGTGGCTTAGAGACGTTTAAATACACAAGGAGCAAACCTAACTGTGTGAAAACATTATGGTCCCGAATTCTAATACTGCTGCGGGTCGGGAAAACAAAAAAGAAAATGCTCCCTATGCTTCTTTACTGGCTCCACATTTCCCATTCCCATTCATTTTGTACTGACATGCATGAAGACAAGCAAGGTCAGGGAAAGAGCATCAGACCCCCAAGATGTCCAATTTTGACTTATACTTTTTTTTTCTGATATGTTACCGGTGAAGCTAATTCACAACCAGCAAACACACTCTTTGCCAAGGGAGGCACCAGGCTGGAGTATTAATGTATGAAAGACGTGCCCTGCTTGTAAAATGAGGAAGGGGCATTCAGTGCTCTTATGAATCAAACAAAAGAGAAAAATAGGGGCTTTTCCCTGGTAGCAGAGAAAAATCAAGGTGAGTGAAAACAAAAGGGATAGATGTACTGGGTTTGAAGTGCTGCAATGTTGTGCAAAAATTATAAATAAATATTTTATAAGTGCAGTTGTGTGTGGTAGTCCACACATACACCAGAGAGATAAACATAGAGCGGAAGAGAGAAGCAGATTGTGTTACATAGATCTGATATCACCCTTCAATCATGAAAAAGCAACAAAACCATACCTGATGTACAATAGGCTCAAAGCAGAATCCATTAATTCACCCTTGGGCTCTGGTCTTTTGCAACAATTTCCTGGTCTGACAGCTGGTCAAAAAATGTTTGGGATGTTTGGATTTTTCTTTAACCTAATGCAAAATGGCAACCTTTTGTCTCTGTTCCTATTCAAGAACTTTTATTTGAATCTTTTAGAAACTGTAGGCTTTCAGGTTTCTAATGTGAAGAGAGCTCTGGGTCCATGGAAATGAAGCACAGACAAATGTGCAAGATAATGGAAATGGAGTGCCACAAAATTTGGTTCAAAAATAGCCAGAATAATAGTTCTGAATTGTCAAGCTCTTTAGAAAAATGAAAACACAGCAGCAGAACAGCAAACCAAAATGGGTTTATTTAAGGGCACAATTTGAAACAAATTAAGGTTGTTCAAAATGTTCCAGCGAAGGATGGAAGCACTAATGTAAGGAGAAGGTAATGGGGGTGGTAAGTGATTTACTAATAAAGAGCAAATGCAAAGTGAATTTCAGTAGTGATTTACTACAATCTGCTGTTTTCCAGTGGAAAATGTGATTCAAGGATGCCTTAATTGACAGTAACAAACCATTATGATCTGATTGAAGAAACGGCTGCTTTTCCTCCACTAATTATATAGAGAGTGCAGGTGCAACAAAATTCTTAGCAGCCCCAAAAGGAAAGTGGAGCCAGTTACTAGAAATAGCAACTTGATCCCATGTCTATCCTGTCCTTCCCAATTTATCTCTACTGTCCTAGGGTGTATCTACACTGTCGAAAAGTGGTTCTTGACCTGTGGGTCCCCAGATGTTTTGGCCTTCCACTCCCAGAAATCCTAACAGCTGGTAAATTGGCTGGGATTTCTGGGAGTTATAGGCCAAAACACCTCGGGACCCACAGGTTGAGAACCACTGCTGTAGAATTACTCCACCATTTTAACCACTATGGCTTAATGCTATGAAGTCCTAGGATTCATAGTTTGGGGAGGCATTACCATCCTTTGGCAGAAAAGGCTACAGGCCTTATAAAACCACAATTCTCATGATTCCATAGCACTGAGTGATGACAACTAAAGTTGTGTCAAACTGCATTAATTCCACAGTATATATGTACCCTGAGTTCCTTCTCTCCATTTCCTTTTATGTAGCAACTCTCAAGCAAACCCAAATATGTCTACTCTCACATGAAATGTGTTGTTAATTTTTATCATGTTGGCTTCAGTTTATAGCAACCTGAACCACCCAAGACACTCTCTTATCATCAGCCTGCTCCAGTCCTGCAGAGCCAGCACCATGGCTTTCTAATTGAGTCTATCCACCTACTGCCTCGTACTTTGCCAAGCATGACTGTACTTTGTAAAGGGTTATGTTATTCCATGATGTGGCCAAAGTATGACAGCATCAGCATCTTGGCATATACAGAGAGCTTATGTTTCATTTGCTCTAGGACCCATTTATTGTTCTTTTTGGTTGTCCATAGAGCTCTAATCCAGCATTATATTTCAAATTAGTTGATTCTCTTCCTGTCAGCTTTCTTCACTGTCCAGCTTTCACAGTCATACACAGAAGTTGTAAATATGGCAGCATGTATGATCCTGACTTTGCCATTCAATTATATAACTTTGCATTTGATTCACATGATATACTCAGAGAAATATACAGGGGGTCCATGTGGAATTTGCATTACATAAATCTTTTTGTGGTTGTAGTGTAAGGTGACATCAGTATCTCAAATTTCCTGTTGTTGTAAATTCTATCTATCTTTCTATGGATCCATCTACACACATGTACCAGGGTGATAGTGAGAATACTAGCAAAACCTTCCAGTGCTCAAGAGCACCCTGTGAATTGACCTCACAATGGATGATGTTGTGAAGGATCAGGTATACATCCAAGATTGATTCAATTTTCTAAGGTAATTTCAGGCAGATAAATCGGAGGCTCTTTATTGCTTTAAAATATGATAAAATTGCAGAGAAGGAAAGCTGAGAAATAGCCTTTCGGCATAGAACAGGAAAAAGGATACTATAAAATGTAAAGCAATGCAGCATGAGCAAAACTCTGTCATATGGTGTTGCCTTGTATTCTTTCCTTATTAAATTAGCATACGCACAATACTGTGCATAAGGTGTCATAAAGGGCTTCCATGAATTTTCTGCTTTTTATATGAACGACTCATGCCCCTTCCACACAGCTGAATAAAATCCCACATTATCTGCTTTGAATAGGAACATATGGCAGTGTGGACTCAAATATTCCAGTTCAAAGCAGATATTGTGGGTTATTCTGCCTTGATATTCTGGGTTATATGGCTGTGTGGAAGGGCCCTTGGTGAAATGATCAGTGCACAGTTCAAGAATGGTGGGGGGGAGAGGAGGGCACAGAATGGCTAGTGAAGCACATGGCACCCCCTTTGATGGGAGTTGCAGTTGGTCTAGACATGATTAGTTGTTCTACAATCCAGACTATCATTAATATTTCAAGAATTGTGGTGCTATTGAGGTCTGGATTTAGATTGCAGGTGGCAGGGGTAAGACAAAGTTTAGAAGGTTTAAGAGGTGAAGAGGAAAGGAGAGGGACTGAGATTCAAAATTGTAGGGTGTAATAAATATTTTCTTAAGGCACACACACCAAAGAGGGACAAGGCGGGAGAGTTGTTACTCTATCGTGAAAGTACTCTCTAGAAATTAATCTTAAAGTGAGAAAGATGACATTTTCTTAGTCTCATTAGGCTTCCCTAAAGAAATAATGGGAAGCTATAAAATCCCAGCTAGAACAGTACAAAGATCTCAGAGGAGGGCAAGCTAACTAATATCCTCTAGGCCAAAACCAGGAGTTTAAGGGGGAATAAGCTAATGATAATATCCAGGATCAGGGAGGCCCAAGGGGCTCAGAGTCTGATTTGAGCTACACCTAGAGTTCCAGGTTTCATTTCCTTCCGCTTAAAAGATAATAAGCAGAGCCAACCCAGTATTTTTCAGCAACATTTCACCATGGGGCTCCAAGCACAGACAGCAGGGAGCTTCTTTTCAGGAATCAGAAAAATGTGGAAGCAACAAGCAAGCTGCTATTGCAGAATAAATTGCCTTGAAATCTATGCTCTTTTTATAAAGAATTGGGATAAAAAACATACCCTCTTCTTAAAACAAAGGAACGACACACATTATATTGCCTATTTCATTTTCTTGAGATGCGCTATTAGATACTTTACAATCGTCCAAATGATCCGATCTTGTTTAACTACAGCTTTCAGGTAGATTCAGCATATGCAATTGGAGACAAAGCTCTTTACCTGAAGATACCAATTCACATTCAAAAAAGTAACTACTATACCTAACATATACATCTAGTGCTGATAGTTGAGGGAGCCACTTTTCTCATTTTCTTCCAACATGGGAGCTGGTTCAAGGATGTGTCTAGTTTCAATCCGGTGTAATACTTCTCTCCAGTATTGCACCGGATTGACCAATTTAATTTGTATTCCCTTGCATCTGATAGTGTGTCAGCAGGGCATTGAATCCACTTTGGAATTTAGCCCAGATTTTAAAGAAGGCATCCAAAACGGTTTCAGTACCTCTAAAATTTGAGGTGAAATCTAGATTGGATTCACTGTCCAATTGACATAGAATCTACTGGCAGTCATTGCCAGCAGTTCAACAGAAAAAAATGTGCTCACAATGGCATACAATGTTATATCAATATAGGTAATTCAAAATACATATAAAGTCTCAAATGAGAGTTTTGTTTGTAAACATGTCGGAGGGCTCTAGGGAAAGAACCCAGATGGCTGCTTTATAATACGAGGGGCATTTTTTAAGTAAGGTCCGTTTTGTTGTAGACACTAGTAGTTCGCGCGCATACCGCAACGAGTGCATGCGTCGTGTACCAGCATGCTTCGGGAACAACTGTGCTCAGTTTCCCCTCTGTAGCTAACCTGTACGGTTCTGTTCTGTGCTTTAAAAATGTTTAAGACTATCAACTCACCCTCTGCATGTGAGGTTCGCTCGCTTCAACTGAAGCCACCAAATCGTCTGTAATCAAAGGGCGACCGGAGTGGTCCTCATCATGGACGTTGTCATGGCCATCTTTGAATTGTCATACCCACTTACGCACTTTGCTTTCACTCATAACAGTATCACCGTACACTTCACAAATCTGTCGATGAATTTCTGCAGCAGGCAGGTTCCTTGCTGACAAAAACGGTATCACTGAGCAAACCTCACATGCGGAGGGTGAGTTAGAATCATAGAATCAAAGAGTTGGAAGAGACCTCATCCAGTTGATAGTCTTAAACATTTTTAAAGCACAGAACAGAACCATACAGGTTAGCTATAGAGTGGAAACTGAGCACAGTTGTTCCCGAGGCATGCCGGTACACAACGCACACACTCATTGTGGTATGCGCGCGAACTACTAGTGTCTACAATAAAACGGACCTTACTTAAAAAATACCCCTTGTAAGTTGGGCCAATGAGGCTAAGCAATCTACACATCAGGATTGGAGTAAGAGTCTGGGGATGAACCTGCCTCATTTTCATCGTAACATACCTCAGCAAGTGAAATCCATCCTCTCTTGAGTACAATGCCAATTAGGGGCTGAAATAGACTAGATCTGTAGCCAGAATTATAGCAGTTTGACACTACATGTAGTTTATTGTGGCACCAGTGCTCTCTGACAGAGAAGGCTAAATAAAGCGCAAAACTACAAATCGCAGAATCCTATGGTATTGAGTCATGGCAGATAAAATAGTATCAAACTGCTATAATTCCACAGTGTGGCTACAGCCTAGGTACCCTGAAATAGCCTTAAAATAGCCAATTGCACCCCTTGGAGGTGCTCCTGCACAATCCATCCTTTTTTATCATGTCAGAAATGATTTGAGAAATCGCACATTGCTTCTGGTGTGAGTGAACTGGCCTTCTGCAGAGACATTGCCCAGGGATGCCCGGATGTGTTACCGCCCTGTGGGAGGCTTCTCTCATACCCTTGCATGGGAAGCTGGAGCTGACAGAAGGGAATTCACCTCATCTTGCAGATTCAAACCGCCGACCTTCTGGTCAGCAGTTCAGCCTGCACAGGGATTTAACCTATTGCACCACCATGGCTCCTTAATCCATCCTATATGCAACTGCCAGATCATGCAAGGCATGAACTGAAGGATTCGGGTTTCCAAGATTTCAAACTGAAGTCCATTTGCAGCCCTAGCCTATGCTACCATGGATTCCACCCTAAGTCATATGCTTGCAAAGCATTTCAAAAGTTACATCTTACAAATGATTTGTCCTTCCAGTTGTAGGTCATTGTAATGCATTGCCCTCACTAACTGCAACACTTGGGGATAAGTGACACGTTGCTTTCCACATTTCACAACATTATGGTTGGTGACAGAATGTCAAAATGCCTCTAAAATATCTTTAGGTGATATTTAAATCCCACAACACAGTGTGTATTCCCTCTAACATGTTACTTCCAAAGTCTATACAAAACATGTACTCTCCACTGAATTAATAGCCTTCCTCAAGGAAAGAAGCAATTTGGAATAAAGAAGCAGAAAAGTAAGAAAACAATTGAGAACTTTTAGCCACATAAATCTAGAGATAGACTTTGTTCTCCTTCAGTGCTTTGTCAGTGAAAAACTGGTGATTTCCCTCACTGCTGCTTGTCAAAGCCAACATAAATTTGTTTTTGCAGCTACCTTGAAGCTCCTCCTCTGGCTATCTTAAACCACTGGTTTATCTCATAGCTTTGCCTCCCTGTATTTATCTATTGGTTTCTTCATCAAATCACCCATCATTAGAAGTTGTATCATTAGGCACGGGTATTCATTTCATTATTATGCCATTTTATAACACATGTGAAGTTACACAGCAGTAATCCGGATTTAGCTCTTAAATTGGTATACCTTGCATCTGCTTCAGGTTCTTCAGGATCTCACACATGTGCAATGAGGGGGTGACTGGAGTGTTCCCATTGGCCTCACATGCCTATCAGTCACATCCCCTGGTAGCCACATAAGTCACATTAATGAGGAAAGAAGTGCAGGTATTGGCATCAGATGACAAAGCCAGTGATGCAGTCTTTTCTTCCTCCTTATATCTTTTCTGCATGAAGAAAACCTAAGAAGGTAGTGGTAAAGCAAACTGCTAGTCATCCAAACAAGGAGGGGTCCCCCAATATATCTCATAAGGTGAGCTGTGCTTTGGGGGTCATTCTTGACTCCTTGACTGTCATTCCTCCTTATAACTTTTCTGAATTATTGTGAAGAACCCCTAAGAAGGCAGAGGCAAAGCAAACTGACTGCTAGTTGTTGGAACAAGGAGGAGTGTCCCAATCTCAGGATGACGTGGATACTATCAGGGCTAGCAGAAGTATCATGGAAGCACTGAATAATAGACTCTGGAGTCACCGGTAAAAAACAGGTTTCAGCTTTACTTGAGCAGTTCCAAAAACACAACATTGGTCATGAACAGACAAACGTGAAGCATTCATTGTTTGACTATATGATATTTAACTCCTATAAAGTTGGATCTGTTCTTCAGGTTTTCAGTCTTAGTTGTTCACAAGTTGTCATGGCATGCTTGTGAATCCTCCATAATTAAAGAGGATTCACAAGCATGCATTGCCATGACAGAGACTGAAAACCTGAAGAACAGAACCAAGTATATAGGAGTTAAATATCATATGGTCAAACAAATGATTGATAAAAATGTAGTTAGATTGGAATATTGTCCCACCGTCCAATGTGGCAGACATCCTGACAGATACAGCACAACCAGATTCCAGTAAGGCCTTTGACAAGGTCCCCCATGATATTCTTGCAAATAGGAAGAAAATGGAGGCAGAACAATGGTATTATTAGGTGGATTTGTAAGTGGTTGACCAACTAAATCCAAAGGATGTTAACAAATGGCTCCTCTTCATCTTGGAGAAGTGGTTAGTGGAGTGCCTATGAGCTTCTGTCTTGGCCTCATGCTAAGAAAATTAACAAAATTAATTTCAGCAGGAACAAAATGTAAGGCATTACAGTTAAGCAGAAAAATGAACTGTACAGAAATAGGACGAGTGATGCCTAGCTTGACAACAATATATGTGTAAGAGATCTAGGAGTCTTAGGCTGGATCTACACTCCCATATAAGCCAGTTTATTTATTTATTATTTATTTATTTACTGTGCTTATAGACCGCTGTTCTCAGCCCAGGGGCGACTCACAGCGGTGTACAACATGGAGGGATAGGTGCAAATTACAAGACATAATCTAACAACAACTAATAATATCAAAAACATCATCATCAACAGCATCAACATCAACAATCTCAATATCAATAATACAAAAATACAAAAATGCAAAAAGTCATTCGCATCGTCTCATCGTTAAACCACAATCCAATATCGTTTCAGTTGTTCCATTCCTGTCGTCATTACCAATTTATTGCACTTCTAGTTCGAACGCCTTCTCGAACAGCCGCGTCTTTAGTTTCTTTCAGAATGTCATCAGGGAGGGCGCCCGTCTGATTTCCATGGGAAGGGTGTTCCACAGCCGAGGAGCCACCACCGAGAAGGCCCTGTCTCTCGTCCCCGCCAGGCGTGCCTGTGAGGCAGGTGGGATCGAGAGCAGGGCCTCCCTGGACGATCTCAAAGTCCTTGTGGGCTCATAGGCCGAGATGTGGTCAGATAGGTATCTTGAGCCGGAACCATTTAGGGCTTTATAGGCCAACGCCAGCACCTTGAATTGAGCTCGGTAGCAAATCGGCAGCCAATGGAGCTGGTACAACAAGGGCGTTGTATGCTCCCTGCGTCCCGCTCCTGTTAGTAGTTTCAAAATGCAGAGTAACTGCTTTAAGATGGCTCATATGAGTCTATTCTGCCATATAATCCAGATCAATGCAGTCAATCTGCATTCCAAAACTGAATTATATGGCAGTGTAGACCACAACCTGAAGAGTGTGATGCAACAGCTAAAAAAGTTAATGTGGTATTATTTGCCCATTCCATCCCCATTCCCCCATATACCCAACTTTTTATACTGTAAATAACATAATTCTGTGTTCTTAACTAATAAAAATTATATTCTTTAAAAAAAATAATGCAAGTCTAGGCTGCATCTATATATATAGTTTAGTGTCTGTATCAAAGAAATAGTGCCACTCTGTTCTTCCTTCACACCTGATCCAGGGCCCTTCCAGTCAAGCCCTATATCCCAGATAAACTGGATTACATGAATCCGCACTGCCAGATAATCTGGAATAAACACAAAACTTGGGATCAGATCCTGGGATATAGGGCTGTCTGGAAAGGCCCCCAGCAATTATTTCAGAAGAACTTAAAACTCGTTGTACATTAATTAATATTGATTTGTAACAAAGGGGAACTAGGATAAGTTTCTAGATGCCTCACCGGTCTGTGTACAACCACATAGCTCTTCATATGCATGTCTTTGTGTTGTTCTGTATTTGGACACTGTTGCGAGTATTTAGATATACTATAATTCCGCTACTAAATGGCAGTCCTAGGGCTCTTCCACGCAGCCATATAATCCATAATATCTGCTTTGAACAGGATTATCTGAGTCCACACTGCCATATATTCCAGTTAAAAGCATAAAATGTGGGATTTTATTCAGCTGTGTGGAAGGGGCCCTACTTACATATCTACAACATAAACTTCTTGGGCCCCGTTGTGCTCCTCCATCCAATCAAAACAGTGGAGACAATATAAAATTTCTTGCACTAACATTATCATTGCAGTACCCTGCATTGTTTGAGGGATACCCTGTACACTTCACTGGATAGGCATGCATCAGGTTGTATAGGTGCAATAGGACCTGACTGTTTCAGATACAGTAAATTAATGTTCTGGCAAAAACAGAAACGCCATCAAATTCACTCTATTACCACCGTATAAGTGACATCATGCTCAGTTCTTTTTGAGTCTCTCATGCCTCAATACATCTGAACAATAAATGTGCCAGTAGAATTAGTTTTTTAGGTGCTAAACAATATTGGTTTCAGATTGTGCCCAGTTTTATTGGTACATAAAGGTTTGGTTTAGAACTAAATCTGACCCAAGAGCATTACTTGAATAATGCCAAAAGCACTTTTAAAAAAATTAATTAAGTCTCAGGATAAAAATGAGCAAGGCTTCTAAGTACTTGGACCACGCATCATTAAATTTACTCAAGAAAGAGCATTTAATAATTAAAAGGGCTCTTGAATGTTTACATAAATCCTCCCTGTGATGTGGTATTGCTGTCCACTCAAGTTGAAAACTGGTTTACAGCAGAGCCTTAAAGCTGGGCTCCCATTCAGCAGGAATGACAAAACATATCCTTAGCTCTGTACAACTGATCAAGCTTTATTAGGAAGCTGAGCACACCAATGGGAATTGACTAGATGGGCTTATTAGGTCTCTGATAAGATTAGGGACTATGACACAGCTTTCTGATTTCCCCCTTCACCCCTATTTGTGGAGCTTATGGTGGAAAGGGAAAAGCAAAATTCATCCTCATCCTTATAACAACAGTAAAGCAATCTGTTTTCCTGCCAAAATCAACAGACTGTTGTCATCAGGGGATGGATAGTAAGGAAGAAGAAGAATGCAAAATGCTTATGCACATTCCCCAATTTAAATTAACAGATTTCAAAATTCAGCTATAAATCTGCAATAGAGATGGACAGCATTATTGGAAAAATATTACAAATAGTGCTATTTCTTAATAACAAACCAGTGGCACCAGTCAACAGTAAGGAAAGGAAATTTGCCAAGATCCCTTGTGTTTTATAGCAGCGGAAAGAATGGGGTGTAGTAGCTAGAGAAGGAAACACTGCCAAAGCCTCAACACTCTTGTTTCTGTTCAAGTGGAATAACATGTTTTTATATGGATTCCCTCATTCTTCTTTTCCATGAGCCTTGGGTTCTCTACCTCTCTAGTTTAGCAAGTAATGGTTTACCTTGCCAAATGATGGAACCAATAGTCTGTACTTTCCACCAAGAGAGCATGGGTAAACAAGTTACTTTGAAAAGGGTTTACATTTCTGTCTTGGAGATCAAGCACAAAACATGGCTTGCTGATTCAAACAGAATGGTAAACTATGGTTTGCTTGAATAAAAAAATGGGAAAGAAGATTGAAGCATGCGAATGAGAAATGGAGATGAATGGTCAACACATGGAAACCCAAATCTGGCCAGACCACAGTTTACCATTACACTTGATCCAGGTCAATCTAGGCATTTTTTTATTCTGAACACTGGCACTTCAAATCAGTCCCACTAAAAATTAGCAGGAATTCCTTGATAAGAAGTTCCATAATTTCTAGACCTCTTTCTTAGAACAGCAGTCTGCCCACCTTTATCCAACTTCCCCTGAATACAGAAGAAACCTTTGGATGTTCTACTTGAGCCGTGTGAGACAGGGTGGTATAGTAGTTGAGAGCTGAACTATGGCTCTGGTGAACTTCCCTGCTTAGTCATGGAAACCTACTAGATAACCTTGAGCATGTCACCCTCTCTCAGCCTCAGCGGAAGGCAATGGCAAGCTTTCACAAACAAATCTTTTCAAGAATATGTCATCATATGGTCACTATAGTTGAAAATGACTTGAAGGCGCACAACTGTACAATTTGAGTAGATAAGGGATGTTTAATAGGGATAGTCTAATTTGACATTTCACATGCAATGAAGGATCAGCAGTACAAAGAGTTACTTTGTTGGACTATAACTCCTATAATCCATTTCCAATCTGTGAAAAGACCACCGTAGGTTCTTCTGAAATTTTTTATCTACTAGGGCCCCAGAGTAGGGAAAAGATGCCTCCTCAGAATAATACTTAATGTAGAAAGAGGCCCCCAGAGAATTAAAGACACTAACAATTGGATCTTTTGACTGTAACTCCTGATCTCCACTCAGAGACGTTTGTTTTAATACTCTTAAAAAGGAAGGCATGCCAGAAGGTCATTCTTGTTTCTACAGAAGCATTTAGTATCATTTGCTATATGGGCTAAAAAAAAGAAAGAAACAGGCCCTTACTTAGAACATGAAAAGAATTCTGTAAATAGAGCAAAATAGGATGTGATGGCTGATGATTAATAAGCACTTACTTGTTATTCAGCTAGTCAGCTAAAAGCATTGACATATGCAATTTACTGACTAAACTGCACACCACTTGGAACTACAACAGTGTGACTTCAGATCTTTGCTTATTGTAACTCGGATGCTCACAGGACAATAAAGAAGCAAAAAAGGAATGCTTCTCTCACTTGCGCTACATGCAACCCAACATTGCTCTTTTCAGTAGTCATTACAGTAACCATTTGTAAGAAGGATGATAGTAGCAAAGAGAACTGGGGTTTGAATTGTCCGGAGAATATTATTGCTGCAAACAGTAGCAAACATTGCTTCAGACGTCTAATGCTATCCTTCCTTGACCCAATACTGTCCAGATGGGGTTATGAAAACAGATATAGCTTTCAGCCATGCCATTAATGGAAAAAATGTACTCAGGCCTTATGGGAGAGAATGGCAAGGACTCAGGTTCTGAACTATTGGAGGCCTAGAAGAGAACACAATTGAGCAGTAACCTAAACTCAGGGAAAACATCACTGTGCTATACCCCAGTATTGGCATATTTGTGGGACCTTTTTATTTCAGCAGCCAATAGTGAGATTCCCACCCCATTCTAATAAAATTGTCAGAGATTACTGCTAATCCTTAACTGTTGCAGTAATTTCTGATTTATCGATTATCACAGTAAAAATGTATAAAATTCAGTCTGAAAAATCAAACTACCCTATACAATTATGTGTAAGTAATGAATTTTTTAGCAAAACATCAAACCTCCAAAGGCAGCTGAACCCATGATTCAGCATTGGTACTTTTCCTCTTGCAGAAAGATTCTCGATTTATCCATGATTCATATCAAAATCCGTCATTTTGGCCTTAAAAACTGCCCTCAGAATAATCATGAGGTTAACTTAAAGATAAATGGTAAGATTTCAGGATAATAATAGATAATTTAATGTAACATTCCTGTTTTATCTTTTGTGTTTTCCTCATGCTCCAGGATGGTCCCAAAAAAAGTGATGGCAACCCTTCTGGTCCTGTACACGGTAGCCATGCTGGCTGAACAGAGCGAAGGCTACACTGCCTTTTTTACTCGGGAAGATTTCAGAAAAATGGAGGTAAGCAGGGTAACAATGACCAAGAAGACCCATCGTTTAGAACAGCACAGACTGGATATTAAAAAAAATTCAAACTGAATCCTTAGGTAGGGTTGTGAGGTGGGAGTGGAGGCCTCCCCTTAAACCCCAAGAAGGCTGCTATCACCCAGTTTAGACAATTTTGAGCTACGGGTAAATTATTCAATTGCCTGACTCATTGGAAACTCATGTCTTGTGCTCATTTGACCATATTAAAAAGAGTGTAAAGGGGAAACTATGCATGCTCACCATTTTGCCATAGTATTTATTTATTTATTATTTATTTCGAGGTTTTATATACCGACCCTCTCACCTTCAAAGAGGGATTCGGACCAGTTCACAACATGTGTTAACATACAAAAAATATACAATAACAACACAATGCCACTTCATTACACGGTTAAAATATCAGCACTATACACGTTAAAACATTATCATCACAGTTAAAAGAGCCAACTCTTTGAGAGCCAACACAATCCCATTCATCATCCTCCTTTCATGTGGGCAAAGAATTAAATCAGTTTTCAAATGCCGCGTTCCACAACCAGGTCTTTGTTAGTTTCCTGAACGTCATGAGGGAGGGGGCAGTTCTGATCTCTAATGGCAGGGAGTTCCAAAGTCGAGGGGCCACCATCGAGAAGGCCCTGTCCCTCGTCCCCACCAGCCGGGCTTGTGCAGGCGGAGGGACTGAGAGCAGGGCCCCTCCAGACGATCTTAGTGGTCTTGATGGTTCGTAGGGGAGAATACGTTCAGGAGAGGTAAACAGGGCCGGAGTCGTTTAGGGCTTTATAGGTTAACACCAGCACTTTGAATTGTGCTCGGAAGCTAATCGGCAGCCAGTGGAGTTCAAGTAAGAGCGGAGTGGTGTGCTCCCTGTACCCCGCACCCGTTAGTAATCTGGCTGCCGCGCGTTGTACTTGCTGCAGCTTCCGGGCAGTCTTCAGAGGCAACCCCACGTAGAGAGCGTTGCAGTAATCTAAGCGGGATGTAACCAAAGAGTGTACTACCGTGGCCAAGTCAGCCCTCCCAAGGTACGGACGCAGCTGGCACACAAGTTTTAATTGTGCGAATGCTCCCCTGACCACCGCTGAAACCTGGGGTTCCAGGCTCAGCGATGAATCCAGGAGAACTCCCAGACTGCGTACCTGTGCTTTTAGGGGGAATGTGACCCCGTCCAGCACAGGCTGTAACCCCGTACCCTGTTCGGTCTTACGACTGACCAGGAGTACCTCTGTCTTGTCTGGATTTAGTTTCAATCTGTTGTCCCTCATCCAGTCCGTGACAGCGGCCAAGCACCAGTTCATGACCTGAACAGCCTCCTTAGTGGCAGGTGGAAAAGAGTGATAGAGTTGGACATCATCTGCGTACAGATGACATCGCACCCCAAAACTCCGGATGATCTCTCCCAACGGCTTCATGTATATGTTAAACAACATAGGGGACAATATTGAGCCCTGCGGGACTCCACAGTGCAATGGCCGAGGAGTCGAGCAGGAGTCCCCTAGTGACACCTTCTGAGAGCGACCCTCGAGAAAGGACCGGAGCCACTGCAAGGCAGTACCCCCAAGACCCATTCCCGCGAGGCGTCCCAGAAGGATACCGTGGTCGACGGTATCGAAGGCCGAAGACAGGTCCAGCAGAACCAACAGGGACACACTCCCCCTGTCCAGTTCCCGGCGCAGATCATCAACTAAGGCGACCAAGGCTGTCTCAGTACCATGTCCCGGCCTAAAGCCAGACTGTGACGGATCTAGATAGTCCGTGTCCACCAGGAATTCCTGGAGTTGCGAGGCCACCACACGTTCCAGGACTTTGCCCAAGTAGGGGAGATTGGAGACTGGCCGAAAGTTGACGAATTGAGTGGGGTCTAGTGATGGTTTTTTCAACAGCGGTTTGATGACAGCTTGTTTTAAGCTGGCTGGAATCTTGCCTTCCCGAAGGGAGGCATTAACCACCACCTTTACCCACTCTGCCAAACCCCCTCTGGCTTCTTTTACCAGCCAGGAAGGGCAGGGGTCTAGGATGCATGTGGTGGGCCTCGCCTTTCCCAGAACCCTTATGACCTCGTCGAGTTGAACAGATTGAAACGAATCCAACAAAACTGGACAAGCAGATGCTTGAGTTACATCCTCAGAGACTGCAGTTAATGTGGTGTCAAAGCCCGCGCGGATCAAAGCGACTTTGTCCGCAAAGTACTGAGCAAATGCTTCACAGCGCGCTGCCGAGTCGTCAGGGGACCCACTCAAGGTGGGATTCAACATCCCTCTGACTACTCGGAACAGCTCTGCCGGACGGTTCCTTGCGGACGCAATATTGGCCGAGTAGAAAGCATTTTGCGCGGCCTCTATTGCCGCGCCATACGCCCTTAGATAGAGGCGTAGGCGTGTTCGGTTTGACTCGCTGGGCTCTTTCCTCCACACGCTCTCTAGCCACCTCTTTGTTCGCTTTAGCTCCACCAGCTCCTCGTTGAACCAAGGGGCCGGTTTCGCTCGGCGACTTAAGAGGGGGCGCTCCAGAGCAATCGTGTCTATTGCCCTAGTCAACTCCCTATTCCAGTGAGCGACCAGGGCATCGACAGAATCACCATCCAAGGCAGCGGAAACATCCCCAAGAGCCATCAGGAGTCTTTCTGGATCCATAAACTTCCTGGGGCGGACCATCTTAATGGGTCCACCACCCCTGCGGAGGTTAGAAGTTGCAGCAAGTCTAAACTTGATCAGGTGGTGGTCAGTCCATGGCAAAGGGGAGATTGATAACTCCTCCACACCGCCACCTTCTTCCCAGCCCTGACAGAAGACCAAGTCAAGTGTGTGTCCAGCACAGTGGGTAGGGCCAGATATTAATTGGGACAGCCCCATAGTTGCCATGGAAGCCATGAAGTCCTGAGCCGCTCCTGAAAGAGTGGTCTCTGCATGGACATTGAAGTCCCCCAGCACTACAAGCCGCCAGGACTCCAATGCCAGGCCTGAGACCAACTCTGCAAGCTCAGGTAGGGCGGCCGTGGTGCAGCGGGGTGGTCGGTACACCAACAACAGCCCTATTCTGTCCCGGTCTCCTAGCCTCAGGTGGACACATTCAAACAAGGTCGACTGTAAGGCCGGGCCCCTGACCAAGGAGATGGAATCTTTATAGACTATTGCAACTCCGCCTCCCCGCCCCCTGGATCTCGGTTGGTGTTGCACGGCATAACCTGCTGGGCAAAGCTGGGTGAGATTAACCCCTCCAGCCTCGTCCAACCAGGTCTCCGTGATGCACGCCAGGTCTGCCTTTTCATCCAGGATTAAATCCTGAATGGTTGATGTTTTACCATTGACAGACCTGGCGTTCAACAGTACCACCTTTAATCCGGGAGGACCGTCTACCTTGGAACCCAAGTTTACCATGTCAGGAGGACATTTTGGAATTTTCCTTAAGGTTTGCTCACGAATTGGCCGAATTGGTTTTTTAACTCTCCCTTTCCCGTATCTCCCCCTCCCCATCATCACCTCGATGGGGGCCCCCCAAGCACCGGAACTCCCTCCCTCCCTCCCCCCTCTATCATTCTCCACATCCTGGTAGTTCACTAGTGCGCTGTTATATGATATGTCAATAGCCCTGGCAGTTGTTAAACCATCATTTCTGCCATTATTGTAGTTCAATTCCTCTGCCTTATAAAACCATCTCCAATTTTCCCCGGCCATACGACCATTGTTGGGAGTGATTATATAATACACGATGTAAAGTGCAAATGCAAAATTAAAGTGACCGCACAATAGCACCATTGACATTAGTAACTAACAGAGATCTCACCGTTAATTAAAGTGCTGGAGTGCTAACAAGTCATCTTTCATAACAGTGCAATGGGGATTAGACTAAAGAGGTATTCCTACACAGTGCAATTCTTATTGGCAAGAAATCGGCAGATTGGCAGTGTAATTGACATTAAGTAGGGGCATAGGAAAAAGTGCCAGGTGCAAATCACAGTAGCTTGAGAGATATTCGCAGCAGGACCTCGGGCTCCAGGAGGGAGCCGTATAGTTCCTCTACTGATGCCTTCAGTCAATCTGCAGCTGTTGACAGTCTTCTCTGCGCATAGGTGGAACAGTAGCACCAAACACACAATAACCCCCCTAGAGCCACTGCCCAGGATGGAGTACGGCTGTACTACTGTAGGTTGGAATATATTCCTGTTTGTTGGGTGGATAGAAGGGCAACTAACCCTTGGCAAGCTGAGGGTGTCTATAATGACAGTTGGCAACTGGCGACTGGTCTCAAACAAACAGTAAGCAGTAAAAAAGCAGCTTCACAATTACACCATAACCAAGCCAGGATGGATAGCAAGCCCGCAGCCGCCACTGCACATTGGGGGCCCCTGGAGGACTGCACAAGAAGTTCTTCACTGCAGATGGAGCACACTGTCACAGCCCCAATAGTACAGCACCACCAGTCGTCGTAGGTATTGCAGCTCACGCAGTTGGCCTCTAGCTGCTGCAGGCAACCCCGCTGGCTGAAGTAGGTGGTCACCAGTCCAAAGGAGCTCCTCAACCAGTGCAGGCTCCAAGGGGGGAAACTCTATCGCCAGTCTATTTCCACTTCCTATTCCAGCAGTATATATTTCTTTGAGCCCTTGTCTACAGAAATGCACTAGCAGCTGAGGATGAAATATATAGATCTTCTGTAGTTTTGTTTTGAAATTAATAAACTGGATTTACATTCTAACCTTGAAATTCTTCTTAAGCATCTTAGCCTATTTCATCAGGACTTGTAATAGTTTAGTTCTCAGAGCCATTGAATTCATCCTCTAAGAAAGCAGTCATGTTTTGCAAATCTACCCAAAATTAACAAAGCTAAGACTACAGTCTTATGCACTGTGGAATCAGTCCCAAGAGCCTCAGTGAACCTACTTCTGGGTAAATGTGGATGGGATTTGGCTAAAAAGAGAGCTTTTGTTGACCACCATCTTATGATCAGTTGGCTTTCCCTATCACTTTCATGTTTTTATTTGAAATCGAAACACTGCCATCCATGCACTTCTATTTATAATGAACCTAAAGGTGACATTCTCAACCATACTTTGGAAAAGTTACATTTGGAGACTACAATTCCAGGAGGCCAAGGACTAGCAGAGGAGTTACTGGAATTGTAACCCAAAGAGTAACTTTTCAAGCTCTGGTCTCAATTATCCCTTGTTGTGTGGCTGCAGGAGAGTGAGAAGAACAAGGCACAGAGAAAATCCCTGAGTCTGCAGCAGCGATCAGAACCAAATGATTTTCCTGAATTTTTAGAAGATGAAGGGCAGATCATCAAGGTATTTTGTCTTCTGTATTATGTAAACCAGACAGACAGATATTTATGGGCAGTTCTTTTCACACAATGATCAAAGCATCAGAACAACCTGCATATTAACTACTCACGCAAAGCCAACATAACTTGAATTCTCTTTCCATTCAATTTTTGCTTTCATGGGAGGGGAGTTACATCTTTACAACTTATTTAGGTAGAAACTGCAGAAAACAATGTTGTGGGGGGAAATTAAGAAGAAGGCACTGGTGGCTAGTGGCTGCCATGCTAGCAACACAGTGAATGCTTTGTGGGTTTTAGAACAGATTTTGAATGAGGTATCCAAGATGCTGAACCTGTCAAAAATAGGTTTCATGCCCGAGATAGCTCCTTTAAAGATCAGACTGAAATCCAGAGTTGATTCACCATTCCACTAACACAGAAGCCACCAACTGCTACTAAGTATTATCGCCTTGTCAGCATTAACTTTCAGTAGTAGAACCAACTATCCTGAAAGGTGAGACAATTAATTGGCTAGAGACAATTAAGGAAAAACAGGAGAGCTACCTGTGAGGGATACTGTAGTTGAATCCTGCAATGCAGTGTGTACTGGCCAGGAAGTTTGTCTCAATCATGTCCAAATCTATGGTTCTACCATTTTTTCACTACCTCCTTTTGCAGTTAGCCAGGTGGAGCCCCCAGTAGCACAGTGGGTTAAACTACTGAGCTACTGAACTTGCCGACTGAAAGATCACAGGTTTGAATCCAGGGAGCAGGGGGAGCTCCTGCTGTTAGCCCCAGCTTCTGCCAACCTAGCAGTTCGAAAATATGCAAATGTGAGTAGATCAATAGGTACCACTCCGGCAGGAAGGTAACGGTGCTCCAAGCAGTCATGCCGGCCACATGACCTTGGAGGTGTCTACACACAACATCGGCTTTTCAGCTTAGAAATGAAGATGAGCGCCAACCCCCAGAGTTGGACATGACTGGACTTAATGTCAGGGGACAACCTTTACGTTTACTTTAGATGGTGTCTTACATGACTGAAGGCTTTTTATAGGGGGGAAATGTCTATTTGATACAAATACTGATACTCCAATGAATCAATCATCAATCAATCAATCGTCATCAAGATGGAATTACTACAGTTGAATGAAGGGGAGGTTATAAAAAACCACTAGTCACATGTGAGCATTCATTTTATCTCATTCAAATTCAGGTCTCTGGGAATATTCATATGAAGTTCAATTTCTATTCATTTGACTCATACTTTTAGCATTGATGAGTTCAGTATTAAACAAAATTAATGAGAGAGAAAATCTACTTGTTCACTTAAAATGATACTAAACATTATAATTGAAACAGGAAATGTTCTCTAGAGCCTGCAAAATACCGAATCATCAAAAGCATTTTTTCTGTATCTAACGTTCAGACCTTTGTTAATGTATCCAAAATGGCACTATCAATACGCAACACAAGAGAGGAGGTATCAACAAACTTGATGAAATCCCAAGTCTTCACAAGTATTAATTATTTTTTTAAAAAACTAAAAAGAACCACCAGAAATAAGGATTGTGCAGAGTTTGGAATATATTATTTTTAAAAAATATACACTCACCAACTCCAACTCTAGGAACTATGCCCTACTTTGGGACCTTTAGGGCAAAAAGTACTTTTTCCAAGCTCTGACTGAAATTGATATCCTATTTAAATGCTGAATTTACATAAAGGTGTATCTGGCTGTCATCTGGCAGAAATTGCAATATGTGCACAGCAGAGGAACTAGTCAACCAATGGAACTAATGTTCTGGCTAACCTAAGAATTATGCAGTTACAAACATTCTGACAACTGTTCCATATAACCACAGTGCTGAAGTAAAACATATTAGGGAACTTTCCCCAACATACTTATTAACTGCATAATTTGCTTCTTAACCATTTCTCACTTGTTCCATATTTTGCATGCATGCTGTAATTGGAAGCTTTCAGTAATTTCTGCAGAAGTAGCACAGAGAACCTGTGCTGAAAAAAGGAAGAAGGTCTTCAGCTCTATGTCCATTTACACCAACTACCCGCTCTTCCTACTCCTCTATTCATTTTTTTAGTTCCAGCATAAGAAGTCTGATAAACAAGAATGTTGTCTTGTGTTCAATGTTCTCTAGGCAGCTATGCAGTTGCATAAATTAAGCTTGTTCAGCTACTCAGAAGTTGCTCCAAGATCATAAAATACTCTATCCATCTTCTTTCAAAAGTCTTGTTCTCAAAAATCATTGTACCAGTATCAATCCTGCTTCTTTGAACTCTTCCATCTAGTTTGACAGCCTGTCAGAAATGCTCAAGAAATTGTGATCAAATATGAGACTTCTTTTTTTGCATTCAGAACTCTTACATTTACATTGCAATCATATTTTAAAAGAAATTTCACCAAATGGGACTATATTGTGTGGACTCTCTTAGTTTAATTGAAAACTTTGAATCCTGTACAATCCAGCATAAAGTTCAACTGATTTCAGTTGCCATATGTGTCTGTCATTGTGTATTGGACTGCACTCCCATGTTTTAAGAAACCTTACACATTTTCAAGAGTAACAAGATAAGAAACTGCTGCCACTGATTTCTGCAACTGACCCATCAAAAAAAGACTTAATGCTACCCCACAGGCAGGCATGTGGAATATGCATGGGGGTATTGGGGTAACAATACAAAAGGTTTGCTAGGGTAGACCCTCTTTCACTCAGACTCAGCACCCCCCCCCCCCAATCAAAATCAGGTTACACCACCAAATTAGGCAATCCCTTGTAGCAACAGCCAATATCCAGGGCTCATGATCAGTCTGTGTATTGCAGAATGTGTTTTTTCTCTGGTTGTTGATCCTGCTTTTCTTCACAGCTGACTGCTCCTGTAGAAATTGGAATATATCTGAATTCTAGGCAGCTGGAAAAATACAAAGATGTCCTGCAGGAACTCCTAACAGAGATGTTACCCAATACTCGGAATGGTACTGTGTGGATCTCAAATTTTGTTTCTCCCCTTCCTTGGAAGTTCTTTCTGTGCCAATATTCCAGGAATGGTTTTCATATCATGTTGACTCACTTTTAAAAGCCACTTAACAACATCACAAATCTTTCTCCCATCAGTACAGACAACAGAAAAGGCTACCCCACCTCATTTTAAATTTGCACAGGGCTTCCTCATTCACACAGAATTCTCCATCCAGAGCTTGGGAACATTATGCTTTAGACACAGTTTTCATAATTGGCTACACTGCATGAGGTATTCTGGGAGCTGTAGTTTAAAAGTAGCTTTCCTGAGCTCTGGCTCCAGACGTCTTCCTCCAGAAATGGAGAAGATACTGACATGCTGCTATGCACACATTTTTATTAAAGCAGGACTACATGTCTGCACTCTTGGAAAAGTCTTGGAAAAGGTCATTAATTTACTTACTCTTCAAAAGGGAAAGAGAAATTGATAAAGCTATTGGAGGACTGACGAACAAATCAAACCAATAATTATACGATTTGCACAGAGCAACCCTTATTCCCAGATTTTTGAAAGGATAATCACATATCTCCAGAAACAACACAACACTTGAAAACATTTTGAAATTTGTATCCACATAAAAGCAAGGTAGACTGTAGATGTACAAGGCTAATGCAATCTGGAGAAAGGCAATTGCACGACGTCCGTTTTCATCAACTGCTGAGCTGTTTTAATGTACTGCACCTCTAAGGCAATTCTAAGATGTTGCTGTAGTCATAAGAAGACTTAACAGGATTACAATACATAATGAATTGAGGCATTTTCTTCAAATTGGCTAATTCAATACTCTTCATATGGGTTACTCCTCATTCTCCCTGAAATTAAAATCAAATTTGGGAATGAATTAAATTATAGGCTTACGAATAGATAATAATGTTGATAACTCTTTCAGATGGCTTATCTTTCAGCCTTGAAATCAAAGGGAGTTTATGTACATTGAGTTGGACACGAATGTTGAACTGCACATTACTGAAGAGAGTGGGACTACTGGAGTTCAAGCTATGAAAGAAAAACAGGAAAATTGAACTTGTCTCATTGTACTGAATGCCTAAAGGCTTCCAACTATGCTGCAGCCAAATATTCAGATTACCTTTGCTTGCATAACTGGAGGTAGATATTTGGTGCTGCATGCAATAATGTCCTGAAAGTGCAATTAATGAAATCTAACATGTAGTCTACCATAATCAAACATGGCAATGCCCTAATGAAGTAGAATTATAATCCATCAAACACTAGTAGGCAAATGATGTTTCCTACCACAATATGAAAGTGTAGATGTAATACTAGAATTGCTGCAAAAATCTGCTTTATTTCAAGCATTTTTGTTGTTGAAACCATTTCATACTTCTTTAATGTGACAAATTAGAAAGAGAAGTCATAGTATTGATTCACCAGCTACTATTTTTGTTGTTTCATCTCTTTGTAGTTAATTCATATTCCAAGAACTAGAAGATGAGAATGGGAGGCTTCCTGCATATTTCTAAGACTTCACTGAATGGATATGCTGTCTGTAAGCTGCTGTACTGCAGAAAAGAAGTATACTTATGCAAGTTAATAAAACATGAAACCTAAATATATGATGAGTTTCTTCAAAGTTCATTTGAAGAGATTTAGAATGACATCCGTGATCACAAAAGAAATATGTCATTGCAAATCATTCGGCATTTGTAAAACAGATTATAATCCCATCCAACATTACAATACTCTGCAAAGATAACCACAGTAATTAAATCTGCCATTCTGTACACACTTCCCCATCAGGAAGCCCCATTGCACTCAATCAGGTAAACTGCTGACGAAATATCATGATCACTCATAGACCTCCTTACAATTTCCATAGTTTAATATAGTATTGTGTTTAGTAGCATGAATTACACGGCAGCTTTAACAGAAGGAAAAAGGTAATTGCTTGTTGTTTGCTTGCAGCTGCCTTTGTCTGCAGCACTGGCAAAGGAAAGGGACGCTGGTAGGCAAAATGGAACAGGATCTTAAAGTGTTCTTTGACGCTAGACAATCATGAAAATGGAATATCTTCTTCCCTGGATTCTTCTCATGTCATGTTGATATTCGGTCCTTGGGAATGACCATCGATGAGATGTTACATGGAAATGCAATGCTGTTGGTTTTCAACAAATCATACATGTCCTAAGGATTCAAAAACATTTGAAAAACAGTCAAAAATTGATTCCCAAGTGTTGAGGATTCTTTAGGATTTCTTAAGAAGAGAATGCTAGACAGGGATGAATCTTCCCTTGTTGTGATTTTCACAAGAACTACACAGACCTTTTTGCATTTAAAAACACCACTTTCTACATAGAAAACAGGCTTCTTCTGCAAAAAAAAAAAAAACAGCTAGTCTTGTCTATGCAGGAAACTTATCTTCTACTCAGTAACATTGTTCTATGCATAGGGAACATATTTTTTTGTAGAGAAACATTGTTTTCTATACAAAACATGCTGTTATTTACTTGCTTTTTTACATTATTTGTTCATGATACATGTTTTATTTATTATTTATTTTATTTCTACCCCAACTTTTTCTGATATAGGGACTCATGTGACTTTTTATAAGCAGAAAACATACTCTCTCTTTTTTGGTGTAGAGCAGCGTTTTTCAGTCTTGAGGTCAGGACCCCTGGGGGGGGTCGCAAGGGGGTGTCAGAGGGGTCAGCAAAGACCATCAGAAAACACAGTATTTTCTGTTGATTATGGGGGTTCTGTGTGGGAAGTCTGGGCCAATTCTATTGTTGGTGGGGTTCAGAATGCTCTTTGATTGTAAGTGAACTATAAATCCTATCAACTACAACCAGTGTTCAAATTTGGCATGTTGAATATTCGTGCCATGTTTGGTCCAGATTCATAATTTTTGGAGTACATGGTGCTTTCTGGATGTAGGCGAACTACAATTGCAAAACTCAAGCTAAATACCCACCAAAGCCTTCCAGTATTTTCTGTTGGTCATGGGAGTTCTGTGTACCAAGTTTGGTTCGATTCCATCATTGGTGGAGTTCAGAATGCTCTTTGATTGTAGATGAGCTATACATCCCAGCAACTACAACTCCCAAATGACAAAATCAATCCCCCCCTCAACCCCACCAGTATTCAAATTTGGGCATATCCGGTATTTTTTGCCAAATTTGGTCCAATGAATGAAAATACATCCTGAATATCAGATATTTACATTACGATTTATAACAGTAGCAACAACACCATTACAAATGAACAACAAAAATAATTTTATGGTTGAGGGTCACCACAACATGAGGAACTGTATCAAGGGGTCGTGGCATTAGGAAGGTTGAGAACCACTTGTATAGATTAAGTCCTAAAGTGTGACTAGTCTTTAAAAATGATAAAATATTCTTTCTCTTGATTTATTTTTATTTAAAGTAGACAGATGTTATTTTGTAAATGATTTGTTCCAGGATCGCTCATACAATACAATTTTTGTGTAATCTGGAACCCTATTTTTCTTACTTAAAGTGAATGATGTCTTGGGCTTCCAGCCAAGGCATATGTGATGATTCTTACCTCATAGGTCGAAGTAGGAGCCTGAGATGTCAGTAAGCAGGCCTCCATTTTGAGAGGGTAAGCGAGGGAGGCAGACATCTTGGGAGTGTAAGAAGAGAGGAGGAGCTGGAGCTCTCTCTGGATTGGTTAAGGCAAATGGGAGGAGTTTAGCTCTGAGGCGGGGGAACTGTCACCTTGTCAGAAAGAGGGAGATTGATTTTTGGCTTTGAAGGAAGAGGGTGATTTTTTGTTAGCAAAGATTTTTACTGTCAGAGGGCATTTGGGACAGGCGATTCTACATTTATTTGGCCTGGAGTGACGCCTGTGTGCTTGTGTTGGATTTATTACACAAGTGGTTTGCTCTCTGGGGTCAGAGTAATTTAGCTGTTAGAGAACTCTGTCTAGAGTGTAGCTATTTGCTCTGGGGACAACTGGGTTAGGTTTGTCTGGGGAAACTCACTGCTACTGTGTCAGGGTAGAGTGTCTTGTTCATGTCTAAGTTAAGAAACCCATTTAAGTAACCATTAAGAATATTGTGCCTCTGTAACCATTCAAGCTTGTGTGCCTTGTTAAAGAAGATAGTTGTTTGTTCAAATATATTAATAACCATTTCTCTAGTTCAACTTTTAAGCAGCCTCAGTAGCTATTCATTCTGTGAGAATAATCCCAGTGATTTTTAACACCTTTACAACTCAGTCATTTCAGGGAGCCAAAGGGAGAGCTGGTGGGCAGGAAGGGATTTACCTTAGGGACAACATCTTTAGTGTTCCCAAATTACCTTGGGTGGTGGCAGCAACTCTATCAGGGTATACACTTTACCTCAACAATTATCTAAACGCTCCGTGCCAGAATCATATTGGTACTAGCAGGTGGGATGTATTAGAGAAAATATAATCCCCAGGATCTAGGATCTATGATTTCTTTATAATTGGTGTACAGCTGTGGGATTTGTATTCTGGAGTTATAATAATACACCCTGACTTCTTTATAGCATACCATAGAATTGTTCTGGAGGACAATTCTAGGAAAGTGTTCTCTACAGGCAGGCATGTAGCCAGGGGGGGGGGGGGGGGGGGTTCATGGTGGTTCGCGCAAAGGCCTTAATTTTCATGGTGGTTCGCGAAAAGGCCTTATTGGTGCATTATTTAAACTGTTATGTTTATTCATATCATGATCTGATCACCATACTCAATATATCCCATATGCATGGGGGTATTGGGGTAATGATACAAAAGGTTTGCTAGGCTAGACCCTCTTTCACTCAGACTCAGCCCCCCCCCGAAACTCAGCCCCCCCCAAAACCCCCCCTGAAATTTTTTTAGCCCCCCCCCCCCCAAAACGAAATCCTGGCTACGGGCCTGTCTACAGGCCTCCAGCATGGTTTTATAGTCAAATTCCAGCAGAAATTCAAGCCTGCCTAGCATTCCCCTCATAAGAGTTTCCTTGATACTCTGTTTTTCAAATGCTTTTTCAATATTCCTTTCAATCCCCAGTGAAGATATAAGCACATTTTGAAGATTTTTATACTACTTAAGAGCCAGCTATATTTAGAGCTTAGAAAAATAATTTTTCTAAGCTGTCAATGTATTGCCACAATCCTGACATATAACAGTAACTCGTAGGGGGGAGGGACTGCCAGTGACAAATAGAATGGAAATACAACACTACACTGTGTTTGCCTCACTTTAGATGCCAATATATATACATAGGTGCAAACAATTCTATGGCCTTATTGGCTGGAAAAATCTGAAGTTTGCAGTCCAAAAATGATTTTTTTTCCAAATTCTGCAGTCTTATAACATGATTATAGCTTCCTAATATAAGACTTTAACCATGCCTATTTAGTCTTGTCTTATGCTGATGTGAATTAGTGGTTTACCATATTAAAAACTCGTGCTTATTTCTGTTATGTAGACAAATCTGCTACAAGGGGGGGGGAATAACCCTGAAATCTACTTTAATTTTACATTAATTGCTAACCACATAAATGCCTGACATTTGATGAAGAGTTGTCACTTTCTAGGTGACACAACTCTTAGCAGAAACAAGGTTCTGAAGGGGGCGAAGCTCTATGACAAATGATATGTGTGACACAGATTCAATTCCAATCCAATTTTGCACTTCCAAGCTAATGTGAACTCTTCTGTCACTCTGAATCATTGAGAAAGCTAGAGCACTGCTGCCAAAACACAACACATTCAGTTCTTCTAACTGCTCTACTCTTTGATATGAATGCCAATCTCAGTAATACCTCATATCTAATTGATACTTACGGTCGCTTATGGAGGGCACATTCTCCATACTAATTGAAATACCACTCAATACATCTCAAGTATCTTTTCATTCTCCACAAGAAATACTTTGTAGAATGAATACTCTGTATGACTGGAACCAACTCAGATAATTTCAGTATCTTTTTTTGTGTCAGGAGCAACTTGAGAAATTGCAAGTCGCTTCTGGTGTGAGAGAATTGGGCATCTGCAAAGACGTTGCCCAAGAGATGGCCAGATGTTTTGATGTTTTACCAACCTTGTGGGAAGCTTCTCTCATGTTCCCACATGGGGAGCTGGAGCTGACAGTAAATGTAAATGTCTGCTTTTTGTTCAACCACTATGGCATTATCCATAATCTATGAGTGTTGTTTGATGTTATAAGAATTCCTTCCTATCCTATCCATGTAAACTGTCAAGAAGCATGCAGACATTCTCCCTCAAGGATAATATCACTTACTGTTGCACATTTTCCTAATGTTCAGAATGTGAGAACATGGAATTCCCCACCCCATCTCTCCTGTACATTCAATGCAAAGATAAATGCTGAATCGACTGTGGTTGCATCTTTCACACAGGCAGGCAATCAAATTGCCTATTGGGCCCTGGGGAGCTCTGACTACTTTTCTCCTTGCTGTGTGGAGGTAAATCTATAGCTGTTTCTGCATTGCTATTAGCATTAATCTCAACCCACTCCATAATCTTGATTCATTCAAGATGGCCGGTTCTCTGCTGCTAACCAAAGAGGAAAACTTTGTTATATTGCGTGTTGAGGCCTTGGCCTTTGTAAGCCGCATTGAGTCCTTCAGGAGATGCTAGCGGGGTACAAATAAAGTTTAATTAAAAAAAAACAATGATCTTAAAGAAGAACACTTGAAAAGGACATGCACTGATTAATTCCAATGCAGGTATGACTGAAATAGTAAGCACCTGGATTTGGATAGGCTGGGGAATGTATTCAAGAGACTACTGGAAGACTATTCATTCCCTCCCAATTGATACAATCAACAGAAAGCATTGATATATGCAAAACTGTCAAGAGATCTCTGCAGAAAGAAGCTTATGTTCAAGTAAGGGATCATTAGAAAATGCCTGACCACAGAAAAGGACATTTCTAGATAATATAGCTGTGGATGACATGCTGTAAGAAACCACCATTTTACTGCTACTCCCAGCTAATCTGACTGCAGGAAAGTGCTACGTTAATAAAGTTGTAGGGCTCTAATGTGGAAGCTGTATAGTTTGCGGTACAAATATTTATAAAATACTCAGTGAGCTATACAGTGATACCTTGACTTAAGAGTTTAGTTCATTTCGTGACCAAGCTCTTAACTGAAAACACTCCTATCTCAAAGCAAATTTTCCCACTGAAATGCTATTAATCCATTCCAAACCACTGGGGGGGGGGGGGGACCTGCAAATTTTGTTACATGTTTTTAAATAAGAAAATATACATTATAAATAACAAATAATGCAAAAATGCACATTCACATGGAACAATTAAAAATCAACTTTAAAATGGTAGAAGCACAAAGTTGTGGCAAGGAAACGCAAAACACAAAGTGAAGAGGCAGAAGTGTCATTTTCTTCATACTGTACTCATTACCACCTCCCCTCTCCTCTTTTGTTCTCTCTTCGCTTTCTTCATGAAGCAAAACATACCAGGAATAAAAACTACACAAAATCAGCTAATCCAAAGTTCCTCAAAGCAGACAAGAGCAAAGCAGGCAGCAATCTCCCAAAGTGGACAAGAGCATGAGGCTGCTCCCTTGAAGCTCTAAAGCCCTGTACTCTTGTGTTAGAGCTTCCTCTGGCACTAGCTCTTAACTCAAAACACTGCTCTTATGTCAAAGTGAAAACAGGGCCAAGCAAAAGCTCTTAACTCAATATGCTCTTAAGTTGGGGTGCTCTTGAGTAGAGGTTCTACTGTACTGTATAATCCGTTTGAAAAGATGCAGTTTAGAAATGTAGCTGAAATAAGTAGAAGAATGAATCTTTTAACAACAGCTTTGCTTGGTAATATTCATTTCCAGCAGAAAAGAGTCTGTTTCTGTTGTTAATTCAGCTACAGTCAAAGCCAGGCCCGTAGCCAGGATTTCGATTCGGGCGGGGGGGGGTGAGTTTTTTCAGGAAGGGTTGGGGGGGCTGAGTTTTGGGGGGGGCTGAGTCTGAGTGAAAGAGGGTCTAGCCTAGCAAACCTTTTGTATCATTACCCCAATACCCCCATGCATATGGGATGTATTGAGTATGATGATCGGATCATGATATGAATAAACATAGCAGTTTAAATAATGCACCAGTAAGGCCTTTTCGCGAACCACCATGAGAATTTCGGGGGGGGGGGGGCTTAAGCCCCTCAAGCCCCCCCCCCCCCCCCCCCCCCCCCAGCTACATGCCTGGTCAAAGCCCTTTAGATCAGGACTAAGTTGGTCAGGCCTCTCATGTTAAACATTTGTCACTTTTTAAACATGTATGTACTTTAATGATCTGCCTTTTCCCATCTCCGAAGCATTCCCCTATAAGGAGGTAGAACAAAGAGAAGACTGGTTTACCCATCTGTATGCATAAGGGCCAATCTCACTGTTTAGCAACCTTTGTCCTCCACTACCCAACATTCAAGTCTTCTCTATCAACTTCAAAGATTTTTCCAAGCCAGAAAACTTTGTTACTCAAAGAAAAAAAAATGTGGAAACTACAAACAGTACCCAGAAGAAATTTTTCATAATTCCCCATTATCACAATGTGAAGGCAGAACAGAAAGTGAAAAAAATGGAGGCAGGATTAATGACAGCAACAGGGTTAGTGATAACAAGAGAAACAAATATTTTTGAGCAGATATGGCTCAAGTTGTACTAAATGGCATGTATACTTTTCAAATTCAAAATCACTTGAACATTTACTTGGAAACACCTCTTTGACTATTGTTGTGTACCTTCAAGTCATTTCTGACTCATAGCAACCCTAAAACTTGTCACATGGTTTTCTGGGGCTGTGAGTATGTCACACAGGTGGTTTCCAAGGCTGTAGCATCAAATCTCAAGCTCCATAACCAACATTCAAACTACTGAAGCTTCAAGCTAGGTCATCTGACCTTTTTGGGGAGGAGCCAGCTGTTGAGCTCCAGTGGTCACAGAAAGAAGCATGGAGCCATCTTAGCCAGAAGTTAAGACACTTTGACTTTAAAGTGCAGTAAAAAGCTGAGTGTTTGTCTCTTCTTGTTCAAACCCTGGATACTTGTTTAAGTTGGTGAGTGTGTTGATAAGGGTTTGTAGTTCTGGTGTCAAAGGAACTGATCCCTCTGCTTGAAGCCCTCAGTTCTGAGCACCACATTTTAAAAGATATTTACAAGCTGGAAGGTGTCCAGAGAAGGGCAACTAAAATGATCAAAGCTCTGGAGACCATGCCCTATGAGGAGCATTTTAAAGAACTGGGTATGTTTAGCCTGCAAAAGAGAAGGTTGAGAGGACACATGATAGCCATGTATAAATATGTGAAGGGGTGTTGCACATGTTGCCTTTAATGTTCTTAGAAGCAATAACATAAGGTTAGATTAGAAAATGCTATGTGAGCATAGATTTTCAACAATTTTCAAATTTGTTCCTAGGGAATATGGACAGAGAGCTTCCGAGGTTTTTAATACTTCAGGAAATAAAGGTTCCTCAATTTATTTGGCTTCCTAATTCACCAAGCAGTAAGAAGCTTCAGAGATATTCACTAGAGAGTCAAGATACTTGAAAGGAGAATGTAGTCAATCTTGTGGCATGTCCTAGTCATCAACCATCTGTGTTCATTTAATGACCTTATCCTAGATATCAAAAGCTCTTGAGTAAGCAACTTCATATAACTCTAGAAACATTACCATACAATCACTGCCCATTATGGAAACAATAGTTATCTCTTCACTTACTGGAAATTACAGTATAACATTTACTTTAAGTGCTATAGGAAATGCAGGAAGGCTGACACTGTGTCAATGACAGACAAAAGACCTCAGCACAAAAGAGTAAGGATTCGGCACACATCGTTATGTATACATGGGGTCCTGGCAGGGTGGGGTGGAGTGGGTTGGAGTGGAGAACCTGTTGCTCCATGCCCCACATTGCCTGATTTACCTGAGACCCCATCCCACACAGGGAAGTATCGCCAGCCAGCTTCCCCCCATTGATCCAAAGGCAACACAGGAAACCTCCCGTGTTGCTGCCCCAGTGGCATACGCTGCTTGCTCTCCCTTTTCAGGAGAGCAAATGGAGAGCAAGTGGCATACAATGGGCTAATCAGCCCGTCAGATTGAAATCTAGAAATTACAGAATTATATAATCTTGCAACTGTGTCCACAAGGGCCATTTAATCCAACCCCCTGTCATGTGGAATGAGTAGCTAAAGCTCTTCTGAAAGATACCCATCCAACCTCTCTTTAAGGAATTCTCAAGTTAAATAACTCCTCTTTAAGGAATTTCATTGTTGAACAACTCCTATAATTAAAACGTTATTATAATTTAGGGGGAATCCCTTCTCTTGCTATTGGAATCCACTGGTTCATGTTCTAATCTCTGGGGCAGCAAACGAAGAAGAGTTTTCTCTAATTTTATATGGCATCCCTTTATACACAAAGATAGCTATTGATGTCGACCCAAGAAACACCCCACTCAGCAAAGTCTTCATTCAGATCATGGCAGGAGATTCAAATTTTGCTAACTGGGAGCCCCAAATCTCGATGGCTTGCTGGAGGAAGATTTGCAGCAGCTGCCAGCTGGTCCAGAAGCTACATTGTTCCTAGCCCCCTTTATGAATTACATAAATGGACACCCAGGTGGACCTTTGCCTTCATACTTGCTTCACTGTAGCCTTTATAGTCTCTTTGCTTTCCTTTTTACTTTCACAGCCTTCTTCAGTTACTGTGCAGCCCCTCTGTCCTGAGCAGGGCTTCTCCCCCACTTTTCACCATTTCCACTGCCACTTTGACATATCTCAACCCCAACTCAACTTCCATACCCTAAAGACCCTGGTATCCGAAACCAGATGCCTCCAGTATCTGTAGATTAGGCAATACCGGGATCCCGTATTGTAATATTTTTTTATATAATTGTATACAATATCTTTGAAGCCACTGCCATGACCTTGATGACCTTTCACCATCACTCCTTGACCTGCAATTCCCCTTGTCTTCCTGGTCTTCAACTCAACAAAGGACTCAAGCACCCATCATCTTAGGGATCAATCCATCTCTACTGACTGCACAAAGGATGACCAGACCCTGAATTGGGCTAACCTTCTTTTGTGTTGTCATAAGAACATCAAGGACTCATAATCACATGGCAGTCTTCCTGGAGTTTGGAAGGGCCTGCCACTGTTTTCCTGAATGTCATTTTCCCTTTCCCAGGAATGGATTTCTTAATCCCATCACTCTGGACAGCATGTTTGTAAGGTCAACAATGGACACAGGCACTGTGGGCAGCAGGCCCACCTGATGGGTCATTCACTGAACAATCACCAAAACAATAATCCTCAGGGACCTGATGGCCCTGCCTTGTTAGTCTCAAGGTTGAGACATTGTAATCTATTCATAAAATTATATTATTTGTTTTCCTGACCATCCCGCCCCCTGCCTGCCATTAGAGAGCTGGAATCTGCATCTGAAGTGGAGAAAACTCTCTGATTGGTTGCCAGGTGCCTCAGCACCTCCTTGTGGAGGGAATCCTCCCAGCTGCTTGTGGCATCAGAACTGGCTCTGGCAATCAGCACAAAACCGGCCCCAGTTGGGCGTGCACACACACAAAAAAAGTCTGAACTGTATAAAATGTGTGTTTTACTGTATAATGGCATGTCAACTTTTTTGAGCAGCTTACTATTGGCTGTCATCCTTACTGGCCAGATCAAATAAATTACCTCTGTGGTTTCTGCTTCAACTGGTGAGACTTCTTTCATCGGGGAACATTGGGTTTTAGCTTTAGGTTTCGCCAGGCATGGACTCAGCCATGTGCCCGATCTCGTTATCTGCTTACCGGATCTCATTTTCCATGTATTGGATCTGCGGTCCAGATCTTACTATCCATAAACTGCTCTAAATTGCTCCATTTCACTATCATGACATTTCTCAAGATGTATCTATACTGCAGAATTAGTGCAGCTGACACTCTTTAACTGCCATAGTTCAATACTATGGAATCATGGGAGTGTAGTTTTATGAAGTATTTTGTTTTCTCTACCAAACAGTGCTGGCGCCTCACCAAACTTATAGTGCAGCTGGTTGCCAGCTGCAAAGGCAGCCGACAGCATCCCTGTCTGGCCATAAGGCCGCCCAGAATCAGCATGTTTCATGGTAGTTCTGAACTACATTGTGTAGAACTGCACTGTGGTGCCAAGAGCTGGACACAATATTCAGGTGAAATCTGACCAAAGCAGAATAGAGTGGGACTATAACATTCCTTGACCCGAACACTACTGTTGATGCAGCCCTGTTAATACTCTCCAGTTATACATCACTTCTTAATTTCATAACTCACTGTAGATATTGATTTTGTTACTTTTGGCCTCACTCTATAACGTGTAATTTTACCCAAAAAGATCTAGCAGCTACACCTCCTATGTTTTTGGACTGCAATCTCACAAATCCCACAGTATTTTGTATTCTAGCTGTTGCTGATGGGAGTTATAGGCCACTGACATCTCGACTGCCTTCCTCTGCTATGTAAACCCACTTGGAAGTAAGCCCCAATGAACTTAATATGGCCTGCTTCTGATTAGGAATGTGCAGGATGACATTCACAGGACAAGTGACAAGAAAGTTGTAGTCTAAAAATACTTTAGAGATCAGAAGCATTATTTGATATCACTTAACAATTTACCTATTTAACTCATGATAAAAGGGTCTTAATATAGAATTAGGGATCTAAGTGAATGTAGGTGCTATTAAATTCTGTTTGTCTATTAGTTACTTGCTCTCTATTATTAGTTGTCATTTCTGTTTTCCCAGTTAGGCAAGATACAGATTTAGTCTGGCACTTTTAGACTTTCCCTTTGGACCAGAAGCTTTTTTTATAATGGGCTCACTGGCCTTCATTAAATATACACTTGTGGCTGCTAAATGAATTAAGAAATTGCCGTGTAGTTTGCAGCCGCCTCCTTTAATAAAGAAAGCTGAACATGGCTTGATCTGATGCCCTAAATTAGAGTAAGTGATGAGAGCAAAGTGGTTTTGAAAGGAGGGCACCAGGAGGCAGAAGCAACATAACCAACTTTTTTCTTGTACTTAATGCATTCATTAAAAATCAAAGGCAAAAATCACTCATGGAAATAGCTCAAATGCATCTTCTAATCAGCTGACACAACTCTATAAAGGCTCTATGTTCTCCCCTTATGACTGCACCCAGTAGAATCCAGATGAAATTTCTTACACTTCAAAGGTCTCCACGCATCTTAAAAGGGAATATAAACTGCATAAATGAGGGGAGGAGGTTTCTCTGCTAATGGGACCAACCCAACGAGGCTTTTATGCATTACTAGTCTAGCAACATTCAGTCAGCTAATACTCCAAGTTGCTCTGATGACTCAGAGGGGTGCTACCGAAAGCTAAATAATAGATATACCACATAATATTCCATTTTCCTCTCAAGCAGCCTTTGCAATTTTTAGAATTTAGCCTAACTTGATGAACAGACAGAGAGTTTAAAATGCATGACCAGAGAAGTATGTTTTTAATGAAGCAATGCAATGTGGACCACTGATATGCCTAGAACAATGAAAACTTGTCCACAAGGCTTTCCTTTTTTCCCCTTTTTATTACATGCTGAGGGACATAACTGAAGAAAAGTATGTGCCTTCACATTGCTTCACGGCAACTCCATAAGTTTCATAGAGCTTTGGTAGATAGGGAATATCCAGAAATGATTTGCTATTGCTGTCCTCTAAATATAGCCTTTGTACCTGGTATTCTCTAGTGGACTCTCTTATTTAGGCAATTGCTAACCTTTTGTAGTTACACAATAAAGCAACCTGTATGAATAATGAATACCAGCTTAAAGATCTCATATTTAGCTCTTGCTTGGTTGGAGATGAGAACTTTTCTACCTCTCCAAAGAGGCAACGTGTGATGAGCAATCAGTACATCACTGAACAGAATGCCCAGAACTATTTAAGCCACTATCTCTGTGCAAGACATTTAGGAAACTCCCTAAATCCAGAATGTAGGGGATTAAGATTATCCTAAATCAGTGGTCTCCAAACTAAGGCCCGCAGGCTGATGTGGAACTCCAGGATCATTTATCTGGCCCTTGCCCTAAACTTTTATACTTAGGGTCATCCTAAGTTTGAAATGACTTGAAGGCACACATCAACAACAATCCTAATTAACTTGATTATCTCATCAGCCAAAAGCAGGCCTGCACTTCCCACTGAAATACTGGTAAGTTTATGTTGGTTAAAATTGCTCTTCATTTTAAATATTGAAGAGGCTCCTTCTTTGGAAGCTTTTAAGCAGAGGCTGGATGGCCATTTGTCAGGGGTGATTTGAATGCAATATTCCTGCTTCTTGGCAGGGGGTTGGACTGGATGGCCCATGAGGTCTCTTCCAACTCTTTGATTCTATGATTCTATGATTCTATGATTCATGTTTGTTTTTTGCATTACAAATAAGATGTTTGCAGTGTGTATAGGAATTCATTCATAATTTTTTTTAAAAAATGATAGTCTAGCCTCCAACAGTCTGAGGGACCGTGAACCGGTCCCTCTGAGGACTCCTGCTGTAAATACTCATGTGTAAGTCTAGAACCTTCAGTCAAAAAATAGATCCAAAAACAGAGGTTGAGTTATCCTTGAATCAATATGACTTCTATACCTTAACTATTACAAAAAAAAATATCCTTTTCTGAATAGAGTGGTGAAAGACAAGAGCTTAATCCAGCCCAAGAAAGCCTAAAAGAAGCATCAGTCTCATCTACTGTCTCCACTATGGCACCACATCTGGCCTTTTTGAATGACTAGGTAGAGAAATGGGTGTTGGCAATCAGAGGTGTCTGGCCCACTGAGGCAATGCTGGTACTTGCCTATCTTCATGGATTAACCCCTGAACTATCCACACGTCACATCAAAATCCATCATTTTGGCACCAAACCTGCCCCCTATTTATGTAAGAGATAGCCTTATATTCAAACATATATGGTAGATGCCTAATATCAGATATTGGCCAACAAGACAATCTACCACCAGAATTGTTTTGCTGACAAAATGTTGCTTAAAGAAATGCCAAAAGAGAGAAAATGGGCAGGGCAAGAGGCAAGCCAAGATATGACATGTCCAAAGCACCTCCTCTATTCTGGGCCATAACCACAACACCAGGACAAAGGTTGGCCAGGATAAGGGAAATGCAAGTAAATAATCTGCAACATCCCAAATTGAGAGAATATAGCATATCTTCAGTGTTGATTCTTAGATTAGGTATACAGCCACTTCCTTTCTCTGTCCTCAGTGGAAGGGTAAGGCGATCAGATCTGAATATAGACATTATGTAACTGACAGTCACATACATCTCTGGAAGAGTTTATAGTACTGATAACTGGAGATCCTCATTTGAAAAAGCACATACACAACACTCATATGCTGGCAAAACCATTGCCTTAGGCTCAAATGGACAAACACTTTTCCTTTTGAATCAATTCAAAAACATTATACAAATCAACCTATACTTCTCGAAGAGTTCCTTTGCTAATCAAAATTTACAGCCAGAAAAAGTAATGAATAGTATGCATTAACATTTCTCTCTGAGACAAAGTAAGTTAAAAAAGGGAAATGCAATTTGATGGCTCTAGGTTATGTATTCTGCACATTTTGTCACACAGTGTCGACAATTTGTATTTTACAGCTCAGGCCACAAACAATGACTCATGATTCACAATTATAATGGGTTTTGGGTTTTTTTTTGTGAAGAATAAGGTTTTACCAATCTCAGCATCTCCTATGATCTAATAATTATTAGCAAGAGTCCATAATTCTCAGCAACTGTAAACATTTAAATTTATAGAAAAATAGGGAAAAGGACATAAAAGCCCATAAATAAATGCAAATAAAAATCTGACAGTTAAAACTAAGTTTCCCAATTTTAATAAATAAATAAATAATGAGGGAGGAAAAAACCCATCCAACCATATTTCCTCACAGTTTAAGTGCTGCAGTAAATACAGATGAAAGCGATGGTAAAAGCTGATCATTTATCAGAGCTCTGAAGAAATAAATCTATAGAAACAAAAAGCTTACAAATAATTTATATTACTGGGCAAAACTATACAAAACAATCATTTTATTGATTCTTACTTTTTAGCATAACCTCAGGCTTACTGCTGTAGCACTGGACATTATGCTGGTCATAGAAATATGATGGTTCCCAACTACTACATACCCACCAACATTTCACAGATATTATTGTGTGGCCTAATAATATATGTTGGATCAAGACAGCAAAAGTTCTCAATGAGAAGGAACATATAAATTAAGGGAGGCTGCATCGGTTTGCTTTTGCCTGAGGGTACATCTACACCAGGGGTCCTCAAACTAAGGCCCGAGGGCCAGATACAGCCCTCCAAGGTCATTTACCCGGCCCTCACTCAGGGTCAACCTAAGTCTGAAACGACTTGAAAGCACACAACAACAATCTTATCTCAATAGCCAAAAGTAGGCCCACACTTCCCATTGAAATACTAATAAGTTTATATTTGTTAAAATTGTTCATAATATTAATTATTGTATTGTTTTAAAGTGGTTTTTGCACTACAAATAAGATATGTGCAGTGGGCATAGGAATTCATTCGTGTGGGGGTTTTGGTTTTTTTTCAAATTATAATCCGGCCCTCCAACAGTTTGAGGGACTGTGACCTGGCCCTCTATTTTAAAAGTTTGAGGACCCCTGATCTACACTGTAGAATTAAAACAATTTGACACTATTTTACCAGCCATCAATCAATCCTGCAGAGAAGACTAAAAATGTTGTAAAACTACAAATCCCATGATTCCATAGTATTGCAACATGGCAGTTAAAGTGATATCAAATTGCCATAATTCTACAGTGTTTTCCTACAGTCTTTCTTCTTCCCCTGCTGAATGGAAACTGAAGACCAATGAGGCAAGCAGGAGGAGGAGGGAGAAATAGGGACAATTTTAAAGCAAATGCAAAAATGTAACAGAGGATTGTCCCTGCATCAGGGCAGTTGGAGAAAGCACTATTGAGGCATAAATAATCCTGTCATTGCCATGCAAGTGCAACAGATCCTTCTACCTCTCAAGTCCCCCAGCAACTGTTTGACCACCAGCTCCAACTCCCAGCTTGCCAAAGCAGAATTTAGAGGAAGCGGTTTTGTCAGCACATATCCCTTCCTGGGTCTTGGCCTTGATTTGCAATCCTATTGTTCTTGAGCCACGATGACCTGTCCCCCCAAAGATCTGTAGTTTGCCAAGAGCTTTGTAACTATTATTATTATTATTACTATTTTTATTACTATTTTCCAAAACCTTTTTGAACTTTTGCTATTTTGAAGCATCAGAGGTTGGAAGCGGACCAGCAGCAGCTTCTTCCCCACAAAGACTTTATCGTTTCAACCCTTTAATGAAGTGTATCTTTTTATTCTGACTTTCTGCCTAGCTTGCATCTTTATATATATCTATATTGCATCTATTCGTTCTCTATAAAATGTATAAGTTTCCGTATAAAATGTAGCAAGGCATAACTCAGAGCAATCATCTTTTCGTAACCCCACTGAGGCATTTCCTGAGCAGGAAAGGTTGGGCAAATCCCTCCAGTTGTTCTCAGCCAGAACAATCACTGCAATCCATTGTGTGTGCATGCAAAGACATACAGTTTTCTGTGTCAAACTAGATAAACCAGAACATATTTGTTTAGTTGAATGGTCCACTTGGCCTGAGAGATTGCTAACTCTGAAAACAGTGGCTCAGAGTATATACATTTAACAAATCTTCAATAATAAATCTTTATTTATATCCTGCTTTTCTCCCTAAATAGGGCCCAAAGCAGCTCACAAGGACCCAAAGCGGCTCAAAATTGTTTAACTCTTTGAATTGAAACCCAACCCTTGATTGCCAAGATCATCACCTTTTGTCTACACAGCCTCAAAGCTTTGCTAGGTTTGGAACTGGACTGTTGAGCTAATCAAAGCTCATTATCATTTCACTGTTATTGTCTTCATAATGGATGTCCCCCACCAGCTGATTGGTTCTCCCAGCCTCCGAATCCTTGACTGACCTTTTTCCATGAAAGAAAATCCCCTCCTAGAGGCAGCAATGTCGGCAGCGCCCCCAGCCAATCAGGGCTGTGATCCAGACGGGTCCCCCTCTCAGCCTATCAGGAAGGGAAGCGGGAGTTTTGAATAGCTATCATACTAAATAAAAAGTATTGCTTTTCTTTGTGTGTTTATGCTTGTACCTTTGAAACAAATTGCTGTATTTGCATCTTTTTTGGCCAAACTGTAATAAACCATTGTGCCTTGTCTTCAACTTGGTGAGTTGGTTTCTCTGGCCTAACCTATCTGGTTTAGAGTACACTCAGCAGGCACGGATCCTTTTATCCACGGTCCTAGTTATCCACAACACTATAAAAAGCAACACAATGGAGCAGGCACAAACCTAATAATGCTACAACTGATGGAATGGAAAATAACCAAGGCAAGAACTGTCAAAGACTGTAGATATACAGCATCAGCTAGAATCATGAACTGGGGCTTGCCTACATGAGGCAAAAACCCCAAACCTACCCTGAATGGACGACTAGTGTCTCTGTGAGCAGCTTCCAGGGAATATCATGTGGGTTTTTGTTGGTTTGTTTAAACTGATTTTGCCCTACCTTTAGCAAAGTTGTGGAATACTGCAGAGTTTGCTGAAAACTCCAGGGTATGTCAGGTCTTCGAGATAGTCTGAACAATGGGATTGAGCCTGATTTGGAGTGATCTACTATCCAAACTGGTTATCACCCTTTCTGTGTATTCATCAGCTCAAGGAAAAAGGATGGCCACTGACACTGCTATTCCTAACTGGTGATGAAGCTTTGTCCAAGCTCCTGGCCTCTGCAGATGTAGGACAAGGCATGACCAGCAAGAAGGAAGGGGCAATCTCCCCGTCCCCACTTCTTGCTGGTCATGCAGGTATCACATTCTGAAATTGGCAGAGGCATTTGTGATAGCCAGAAACTTGAGCAGAAGTCTGTGGCCAGCTAAGAGTAGCAATGACATAGGGGAGCTGATAGCCCAGTGGGGCAGATGTACTCCTGGATCATCTAGAAATGGCCCCAGGTTCAACACAAATGAGCAGAATCCAGAGCTACTCCAGGGCAGATTTACATGGCTAAACGACTCGGTGTAGACATGCCCCAAAACTATTTAGCACAGTGCAATAAATGAGGACATAGGCATAGCTTTGGCAGTGGTAGATAATGACTAAAAACAGCAGGTACAACATTTAAAAGGTGAAGGGTTGGTTTGGCAGGAAATAAATCTAGTCACATCTAGATTGCAATGCAATCTTGAATAACTTTATTCAGAAGACTTTCTGATGCTTCTTCTACACTGCACTAAAAATCCAGATTATCTGCTATGATAATCTGGGTTACATGACAGTGTAGAAGGGGCCTGAGTTACCAGTAAATGAGACTTATTTGTCTCTTATTGCATCTGTTTAGGGTTGCATATCCTCTAAAATTTCACAGATGAAAATCAGGACACATGTGGAGAAGAAACATCAGAGTGTGATCAAAATGTCAAAAAATTATTCTTGAGAAGGAAGATATAAATTAGAATAGGCTGCAACAGTTTGCTTTTATCAGAGCTTACTGGAACTGCTGACTCCCTTCTTTTAGTTTTGAGTTGAGTATAAACTATTTTTGCCCTTTAAAGCCAGTTTATAGCAGTTGAAGTAAGCTAATACCAAAGTGGGAAAGTAGTAGGAGAAGACAAAACCAGGATATTTTAAAGCAACTTAAAAAGTGAGACAATGTAAGAGTAATTGCGACTGTCTGTGTCAAATGGGGCCAATTGAAGAGTATGCAATGATTAGAAAAGGACACTTGGTCTTCTCACCATAACAAATCATAAAATGAAATGAGATCAAAGGGCCCACTGTAATCCAAGCATTGACTCTTATTTCACAGCCATGAAAGGGAACCTCAATAATCTGGGGCCCTCTCAAATAGTACATAAAATGTTAAATAAGTGCCCTACTGCATTTAAAGATCCTTATATTGTTGCCTTTATGAGGAACATTAGTCACTATTTCTGCATTATCTTTAATTAAATTCAAATATTAAACAGTAATATTTCAGCTGTTTTCATTTATTTTTTATAGAGAGCACCAGGAAAAGCAATTACTCTACATCTCTGATGTGCTAAATTTAATTTTCAAATCATAGCTTTTTCTTCTTCTTTAATTATGAACACTGAACCTTCTTTTCCTCCTCAAATGGGGTCTATTACGGTTCCTCTTAACTTCCATATTACTTTATCAGATTTTTCTGCAGTACATTAAAGGGGAAAGGGTTCACAATGGCATTGGCTCAGAATTCTGCATGAAGAGGGCCAGGAGATTTGTAAACTGAGAATGGAATTAAGTCGTCTATCTTCTCTGTTCTTTTTCAAAAAATGTTTCCTACACTAGTGTTGAAATGAATTCTTCTTAAAACCTTCACCAAATCTTCCACTGCAGATTCTGACACTCACTGAATGTCTTCTCAACATTCAATACACCTTGAACACCTCTTATGCAGAATTCCAAATCCAAGCTACTCTAAAATCCAAAATTGTATAAATAGGTAGATTAGATTTTGACACCATTGTTTTCTGATAGTTCTCAACATTCAATATACAGTATATTCTGGCGTATAAGACTACTTTTTAACCCAAGAAAATCTTCTCAAAAGTCAGGGGTCGTCTTATACGCAGGTGTAGTCTTATGCATGGGAGTCGTCTTAACTGTATATTTTAACTGGAAAAGTTGGGGGTCGTCTTATATGCCCAGTCGTCTTATATGCCGGAATATACGGTACTTTGAACATCTCTCATGCAGAATTCCAAAATCCAAGCTACTCTTGGATTTTGACACCTTTGTTTTCTGACAGTTCAGTGTACAAAAACTTTATTTCACACACAAAATTATTAAAATTATTAAAATATTGTATAAAATTACCTTCAGGCTATGTTTATAAGATATACATGAAAAATGAATTTCATGTAAAGATTCGATCCCATCTCCATGATATCTCATTATGTACATACAGACAAAATACAAGCATTCCAAATCTGGGGGGGGGGGGGAAACCCAAATCCAAAACATGTTTTCTCATTTCAGATAAGGGATACTCAAACTGTACTAGAAATCATGCTAGTGTTTGGCATCCAGCTTGTCATATATGTCATTATGTGGCCTAAATACCTTAAAGGCACCCGAACCCTTCTGATCATTGAAGCTAAGCTAATCATCATCATCATTATCATCATCATCATCATCATCATCATCATCTATGGTTGTTACTTTTTTATTGAGTCAGAAGAGACTTGAGAAACTGCAAATTGCTTATGATGTGAGAGAATTGGCCATCTCCAGAGACACTCAGACGTGTTACCATCTTGTGGGAGGCTTCTCTCATACGGGAAGATGGAGCTGACCTACTGGAGCTCATCCTGTCTCAGATTCAAACCACTGACCTGTCAGTCTGCAAGTCTTGCCAGCACAAGGATTTAAGTAAAGCTATGCAATTCATAGGGTTGCCATAAGATAGTGGGGAAAATGAAGACATACGCACATACATACCATATATTATGAGAACAGGAGAGGTGTGTAACAAAATAGATTTTCATCTTTGCAAACTAAGAGGGGAGGTGATTAAGAAAAATAATATATTTTCAAAATCAATAATGTTACCCATAAGCAAAATCTGAATTATAAACTTTTTTTCACTCATAAGGCGAAATGGATGCTTCAGTAATCCTAACACTACCAATAGAAAGGTGGAACTTTTTTGGGATAATCATCTTTGTTCTTTAATGGCTTATATTTTCTTGTTAATTTGTTTGTTTTGGGTAAAAAGATGAAAGACAAGCCAGAAATACACAGGAGGAATACAAGTAGATGATAATGTCTGGAGCCCACCTACTTGGAATTCCATGAATGAGGCACTGTGATTGCAACCTGGAAACATTATGTGGCCTCATCTACACTGCTATATAATGCAGTGCAATACAGTTAAACCTTTGGAGAGTGACCACATATTTTCCTGTTGTCTTCTCCCTCAAGTTGTCCTCATACTGCCCTTCCCCTCACCTTTTTTAAAGGCCTGACTCCACTGTTCCATCCTCCACGTGCTCCTTCCTTACAAATACATCTTTTTCATTGTCATCTCATCCAGGGTTTTATCACTTTATGTGTACATTTGGCCCACCCATTGTGTGTGTTTGTTACTGTATCTTGCACTGCTCTGTTTTGTTCTTATGTTCACTTATGTTATTGCCTTATTTTATTGTGTTGTTATTTTTGCTCTTTTGTATTCATTTTATTGTAATTGTATTATCGGGCTTGGCCTCATGTAAGCCACCCCGAGTCCCTTTTGGGGACATGGTGGCGGGGTATAAATAAAGATGGTTATTATTATTATTATTATTATTATTATTAAATTGCAATATATGAGTCTGTACTGACCATTTAAGTTTCAAACTGCATTATATGTAGATGGGGCCTAGCTCTATTATCTGTTTGCATAATGCTTCTGTTATCTATTCCTCTAGCTAGCAGCAGCAACACTTCCACAAAGTACCATTTCACTTTAATGTTGAATGATTCAAATCAGTTTAACCTCTCCTGACTTCAAATTAAGCCAATAACAGAAACAAACAACGAACCATATAGCTGCAGACTCTTAACATGTAAAGTTTTCAATTTGTGCTCTGATATATACCCTGACAAATTCTGCAGAAAATTGTTAAGATAATTTTGTTGTCTCTGACTTTTGGCTTAATATCTGCCAATGTCATACTTGGCCATCAATAGTATTTAATTCTAGTCTTCACAATTTCATGATATCTCTGATTGTAATAAATGGTAGTTGTTTCATTATTCCATCACCTTATATTTGTCATATTGCACTCCTTCTTTCATGGGCAATATTTATTAAGCTATACTTGACATCTACATTTTAGATCAAAACTGGACTTATATCCAGAAATTCTGATTATCTTTTCACAATATAACGGGAACCTCACTTGAGGTGTATCCTCAGTTTGTGAATACTTTGGCATTCACTTTGCAGAGTTCTTTACTATGGTTCATCTTACTTTTCCTTTAACTGGATTGTTCAGAGCTGTAGTTTTGGAGAATTTTTTTTCCTGAATGCTAAATATATTTGACACAATACATTTCACACTAGGCCATATAGTTTGTGAGTTTGTAGAGGAAATGAACATAATCAGAATGACAGGGAGAAAAGGGGGCAAATTAAACAAAGAACTGTCTGCCTGCTCCATCACTGAATACTGACAGCTTCAGCACAAATAGCAATAGTCTTCTTTGAAAGCACCCCAGGCAATTAATATACCCAACATTTCCTTCTGCCTCAAATATACAGATCACTGAGAAAGAGAATTTTAAACAGCATAAATTGGTGCTACAAGGAGAAAAGAAACATTACAAAACTATTTCATTAGCAGAACATCATGCGTTGTTAAAATACGCAACAGTGGAAATGGCAAAAGCAATGAGAACAAAGTGATATATGATGTATACCATCCATTGAAAATCTAAGAGAACCCCAATAAAACAAAATGTAGTGTGTAAGAAGAATTTACTATCATTCCATTTTAAGGGGGTGAGGCAACACAACTTTGTTCAGCTGCACAAATACACTCTTTCCCTGATCCCAGCCCCAATCTTCTCTCACACAACCCAATCTCTTGACCAATGAAAAACAGAATACTTGATTGAGGTCATCTAACATATTTTAATTCATTTAAACCCTGCTTGCTTCTAGCTGCCTGTTACATTTAAACCCAAACATGGGAATAGAGCACATATTCATTATACATAAAGAATACTCGTAAGCTATAAATGCCATTCCAATACTGCTTCATGTCCATCAAATCTAGTTCTAATTCTGCTATAGAGGCTGGATGTCAGGGGCCTAACTCACGCATCTATAAATGTCTAGGATCAATCAGCAGCAGTGGCTTCTACTGGTCCTGGGATTACAAGGTCCCTGCTTATGGCATTCATTTCCTTCTCCTGGCAGTTGGCTGCCCAACCTGCCTGTGTAAACATTGCCTTCTGGCTGTACACAGAAACATAAGCCGTTCAGTTAAGCATTCTGTTTCCACAGTGATAGCCAAATATTTATAGGACGCTCACATACAAGAAATGAGTGCCATAAGGCTCTGCCACTTATACAGGCAGTCCCTGAGTTACAAACATCCAACTCAGAGTTAAGAACGGGGGTGAGATAGCAGGAACTGAGAGAAATCTACTCCTGTGAAGGGAAATTTACTCCTGAAAGAGTTATCCTGGGGAAAATGTTCTCAACTGAAGCTTTATCACCAATTCTTGCTTCCACAACAAGCTACATTTTTCAAAACCCAATTATCACGGGGATAGAAAATGAAGTGAAATCTTCTGAACAGGGGCACAGACAGCAAAACAAACACCACAGGTGTAACCTTCCTCATGCTCTCTAAAACTAAAAACCCCTCTTAACCACCTCTTCTGTTGTATTTATTTGTTTGGTGTTACATTGTTATAACATTATAGAAAGCCCTATCGTTCTACTATAATTTTTAAAAAACAAAAAATTAAATGAGGTGATGACACACAGAGAGACCGGGTGCAGGAGTTGGTAATAACACCATTAAGACTGATCTTTCTTTTTCCTTTCTTCTTTTTCTTTTGAAGAAAAAAAAACAACAGCGTGCAAATGATACTCTAAAGTTGGCATGTGGCAATGGTGCAATAAGAGTCAACAATTAGCTGTCCTCATAAGACTGGAGCCAATTTCAAACGGAAAAATTGGATATGGAGGAGTGGTGTGATAACACACCATGGAGGCATCTACACTGTTACTGCCCCGGAATCATAGGAGCTGTATTTTTCCAAGGTCTCTAGCTTTCTCTGCCCAAGAGTGCTGATGTCATGGCATTGAAAGTGGTGTCAAACTGCATTAATTCTACAGTGTAGATTCACCCTTAGATAGTGTGCTTGGTGTTGCATCCTGTTCAAGATCCCAAGTGCTTGCTTCAGCAAACATTTCTACCACATTTACTGGGATGTTGTAGGATCTTCAAACACATTAACCGTCACAAAAAGATTTGTTGCTGGACACAGTATCATCAGAGGTGAGAAGAGGGATTGCACTTGACAGATTTGTATATCAGTGGTCCCCAGCCACCGTGAACCACCAGTGGTCTGAAAGAACTAAAACATTGTCCATGGCCTCACTGTTGAATCAAGAGCAACTGGTCTCACAAAACCCTCTTATAGCGCTGAGCCTTATTAAATATGGTTTTCTGTGGGCGAGCAGGTGGTGACTACTGGATGGTATATGTTCTGTATCAGAAATTAGAGCTGATGTAGTCTATCCAATGCAATTTTCTGAATCAGCACCCCAAATAAACAAACCGAATGTAAACTTGACTAAAAACTGATTTGTAACACTTTTGGTACTAATTTAGAAAATGGTCCCTGGTCAAAATAAGGTTGGGAAACACTGATATATATGAATAAAAAGGTCTTACACAGTGAAACCAAAAGGCTTATCACGTACAATAAACACCCCTACATAGCTTTATGTTTAATTGACTTCCACTCCCGTTTATTTATTTATTTATTTATTTACGATATTTATAGCCCGCCTTTCTCAGTCATACGGCAACTCAAGGCGGGTTACAGATTGGCATAATTCGATGCCAGGCATTCATAAAAGTGCAATTAAAAACAATCAACGTGACAATATAAAACATATATAAAAACCAGTAAAACATATCATCAGTGTCATCCTGTTAAAAACATTATCCAGTATCCATTATCCATTGCATGTTCATCATTCATAGTTCCATGTTATCTATTCCGCTGCATTCTCAAAAGCTTGGTCAAAGAGCTAGGTCTTTGCTTTTTTCTGGAAAGTCAGGAGGGAGGGGGCCGATCTAATACCCCTGGGAAGGGAGTTCCATAGTCAGGGGGCCACTACTGAGAAGGCCCTGTCCTTCTTCTCTACCAATCGCGCTTGCGATGCAGGCGGGATCAAGAGCAGGGCTTCCCCAGATGATCTTAAGGTCCTAGATGGTTTATAGGAGGAGATACGTTCGGATAGGTAAGCTGGGCTGGAATCGTTTAGGCCGGGCTTTATAGGCTAAAGCCAGCACGTTGAATTGTGCTCGGTACCAAATTGGCAGCCAGTAGCGGTGTCAACATGCATCTTTAGTAACCTGGCTGCCGCCCATTGGACCATTTGGAGCTTCCGAACAATCTTCAAAGGCAACCCCACGTTTTTATCCCATTTCATATACAAAAAAAAGTTGCCATATTATATATACAAAATGATAAAAGTTAGAAATAAAACTGGCTTTTATTCTCATCTCTATGTGTTGAACTGCGATTCCAGATCACGCGCCATTCTAGATGCCATCCAAACTCATTTTTGTTGAAGCTTTCCAGGAAAATCTTGCACTATGCATTGCACCTGATGTGAGAACTGAAGTCATAAGAGCTAACATTGGGATGAGTAAAAAAAGCACTCTTCCTCTTATTAAGCCAGGCCTTCCTTTAAATATTCCTGGCCTCACTACCTCTGAGGATGCTTGTCATAGATGCAGGCAAAACGTCAGGAGACAATGCCTCTAGAACATGGCCATATAGCCCGATAAAACCTACAACAATCCATTCCTGGCCTTGTTTCCCAATTGAGACCATCGGCCCTCCAGGTGTTTTGTACTCCAACCCCCACCATTCCTCGCAGCCTAAGGCCCCTTCCTTTTCCCCCTCAGCCGCTTAAGCTTAAGCGGCTGAGGGGGAAAGGGAAGGGGCCTGAGGCTGCGAGGAATGGTGGGGGTTGAAGTACAAAACACCTGGAGGGTCCAAATTTGTCCAGGCCTGTCTAAAACTCACTGGTTTTCCCTATTCATCGTTACTCAGGAAGAAACCCCATTGTGTTCAATTATGTATTTTGGTGAGGCACCAGCACCATTTGACTGAGAAAGTTAGACCATGTAAAACTAGAACTTCCAGGTTTCCCTAGCATTGAGCCATGGCAGCTGAAGCGTCCTGCATCAATTGCGTCCTGACAGCATCCTTTGGCTTCTTGACAAACTGGAATGTGTCCAGAGGAGGGCGACTAAAATGATCAAGGGTCTTAAGAACAAGCCCTATGAAGAGTGGCTCAAAGAGCTGCGCATGTTTAGCCTGAAGAAGAGAAGGCTGAGAGGAGATATAATAGCCATATATAAATATGTGAGAGGAAGTCACAGGGAGGAGGGAGCAGGCTTGTTTTCTGCTTCCCTGGAGACTAGGACACGGAACAATGGCTTCAAACTACAAGAAAGGAGATTCCATCTGAACATGAGGAAGAACTTCCTGACTGTGAGAGCCGTTCAGCAGTGGAACTCTCTGCCCCGGAGTGTGGTGGAGGCTCCTTCTTTGGAGACTTTTAAACAGAGGCTGGATGGCCATCTGTCAGGGGTGCTTTGCATGCACTGTTCCTGCTTCTTGGCTGGGGGTTGGACTGGATGGCCCATGAGGTCTCTTCCAGCTCTATGATTCCATGATTCTTCAGCGGCCGACCTTCCCAAGGTGGCAACCGCTAGCAGTGACGTCACTTGGTATTCAAGATGGAGACTCGGGGCACAGCCTCGCGTTGCCTCTCCCAAGATGGCGGTGGCGCTTTCTCTCTCGCGGGAGGCGTCACTTCCGGTTCCCTTTCCCCTCATCGTCCGCGATGGCGGCTGCGGGGCTGTCAGATTCAAAACTCCGGGCCGAGTTGCTGGCCCTCGGGTACAAGCCAGGCCCTATTACGGACACTACCCGCAAGCTCTACGCTAAGAAGCTCACTCGCCTGCGGGCCGAAGTGGCCGCGGGGCTGAGGAGCCGAGGCAGTGCGGGTGGTGGTAGTAGCGGCAGCGCTCGGGCCCAGCCTCAGAGTCCAAGCGGGCCTTCGAGGCCTAAGGCGAGAGTAGGCCCGAAAGCCTCTCCTCGGGCGCGAGCTGTGGTGGAGGAGGAAGAGGAGGAGGAAGAAGACGAGGAGGAGTGGGATTCAGGGAGCCGAGGGTCGCCTCAGAGGAACCATTGGGAGACTGAGCGCGGGAAGACCTTTTTGCCCAGAGAAGAAAGGAGGCTGCCCAGCAGCAGCCCTTGGGACTTGTCCTCCAGGAGGGCCCCCTTCGAGGTCTCCTCTTTAAGGGACGGCGTTGCTGACAGCTTAGCTTCCAGCGCTTTGTGGGGCTCCACGGCCACCGAAGGAGGAAGTGGAGAAGGTGGCTTGAGCTCCACCAAATGGTGGGAAAGGGAGCCCAGCCCCAGGACGCCCCGAGCAGAGGGGACCCGTCTGGGCTACAGCAGCAGCAGCAGCATTAGGCCTTACATAGGGATCGAGAGCCGGGTCACTCCCAGCTCCTCCTACTTAGGTTCACTCACCCGAGAACCAAGGCCCGAGTTAAACTACAGGTCTCCATGGAGGGCAGAGAGGCAAGAAAGGGGAACCCCCCTGACAGGAGCTGGGTTCAAGCAGGGCACGCGTTGGGATGGCACGCGCCAACCCATAGGCTACAAACCTCAAGTTCAAGGGAAAGGGAGAAAAGGCATAGGGCTTGAGTTTTATCTCTCCTGGTTCCTGTGGCTGGCAACGTTAGGGCTCTTGGTCACCTTCCTTGGCATCCTTTGGGTGAAGATGGTGGGACCTGGCCAGCTGGAAGGGCCCGAGGAGAACTGTACGTGTATTTCTCTATTTGCTTTATCCCCCCCTCCCCTTTTTCTTCCAATATAGGGATACAAGGCAGGTAATGGCAAACGTGACACAATTAAAGCAAAGCAAATGCATTAAAATATAAATACAGTCGAATCTAGAGCAGGCATGGGCAAACCTGGGCCCTCTAGGTGTTTTGGACTTCAAATTCTACAATTCCTAACAGCTTACCAGCTGTTAGGAATTGTGGGAGTTGACATCCAAAACACCTGGAGGGCCCAAGTTTTCCATGCATGCTTTAGACTCTCGGGGTGCATCTACATTGTCAAAGTAATGCAGTTCGACACTACTTTATCTGCCATGATTCAGTGCTGTGGAATCTTAGGAGTTGAGTTTTACAAGATTTTTTAGCCTTCAGTGTATCCCGAAGAGTGCTAGATTCCTTATCATATCCATGAGCCATGAATCCTAGCAGTTACAGCTTTGCAAGCTGTTTAGCCTTGGCAGTATAGATGCATTCACAGTTGGTCAGTATCCATGTGGATTAGTAGATGATGCATAAATGTAGTTTCTGGTTGCTTGAAACTTCCAATAACAAATAGCCCTAATTAGTACAGCACAGAGTGGGGCACAAACACCCTGGGAAAGGGAAACACAGTTCCCTAGAGAGGCAGTCTTTAAAAAGATTAGAAAACCGGGGGGGGGGGGGGGGGGAGAGTTGCTTGTAAAACTATGGGCCCTTCTACATGGTCCTGTATCCCAGAATATCAAAGCAGAAAACCCCACATTCTCTGAGTGTGTACTTGGGTATCCCAGTTCTAAGCAGATATTGTGGGATTTTTTGCCTTAATATTCTGGAATATGGGGCTGTGTGGAAGGGCCCTACAGCACTTGTGATTCCATAGCATTGAGCCATGGGAGTTAAAAAAAAGTTTCAAAGTACAGTAGAGTCTCACTTATCCAACATAAACGGGCCGGCAGAACTTTGGATAAGTGAAAATGTTGGATAATAAGGAGAGATTAAGGGAAAGCCTATTAAACTTCAAATTAGGTTATGATTTTACAAAACATAATGTTTTACAACAAAGCAACAAAAAAGCAGCTCAATACATGGTAACATTATGTAGTAATTACTGTAGTTACGAATTTAGCACCAAAACATTGCAGTGTATTGAAACAGCTGTTGATCTGGGCAGGAGGCAGACTGCGTTGGATAATACAGAATGTTGAATGAGTGAAGGTTGGACAAGCAGGACTGTACTGTACATTAATTCTGCAGTGTTGCTGCACCCTTAGATGCCTTTTGCTTGACTGACTGCTTAGAAAGTAGGTATTGATATATACTTCTGTAAGAACATATGAGTAGTTCTGCTCTCTTATACTGTGAAATTGTCTAGTTCCTGAAAGGCACATTGAAAATAGAAAGTGGGGCATGGAAGTTCCTATTAATACTTAATTGATGTTTATTCCATGGTCTTGAACAGTGTATCCAAAGTCATAAGAGTGATTCAGCAACAAGGAGTTATTCAACCATGGACACACCCAGTCTTTTTGGCCCTGTTCTTGCAAAGCATTTAGACAAACAAGTTGCTAAACATAAGTGGTTGCAAAGTGTGTCCCATTTTGAAGAGACCAGTATGTATTTCATGGCACCCTTGTGTCGCAATGTTTGTCTTAAAGACAAACAATGCAGAGACTCTTGTTCATATAGGCCCTTTTGTCTATGTAACAGTATTTATTTATTTATTTATTTGTATTTCGCCCTTCTCAGCCCGCAGGCGACTCAAGGCGGTTTACAGAGGCAACAATTCAATGGCCAACAACACCATAAAAACATTTAAAACATTTAAAAACATTAACATATAATATAAAACCATAACAAGATCAATAAGACATAAATCATTTGCGCCTCCTAGTTAAAACATTGTCCAATCTCAGTAGTATCCCTATACTGTACTTCGTTGTTGTTTATTCATTCAGTTGCTTCTGACTCTTCATGACCTCATGGATCAGCTGACTCTCCCTGTCACCTGTGGCCTCCCCCAGCTCCTTCAAAGTCAAACCAGTTACTTCAAGGATACCATCCATATACAGTATCTTGCCCTTTGTCTGACCCTCTTCCTTTTTCCTTCCATTTCCCCCAGCATAATTGTCTTCTCCAAGCTTCCCTATCTTCTCATTATGTGACCAAAGTACTTCATATTTGCCTCTAATATCTATGTTAGCAAAACTGAGTCAAGATTTGTCTTCGTTATGTTTTCCATATAATGCTACATGAGCTTAAGTTGCATTTTTGTCAATAACTATTTAAAAATCTCAGGTAGTTCACGAAGTTAACAAATTCTTACTTTAATTCACATTTGTTTTTACTCTTATTTGATATCTATTTTCATTTTCTTTTGATGAAACAATATCTAAAACTAGATGTCAATTAAGGCTTAGATCCTGTGCACACAGTACTCTGAAGTAAGTCCCATTGAACAAAATGAGACATTCTCAATCTTTTCATCTTTAAGATGCCACAAGGCTCTTTATTTTTAAAATGTAGTGTTTATTTTTCAGGCCTTGTCAGGAAATGTATAATTTCAAGTAACTAATTCTCAATTGTTTTTTCATTCACAGTTAAGATGTTATCTGTGGACTGTGCACAGAGAACAGATAGTGTAAGTGTGGATATTTATGGGGGGTTACATTTAATTCTTAAACAGAAAATGTAATGACTAGGTGTACAAGTCAGTTATTAGCAGTGTTATTATTGGGCCTCTCCAAGAGAAATTTAATGATTTATTGATGTGCAATTAGTAGATTGTTTCTTATCAATTTAGTATGCAGAATAATTATTCAAACTGTGTAAAACTAATCTGATGCAAGTCTAAAATCCTGCTTTTACAGAATTTTTTTTAGTCAATTGTAACAAAAGCCAGATTGATTTATGACAAGGATTTCATCTGCATTTCTATTTTCCAATAACAAGCTTAAATAAAGCTAGCAGCTTTAATCTTTCTTGGTGTGTGCATGTAGTTGTAACTTGTTCCATAATATGTAGCCAAAGAAGAAAATCCTTGGTGTAGTGTGTATAAGTTACAAGGATAACTCTGGGTTCTCAGGATGCTTGATGCATCTAGTTTGAAATTGCTACATGTATCTCATACATAGATATAGAAATGTAAGATCTTAACCCCAAGCAGTAATGGCACTTTTGATTCCATTGTTGATTTTTTTGGTGAACGGGGTGTCATGTAAGAGACCTATAATTTGTTGAATACACTGCCCTCCTAACCATATAGCAGGGGCTCTCTTCTATACTGCAAGGCTGAACTCTTTTAGATTGAGGCTACATTCCCTCAGAACATGTTATGATCTCAGAGCAGATCACAAGCTAACAAATCAGTAGGGCTAAATCCAGTAATAGATTAAACTGGGTCCCCAAAAGGCAGACTTATCATCTTTATTCTCCCACTCTTATCCTGGGAATTGAGGAAATAATTGCTGTTAGAAGCCTGAACTGATCACTAAATCAAAACTGTTGAAAATTGACTGAGATCCTGAAGTGATCAAACTAATAGAGTTTCTGTCCACTAGTGCCATATAATCTGGGATCAGTTTTGTCATGGTGCTTTTAAGGGCGGGGAGGGGGGGGGGACTGAGAGGGAGAAGAGCAGATGAGAAGATCTTCTATTTAACTTCGTTGCAATTTCTTTAAACGCTCTTAATTTTTGAATTCATGATCTATTCGCTGATGTTTTCTTTAAATTTTTCAGTATTGTCAGGCAAAACATGAAGAAATAATAATGACAATACTCCATGAGTTATACAACTACCTTGCGGGTAAAGCTGGTGAGTTCTGATTTTTCTTCATATATATCATAGTGATGCAATAAAATGGAATATGTACTATCTCAACCTTGATTTGCACTGAGACGATTAGTAAAAAGTTTCTTGTTTCCCTTCAAAGGATTATAAGAAATATTAGCCTCCCAAAATCTATGGGTTTTCATAAATTCAATAAACTAGCAGGAGAAATTACCTGTTTGGGGCTTATCTATATAAATAAAAATGTAATGTTTGTAGGATTAACAGAACTCAAAAACCGCTGGGCAAATTGACCCCAAATTTGGACACAAGACACCAACCAAAGCAATCTATGTCCTTCACTCAAAAAAACAAAAAAAATTAACCAGAAATAACTTAAAACCCCCAAAACCAAGAATACATAACAACACATAGGCAAATCCTCCCTCCCCCCCCCTCCCCCCCGGCGAAGGAAAAACAATGCACCAACTATCCGTTGCAAGCTGGCAATCCCTGCTGGCACAGAGTGAGGCTTAGCCATGGGTTCAGGCTGCAGCTCAGACACACACAGTAGAACGGATGCAGTTTGGCCCCACTTTTAACTCAATACAATGGGGTCCTGGGAGCTGTACTTTCATACGGCCTTGCTGAAGCCATCTCTGCCGAGGAGGACTGGTGCCCCAGCAAACTACGGATCTCAGGATCCCACAGTGGCAAGCCATGCTTTTGGGCTTACCCTCCTCCACCACGCCAGGGCCTCGCGTGGGCCCTCCTTACCTCCCTCCCAGTCTCTGTCCTCTGTTGGCCCCACCAAACAGGGACCCCTCCTCCTCCTTTTTCCCCGGTGAGGCGAGCAGGTGGCTGCTTCATGCGGGCGCCGTTTGTCTGAGCGAGGCCTGCTTCAAAAAGCACCTCCCGCCTGCCCCGCGCTTGGCCCAGCAAGGCTGAGGGTGGCAAGACTCCCTTCCTGCCAGTGCCCAGGCAAGAGGTAGAGAAGGGAAGGAAGGAAAGAGGGAGAGAAGAAAGGAGAGAAAGAAAGAGGGCGGGAAAGAAAGCAGGAAAGAGAGGAAGAGGGATAGAAGCAAAGAGCAAAGGAAGGAAAGAAGGAGGGAGAGAAGGAAAAAGAGAGAGAAAGAAGGAAAAGAAAAGGGTAGGGAGGGAGGAAGGAAGGAAAGACAGAAGGGAAGGAAAAAAAGGAACGAAGGAAAGAGGGAGAGAAGGAAGGCCAGAGAGAAAGAGGGAGGGAAGGTTTGCCACAGCAACACGTGGCAGGTACAGCTCGTAGAGATATAAGGATTGAATACCTCATTTGTCTGTATTTTTCCAACCATGTGGTCCATGACCAAAACACAGACACAAATCAAAAATTGTTCAAAGTTTCTTACCATTTTATAATAATAAATAAATAACTTTATTTTTGTTGTTCAAAGTTTCTTACCATTTTATAATAATAAATAAATAACTTTATTTTTGTATCCCGCCACCATCTCCCCGAAGGGACTCAGGGCACCTTACATGGAGACTAGCCTGGTCAAACTTATTAGCAGCCAGTGGAGCTATTTAAACAGGAGGGTTGACAGCTCCCTCAAATTTCTTCCAGTCAACAGCTTGGCTGCCGACCTTTCATAAATGGCAGAAATCATCATCATCATTACATTCTATTTTTCAAGGTGTGGTCCAAACAGTCCAAAACCTTCCATAATGTTAATGTATTACAACTTGCCAATGAAAACATAGTATTAATCATTTTTATTTATGTTAACTATATTTTATATCACTTCTCAATTTAAGAGTCTCAGAGTGACTTATATTAAAACATGCAATAAAAACAGACACTGAAAGCCATTAAAATACGTCATTAAAAATAAAAGGTCAAACAATAACACTAACAATCAGAAAGATAGTCTGAAACAACACTGAATGAAGAGGTTAAATTAGTTGATGGCAGTAATAGACATCACTGAGAGTCTGCCTAATTTTATTGTGCCGATCATTCCATGTGATAAAAGCATTAAATATCAGGGTGTGACTTCTTGAGATATGGCTGCAAAGCTTTTCCTGCAAAACTCGTGGTTCTCAATTCCTCCTAATGAGCCCACATGTTCCATTCTTGTATTTTGCATGTGTTCCTGTGCATGAAGCTTTGCCTAGAATGGTTTTCTTGATCACAGCAATGCATATAGTCCATTTCTTCAAAACTGCTCTGCTATATATCACACTTTTCAATCTCCTGTTCCTCTCCATTTGCATTGCAAAGCTACATTGTACCTTACAGTGATTAATCTGTGGGAGAAAGAACCTGTGAAAATCAGTGTATGTACTTTAGAGAAGCTGTGCACATTGAGGTGGAAGGTGTGGATACAGAAAAATAGAGTTCACTTCTTTTTTTCCACTTCAGCTGCTTGCACTGCTATAGAATTAAGCAGCTTTTCAGTTCAATTTTTAAACTTAAAATTGGATTAGCTTCTTTAGCATTTGAGTAGCATCAAAGCCATTGTGTCAGCTTTAAGGCCTAATAGGTGAGCATTTTTTCTTCTTCTCATGTTAAGTATGAATACCCTTCTCTTCAGATGGAAGTGCTCCCAAAATGGTTTAAAAGATCTGTCAAAATAAGGCAGCCTCAGGCTCACAATCCAGAAAGGAATGGGAAAGAAAAATGGAAATAAGGAACCTTGTTTTTGTTTTGTTTTGTTTGGGGGGGGGGGGTTGGCATTGGACTACTGTTTTAGAACTGTGCTTTGGTGTACACATAGAGACTTTTGTGAGAGGGAAATAAGACAGCAATCCTTTCTTGTTCGGTAGTATTTTCTTATGGAGTGAATGTGATATTTAATTGCCCTATGCTAGGCTGCATACAGCAGCTACAGAATTTTATTAAGTCATAAAACTAATCTGGGTGTATGTTTTGCACAAGCATTTTGGTTAGTACTAAAAATGATTTAAAATGAAACTTGGCTCAGTGCTTCCATACTCTTTGGCAGATTTCCTAATTGCCTCAAGTTGAGTTCTTTCCATGTAGGTAACTCATATCTTTTTCTTCTCCTCACCCCACCCCCCAGGCAGTTTTGAGTGTGGAAACCCTGAGAACCTAGAAAGTAAGTTTATTCCAGTTGGTGAAGCAAAGGATTATATAGAGGTAAGTAAGATTAGAATGTATTTCTGTTGTAGCATTGCAGTAAAGGGTCCTGCCTTTGATATTCTCTGTAGTCACTTCAATTGTTTGTGTGTTTTTGCCATTACTTGGCCTGCCTTTTGTCTTGCTTTATTTTTTATTTCTTTGTGAAGTCTAGATAGCTGCTTAATTTGACTTGAAGTTTTTTATTTGAGAAACTGAATTCCCTGCATTTTACAGATGCTGACATCTACATTTTTCCTTTCTACTATGCAAGCATTATAAAACACTGTTTTCTGTCTACGTTGTATTTCTTTATATTAAAAGGTGCTAGGAATTCTATATTTACCCTTAAATCTTTTTATGTGTTACTACACCATATATGATGACCATAAAATTATACTCAGTGCCTCTTACATCTATTCAGTATTCAACCAGTTGTATTGATTTTGAAAAGTTTCTAAACTAGTTACATGGTAATTTTAATGTCATCAACCTAAGCTAAACAAATCTGAAAATGGGTTTCTATCAGCACTATATTATATACCTAGAATTTCCTGACTGGGAAAATGTATACATTTTTTTTATAACTAAACTGAGTAGTGGTGGGGGAATACATTTGGAGGGGAAAAACTCACAGATGAATGCAGTGTTTATATCTGAGTGTATGCTTCCTTGCAGAATGTGACTGGTTACTCTGCAGAAAAGTTTATGGATGCTTTGCAGTGGTTACTGGACAATAACAAGGAATCAGGAATATTGTAAGTAAATAGGAGAATACATAATCCATTGTGTCTAGAGAATCAGCTCAGAGACTTGGCCATCTACAAAGGGTGTTGTTTGGAAAATAAACAAAATCAAGTTTTCTATGGAGGTTCCAACTTTTGGAAGCAGCAATGAGATCTGTATGAAACTGTATTCCTATAGAATAGTGTTTTTTCTATATCTGAACACGAGCCTTATAATACAATACACTTCACCTGCCCTTGCAGACTGCCCTTGCAGATTGCAAACACTGGCTTGTCATGCCTCTGGCAGGTTGAAGTTCTTGGCTGATGGAATATGTGGTTTGGTAACTCAAGCTGTGCAGACTAGCCTTAGAAGGATAAAGTGTTGTGTTGCAGTTTTTTTCCTAACATTAACAGCTATTGAATCAGAAACTCTCTGATTCAAGTACTGCATCTTTTAAAATAGAAGACTCTTAAGTATTAAGTGCAATATGGGAATGAAAGCATCAGACAGATGTGCTGTAGTGGTGTTATTTATTTATTTATTTATTTATTTTATTTAGAAGTTTTCTATACCGGTCTTCTCACCTCTACAAGGGATTCAGGCCAGTTTACAGCATTAGCAATTAGCAATTACTGGGACAATGTATGTAAAGAGCTTTACATTTTCTGAAATATCTAAATGTTCATTGCTCTGTTGGCCAAGTGAGGAAATCGAAACATGGCATATAATTAAAACAATATGATGAACCTATATTATTACAGGCATTATCTTGTAAGAGGCATTCCATTCAGAGTTTGAGACAGAAAGGAACACCACTCTTAGAATGGACCCTAATACCTCATTTTTAAATACAGTTATCCCTCAATATTTGGAGTTTAACCTTTGTAGATGTGATTATTCGCAGATTATTTGATATTGCCCCACATCATTTTATAAAGGACTTGAATAATATACTACTTTCCATCTTGAACTGTATCCCCGGTTAGTCAATGGTCTCACTAGTTCATAAGTGCAGAGGGGAAGGTGAAGGAATGAAGGAACATAAAGCAGCAGAGTGCAGGCATTCACTGTCTCCACCCCAGAGACTTGCACTCCACCTTCCTGGACCCCACTCTGCTATTTTTTTTAATTAATCATCTTTATTTCTGACGATTTCGAAATTACAATGAAAGAGGGGGGAACAATTGAATTAAGCAAAGAAGGAGGAAAAGGATAGCGCGGAAATAAGATTGAGAGGGAGGAGTTGTCACTAGGAAGTGATTGGTCGATGGAAGAAAGGGGGAGAAAACCAAAAAAAACAAACCTGGGAGTGAGGTGGGAAAGCTGATTAGAGTTAGTGAGGACAGGGGGACTGCTTCCAGTTCGGTCCATAGAGAGGTAATCTTTTACGTAGAGTTTCCTTTTCGAGTTGTAAATTGATTATTTATTTATTTACTTATTTACTTGTATCTCTTTTGATAGTTGAATTTGAATTTGCATTCCTTCCTGCAGATATCTTCTGAGTGGTTCCCAATTAATTTGGGGTTTTTTTGTTTATATTGTCCATGAGTTGCGACAGTTTGCTATTAACAGCTTCAGGAGATATGCTTTGCTGTGCTCCTCATGTTCTGCTGGATATAGCCAAGCTGGCAAGGTAGCTCTAGGCATTACCAGCACACTAGTGATATTCTGCACTCTCATTTGTGTATTCAGGTGGTCCAGTTTACCTGGGGTATTGTGAGTGCACTTGTGCTCATAAGAAATGTGGTTATTTTGTAAGATTTTTATGATGTTTGAAGCTGGAAAAACAAAATTAGTTACTTGATAGGGTGAATCCCATCTTCAGAGAGTACTTAACCTTTTGAATGGTGTAAATAGCAATACTGTTACAGATTTTAGTTGGTTGTATATGAACCAGAATAAGCAGTACCTATTTTTAGTGCTATTTTCATACTTGAAGATGGTTTAATCAACAGTGACTGCAGATCATCTCTGAAGACAATCATCACCGCATCCCTCCGAGGTTTTGCTTAGAAAGACTTGAGTAGCTATTATATATTTATGAGGGCTTCCTTCCATGTCTCATCCTTATATTATAAATTACTCTTTTGAACTGTGAGGGTGATATTAAAAGCCACTCACGGTAAGCAAGAAGCCCATATAAATATATCCAAGTTCTCATATATAGATGTATTGTTTGAAAGCACTATTATTCAAGTGAAGACTAGATCACAGCAATGCGAATTATACTTCTTTCCAATTATTTGAGAGTTAAGCCTATGTGCTTAGCATTCTGAAATTATACTGATTCCATCCATTTTAACTGATTTGTTGTAATTGAAATTATTTATTTGGAATTATAAATTTGAAATACTATCTCTGAAAGGTACTGTTTAACTTCCTGTAGGCTTTAGAGGAATGATCATCTTTCATGAAGCTTCTGGCCCTCATTCAAAGTTGCTTGGAAATTGTAGAGTTATGCTCACAAGACAGATCTAAAATATGTTTAATTAGCATAACTTCATTTCTAATTAAGAAACTTGGGGATTGTTTGGAATTTCCGAACCTGTTCACAGAATTTCCACCTCACTCATAAAGTGACAGTTCCCAGAGCCCATTGGTGGGGAAAGCCAAGATCACTTCAATGATATCGTACTCACCTCCCTTCACAGAATAGAGCATCCTAGGTCATTATTTCAAACTTTCACCAAAACTGAAATCCTTACACTAAAACTCAGAGAGTCTTTTCCTGTGTGTGTGCCTCTTTGTTGGTAGGATTTGTGTATAAATAGCATCACATTCTGTTGTTTTTCAGAATATAGTTGAGGGCGATATTTTGATCCCACAAGTATTGTGTTGAGAGGGTTTCATATAAAGCAGCACACACAGTACCTCAGTTCAGTAGACTTTATTAGATTTCAGAAATAATTTCTTGTTATTGTTAACTCTCTGACTGCTGTGGAATCACTTCACAAGCTTGAGGCTATGAGCGGTAACAGCCCCTAATCTCATTATCTAAAACTCCGCTGTAACCTAATGTTTTGAAAATGTGCTCTCTTTCTCCATTCTTGTATGCAAAGACGCCATAGTGCTAAATACTGTTCCCTTGGGGACATGCCTAGAATTGCTGGTGAGGTGGAATTTAGCTCTTTCTAATTAAGATTTTCTTTACCATTACAAGTCATAGCCTGGAAACGCAAAATACTCTCTCCAGTTTTGTATTTACCATAATTAAGAGTTTCATCAGCACTTGAGGAAATTGATATTGTTCTGCCAGCTCAATATGGAACTCAGTAAGAATATACAACATAATAAAAAGTTGCTGCACACTTTTCACCAACTGTGTGAATGTTTTAACATTGTTCCGCTAATAGCAGATGCCAGTAAGGCAACTGTGCTTGAGAGTTGTGCTGTGTATTTTGCAACCTTTCAAAGCTTTGATGCATAAACTACCAGATTGCACCACCTCAGGTTCTCCCTTATCTCCTTCTCACTCTTTCCCCTCAACTTCCCCTCAACTACAAGTAATTTAAGGCAGTGGATGAAAGTCAGGTGCTATGTAACTTAGATATTAGAGTTGTTTTGAACTCAACTGTGATGTCTTGGGCTACAGATCAAGAGTCTTTATTCACAGTGAGGTATGAATTGCATCCCCTCCTGATGTCAGATAGCTAGGAAACTGAAATAATCTGGATTTTTTTTTTATTTGTGACTGCTTGTAAGCAAATGAAGATCTGAAGGCCCACCTTATTTTTTAGATTGCTATAGTGAGCATCCCTAAGTAAAGACTATGGTCTCTCAGAGTAATATAATTCCTGTAGTACTTGCTTCTGCTCATTTTATAGGTAGATATTATAAAACACATTTTCAATAGTTTTTGATATTCCTTTGCTCCATATTTACATACTCTCCAAGTTTATTATTGTGCTGTGTTCTGAGTGTGCTCAAACAGCTTTGATTCACAAACCACCAAATTGAGCCACCTCGGGTTCTTCCCTTATTTCCTTCTCACTCCTTCCCTTTAACTACCTGGCAGATATTCAGATATTCCAGATCCATATTCTGCATTAAGAATTCCCTTTCAGTCTATTGTATATCCTAAGTAATCAAAGAAAATGAAGCTTCCATTACAGTTGCACAAACTCCAACACGATTAAAGGGGGGGGGGGAGAATCTGCTATAGGAGGGATTAGGCTCATCCGACCTACAATTTCAGTACCTTGTGGGAATACATCTTACTTTACAGTATGAATTTTCTCCTAATAATGTATATTAAAACACATTTGAAGTTTAGGGGTTTTTTTTTAGTATTTCCCAAGATGTACCAAGCTTTAATTCAGGTGTACTTGCTTAAATTCATTTCCAGCTGAGTTGACTGTTGTAATATGTTTCTAGGAAAATAGACCAACATGCACACACGCACACCATTGCTTGCTCTCTGTGCAGTCACTGAAGGAGGGAATCCAATTTAAAAGTTTAATCTCCTGCACACTGAGAGGTGCTGTCAAAAAAACTACAACATATAGAGAAAGACTTAATTTTACCAGACAGTAATCCTACCCTGCAGTCTTCACAAAGCAATATCTGTGTGCTGCTGATGACCCAGTGTTGAAATGGTCTGCAGAGGCCAGCAACAAGCACTCATATTTTCCCAACAGTATGTTGGAAAGTGAGCAGCCTTAAAATCTTTATACTTCTGTTAAAGTATGTCATCAAAATTGTTTGCATTTTTTTTCAATTAGACAACCTTTCTGCTGCTTCTCTTTAGGTTATACAGTGATGAGCCTTCAGAACCTGTTACCATGGCCAGCCAGGTGGTTTCTCTTGAATCTACCCGCCCCCAGATGAGCTTGGGTTGCCGTTTCCACCGGGCACTAGCCACAGCTATTACGAACCTATTTATATTCTTTTGGAGTAAGTTTGGTGCTTTGTCAATCAAGTTTCCCGGTGTTCTACATTATAATAATTACATTGACCAACACATATTTTGGTGCTTCCAATGTTAAACCTGTTTTGGGGTATATTTGACCTGGTGGTTCCAAAAATGACACCAGTCTTCTCCTATCAGCTCTAGTTTTTAAGATACAGAATATATGCTATAACCAGTCATCGGCTCACCCATAGAAAATCATAACCATATTTAGGAAACTAAAGCTAATGTGGTCTATCCAATGCAACTTTCTAAATCAGCGCCTCAAATAACCCAAGGAACAGAGCTAAAGACCAAGACACCAAGAAAAAAAATGGTTGTGCTATTATCCATGTGACCTTTATAGCCAGAAGCAGACTGAAGACTGTTGCCTTGTGATGGTTTGCCATTTCTGGAAAACCAAGTGACTCAGTGTGCGCCATGTATACCACAACTACATTCCGTTCCATTCTGGCATTTAGCCCAGTGCCTTTGTCTCGGCATTCAGGGCATTGGTCACACTCTACTTTCTGACTTAGTAATTAAAATATTGATTATAGCAGTTCTAGACTGCTGAGGTATCAAGATGTTATAAGCCAAGGTGGGCAATTTATGGCCTTCAGATATTATTAGACTGCAGCTCCATGCACTTTTAACTATGCTGCTTGGAGCTGGTGAAGTTTACAGTCCCAGAAACATCTGGATGATCACAAGTTGCTTACAGGATATCTGAACCTACAGTGTAGAGGAAGTTCCTTGGCGGATCTATAAAGATGAAATTACAACCATGTTCTTGGATTTAGTGCTAGAAGACAGGATTCAGATTTCTATGCAGCCTTGGATTTTAACAACTTTGGAAAAGTCATAAATTGTAAATGTCAAATGAAACAAGAGCCTTGCTGCTCTCATCTTTATTGAAATAGTGTTCTACAATGTTCTGCCATGTTGGTGCAAAATCTACATATCTCTATTAGTAGTTCATTCCTTTTTCAAAAGGTTAGTACAGATAATAGTAAGTTAGATGAATGTTTGAACATGAAAATAACAATTTCAACTGTCAAGGTTTTTTCTGGGGGCAAAAATTGTAAATGATCTTTAGATTTTATTGAGTCTCAGTAAGTTGTGTCCAGAAACTCCCTTGTGTATAACATGATTGTCCATGGTCTGAGAATCTTTAGAAAGTGGTTGAGACAGATTAAGGATTGCAGTGGGACATAAACATGCACACAAAGTAATTCAAGATATCATCTTTGTATTTCTACTCACAGGTTTAGCTTTTCTTTGGGGGATTCTATTTCTTCTCAAGTATTACTGGCGGAAAAGGGAGGAAGAGGAGAAGGCCATGTACAAAATGGTGCAGAAAATCATAGGTAAAGTACATTAATGAAAAAGAAACTAAGGTGTGCCTGTAATTTCATATGGTTTCCATAACTCCTTGCTTTGTTCTTTCAATAGCTGCCGTCCAGAATCATTACAAAGAGTGGGAGCAGAATTTGGAACGATACCCGTATGTAGGTATCCTTCACATCAGAGACACACTTATCCCACCACAGGACAGGTGAGTTTTTTTCCCCTTTAACCTGCCCCATTAATAAATTCATAGTGTAAATCAGGCCTGCACAACTTGGTAGGAGTGAGAGGCCAACATTAAAACAGGCAAAACACCTTTGGGTCACAGATCATTTTTATTATTTATTATTATTTATTTATTTATTTCGGGCATTTTTACCCCGCCCTTCTCAACCCCCGAAGGGGGACTCAGGGCGGCTTACAAAAGGCACAATTTGATGCCAGCAATACACATAGTAGAATAAAATACATAGCAGCAACAATTATAAAATAGTGAAAACAATCCAGTTATACAATACAACTTTAGTGCCTCACTTAGGGTTTGCAAGAAAGTCCCTTTCCCTCAGAGAAAGCACCAAAGCAGAATAGTCTCAATTTCTCCACCTCCCCTCAACGTGGTGGCAAGTTGCACTCTTTCTAAGGAAAGAGGAAGTGCCTCAACTCTTGCTTCGGCTTCTCTTCCTTTCTCTTTGCTTCTGGGTTGCCTCTGCCATCTCCTTCTCCAGAGGGAAAAACTGCCAAGTCCACACTGTTGAAATCTCTCGCTTCTGAAGGAGAAACTTAGATGAGAACCCCACAACAACTTCAAGGTGAAGCTAAGTTTCTCCCTCACAAGTGAGGGAAATTAATTGTGTCGAATTGGTGGTTTTGTCGCCAGATGAGAAGAAGACAACAGGGGCAGAGAACTGGGTCACTTCGTCTTTACCACCTCCCTCTCCCTCTAAGATACTGTTAAATTTTATCCTAACCTTGGAGCCCAAGATTCCAACCTCCTTAAAAACAAATATGATACCCCTTAAAATTTCACCCTTCCCAGGCCACGTTTGATTTGATCAGTTGATAGTTCATTAGTTCTTGTTTGGTCTGAATATTCTACAGAGAGTTTCCTTCAACTTCCTAGAGTTCTATTTTTTTATTTCACAGAGAAGTGTAATTTATGATCATATACAAGTAATGGATGGATGGATGGTTTGTTTTTTCTCTTGGATTTTCTAAACTTGACTGGTATAGACAGCCACTTTGGGTTTCCATGTGGAGAGAAAAAACAAGGTATAAATAAACATCATCATCAAATTAGTCCTAGTGGTTATGTACTCAAACACATGCCCTTGTGCAAAAACCATTATTAGTGGCCAGCATGTGTATGCCCTAGCCATTAAGTCCCTTACTTATGCCAGGTGCTCCCCCCCCCTCCCCTTCACCTTGTATAATTTAAGCATGACCCCATGCATAAGTTATTCAGCTTCAATTACCACATTCCCTGTTTGCTTTCCTAGGAAAAAAATTAAGCGCATTTGGGACCGAGCCGTGGATTTCCTTGCATCCAATGAGTCGCGGATTCAGACGGAGTCACACAGGGTGGCAGGAGAGGACATGCTGGTGTGGCGTTGGACTCAGCCAACCTATCTGTCTGATTCAGATCATTAGCACTGAGCCAAGGCCAAGACAACATTTCAGCACTGCGCAGGGCAACACACCCTTTACTGGCCAGGGAATATCCTGTTGTCTATACTCGTATGCACTCCTGACACTACTATCTGTGTTTTCAAAGGAGATAGTATCACTCTGGAGCATATTCATTTCCTATAAGGAATATAAATTTTGGTGAACAGCGGCACATCTAACCTATCTTTTTCAGCATGTGTTTGTCTTCCATAATGTAATTATTTAAAAAGCATTCCCTTGCCTAAATGAAAGATACAATTAATAGTTTTGATGCAATGTTATGGAAGACTGTATCTGGCCCTTCACTCAGAACACAGTGCTAAAACAGCTAAAAGGGGGGGTGTTTTTAAAAGGAACTGTTCGTTATAGAAATGTCCTGAGAACAGGAATAGACAATAAATGTGTAAAGTATCTTTACTCCTCCCAGCAGAAATCCCTTATGCATCCAGGGTAGCAAATGCAACTGTGGCATCTGCATCCAGGGTAGCAAATGCAACTGTGAGGCCAGTTCATATGCCTTCAGTGGCAAGTTGAGCAAAGTGGGAGAATCATACAGAAAATTGCAGTCCTTGTGTTTTTTCTCCTTAGACATTGGCAAGATCATGGTAGCCCAGCGAACATAACATATTTTTGTGAAAAGAGTACTTTCTAAAGACATCTGTGAGTTTTAAAATGGTGTAATAAGAAGCAATGAGCATTTTCTGCATCATGCAGTGCTAGAAAACAATTCAGGTGCCTAGAGTATTTTGATACTTTAAAAAAAAGCAGTTTTAGTAATCCAGAGCTGAATCCTCCTAGCAGTTCTAACTAGATTATGCCCATTAAATGAGCTATTGACTGGTGATTCAATGTGTACAATAATTACATTGATTCATTGTGACTGAGAGTAGGATTCAAGCGGAAGTATTTGGCTAATACTGCAATGAATGACGATATTCTGCAATACACTTTTGTATTTTGTGCATACTACCATCTTGGTTTCTCACATTCATTTTGTGATGAGAGCAGGGAAATGTGTCCCAAAATGCTGTGTCATGTCTTTCCCCCTGTGTTGCAGCATCATAAACCCCTGAACCCTTGCATATTGACATGCAGCGCCATCACTGATTCTGAACATAGCTGCTGCTCATAGTGAGCATAGCCCTCTGTCCTGTGTTTGTACCTAAAGTATATGTCAATTCATCATATATACATCTGTCTTAAGGCAAATTTGGTTGATGCTTTATGCTACCTTTTCTTAAGCTTTTTCTTTGACCAGCATATTAATTTATTTACAAGTGGTGGTGGTCTGAATTGGAAGATTGCCCTTTTGCTCCCCCTGCTGGCTCTGTTGAGTAAAGGAAGAATGGGAGGTTTTACCTCCCTGTTTTGCCTTGGAGGCAGCCTCAGCAGCACACAGCAATTCATTATATGCCTTCTGATGGTTCATCAGCTGAAAACAACAGAGTGAGAAACACAGTCTCAAAAAACAAAGCACCCGGAGGTATTATTGGTTAAGTAGAAGAAAACCTACCATTCAGTTGAATTTTTATCCTTACGTGTTGCCATCTGTAGCATAGGTGGTTTATTAGAAGACAAGAAATGTAACAGATGTTTCCATGACATTACCCATCTTTTACCTACATCCCTCTTACATGGTTAGAGAAGATAATCAAATGAAGGTAAATCCTTCCTTTTGACATGTTCTTAATTTCTGCTGAAGTTTGCAAAAAAAATCCACGGTGCCTGCATTCTTAGGGCTTTAAAAACATTTTTAACCATCTGTCTCTCAAGAGGAAATGCCAAACAATATTTTGTAAGGTTAATTAAGCTGTTGGTTTATTTTTATGTAGATGGGCTGGTGCTATTTATTATACACTTTCTCTCTGTACATTTTATCTTACAAAATAAAAATTTGTACAAATAAGACTGGCTGGTATTGGTAATTGGTCCCAAACTCCTTACAAGAGCAAATCTTGACATCTTAATCCTCTGGATATTTAATGTTGAAATACTTCTAGGCATCTTCTAGTTACATTGAATGACAGAGCAACACTGGTCAAAAACAGTAGTATTTTTCAAGATAAAGATCCTAAGAATAATAAAAGCCAATAATCCAACTCCCATCCCCATAAAAATACCAGCACTTTATATTTATCAATATTACAAGAAAGGAGATTCCATCTGAACATTAGGAAGAACTTCCTGACTGTGAGAGCTGTTCAGCAGTGGGACTCTCTGCCCCAGTGTGTGGTGGAGGCTCCTTCTTTGGAGGCTTTTAAACAAAGGTTGGATGGCCATCTGTCAGGGGTGCTTTGAATGCAATATTCCTGCTTCTTGGCAGGGGGTTGGACTGGATGGCCCATGAGGTCTCTTCCAACTCTATGATTCTATTCTATGTAGATGAAATGCTGCTATTTATTCTGGATTTTCCCATAAAATCATAGCATTGGCTGCACATGGCATCAAGTCCAACCCGTGTTCAATACAAAAACTCTAGTTAAAGCAGTGGTTCTCAACCTGTGGGTCTCCAGATGTTTTGGTCTTCAACTCCCATAAATCCTAACAGCTGGTAAGCTGGCTGGGATTTCTGGGAGTTGTAAGACAAAAAACCTAGGGTGCCACAGGTTGAGAACCACTGAGGTAAAGCATCCCCAACAGATAGCTGTCCAGAGACAGGTAACTGGCCCTTTTGAGGAAGTGGCCTTTTGATGTTAACTAAACATTGAGAGATGGAGTAAGTTAAACCTAATCCCCCCTTTGGGGGATTTGAACCTAAGCCAAATCCACTGTACTTTGTAAAGAATTTAATAAACCACTTGTGAGGGCTCAATAAGGAAAAATTAGTTTTCATTGCAGCTATCAATCTGTAAATGTGTACAGCAAGCACAAAGTTCTTATTCACCCTCTAATGAAATATGAGGATAAACTTTTGCTGTTTAGTGTATCATCCTAATATATAATACAAGAAATTGATGGGAAAATACTTAAACCTGGTGTTCTTTGTTTGTTTAAAATGGCACATTCTGCAGAGGCATTGCCTACAATTCCTCCTTTCCTCAACTGAAAACTCGAGTGTATGCTAGATGCATATGCGCTTTTCATATCTTTTTAAAATATCAAAAGTCTTAAAAGAAATATCGATGTCTTTTGAGCATATAAAATTTTGATCTGAAACAGGCTTGTATTACATGTACATGATACAAGTATTCGCCTGTACCGTACAACTCCTGTATCCACAAGAGATACCTTACAAAACTCCCTGAAGCTACTTGATAAGAGCAAACGCTATATTTTGAAAATACTTGGGCCAAAAATATAACATGGAACCACATTAGAGGACCTAGGGAACCCCAGAAACACTTCTTTGGGGTGGGGGTGCATGGGTAAATTAAACCATGGAGATTGAATCCAAGGATAGTAGGACCCTGTACATTCAATTGCATGTTTTGATATGGATTGTGTTGTACAGGATGGATCACAATTTACACTATTCTGTTAGGTTACACACATGGGAGCCAGTATATATAAATCACAAATATGGTTTGATAATTCCATCATGTCTTCTTCTATCAAAAAATGCAACCAACTAGGCATCTAAAATTAAATTTGCCCTTTTTCCTTCTATTTTCCATTTTCATTAAAGTCTTTTCATATTAAAAGTTTTGTCTCCCAGTGACATGACAGCTGATGCTGAGCTATTTTTGTGACAAGTCTAGTTCAAGAGTATTGCTAGTTCTACTAGGAAAATCAGCATTTAGTAAATAATGAAAAGGAATGAAAATGTGCCCAAAGCAACTTACTTCCCAAGGGGCAGTCCTTGAACCCTCAAATACTTTGGTCAAGCTAGTTCATGAATGTGTTTCATGCGGTTGGCTTAATTGTGGGAAGGGGTCAAAATTGTGGCATTCAACTGCCCTCTAGTCTAAGTAGCAGCTTTGGGGAAAGGTGATCCCTGAGCCATAGCCCTTCTCCAAAGCTGCTACTTGCATTAGATGGCAGCTGCCAATGACAGTAATATTTTACTGCTTCTGCAACTCCTTACAGCAAAACCTAAAATACAAAGAATAAGCTCCCCCGGGGATTGTTCCCTGAATATGAGCCACTTATTATTCATCTTCTTTCAGACAATTGCTCTACAATATAAGTGCACATTTATTGCCTAGCATGTCTTTGTTAACATCTTCTCAAGGAATGGGTGTGTCTCATTTTCCCATCATTTGATTGTGGAAAATAATCTGTTCTGTCCTCAGTAAATGTTTCCACTGGGATTGCAAATGCTGATGTGTGGACTGGATTTGTGGTTATTTGTATGAGATGTTTCTAAACCAATAACTCCATGTACTACCATTGCAAAGATATTGAATCTTCATGCTGTATTTTCTTTTAAAGAGATTGTTGCATGAAAAGATGTTTTAAAAATGAGAGAGATTGTGAAGGGGGGGGGGGTTGTAACAAGTAGAGAAGCATGGGGCTTTAGCATGATAAAAATGTCCTATGGAATACGTGCAGATTATGGCAACAAGAATGATTGACAACTGGGAAATAGAGGGAGAAAATGTGGAGGCAGTGACAGACTTTGTATTTCTAGGTGCAAAGATTACAGCAGACACAGACTGCAGCCAGAAAATCAGAAGATGCTTACTTCTTGGGAGGAGAGCAATGTCCAATCTCGATGAAATAGTGAAGAGTAGAGACATCACACTGGCAACGAAGATCTGCATAGTTAAAGCAATGGTATTCCCCATAGTCACCTACGGATGTGAGAGCTGGACCATAGGGAAGGCTGAGCGAAGAAAGATAAATGCTCTTGAACTGTGGTGTTGGAGGAAAGTTCTGAGAATGCCTTGGACTGTGAGAAGGTCCAATCAGTCCATACTTCAGGAAATAAAGCCCGACTGCTCATTGGAGGGAAGGAAAGATGACGTACTTTGGCCACATCATGAGAAGACAGGAAAGCTTAGAGAAGACAATGATGCTGGGGAAAATGGAAGGAAAAAGAAAGAGGGGCCGGCCAAGGGCAAGATGGATGGATGGCATCCTTGAAGTGACTGGATTGACCTTGAAGGAGCTGGGGGTGGTGACAGCTGACAGGGAGCTCTGGCGTGGGCTGGTCCATGAGGTCACGAAGAGTCGGAAGCGACTGAACGAATGAACAACAAACAACATTAAATAAATACCATCGTGCAAGGGATAGAATGATTGCTCCAGACAGGAACTACCACAAGTATATTATAGATATAACTTCTTACACACAAGCAGAAATTAAAAGAATATCTGTTGTTATTTGTTGCCAAGCTGAAAAATGGGTTTTCCAACAGTCAAGAAGAATAGACAAACAATAATCTTCTACATTTTCCCCGTCATTCAAATGTCCCAAAGGTTTTGCAGAACTATTCGTCATTAAAAAGTCACATGGATTTTTTTTTTCACACATACAGGGTTTTTTGCACAGAAAACAGGATTATTATGTAATAAAGACCCCATTATTATTGTGTTTATACTCCGCTTTTTCTCTCCACAAGGAGGCTCAATAGTTTTTTCTACACAAAATATTTTTTGTATAAGCACCAAACTATTTGGATATTACACCACAATGTAGCACATTTTCTCCTTCAATAGGAGAAATACCATGCAAGGACAAAATAGGATTTACATCCCTACAGACAAAGCAACTTGGAAAAACTCTCCCTTTGACAAAACATAAATAAATATGTGGAGGCAATTGACCCTTGGGATTTGCATATACGACAATTCTAACCTATAGAGTTTAATTTTAAAGAGATGTCAAATGAAAAAGAAACCCCTTGTTTATGTATTCATTTTAAAATGCCACACACACACGCTTTGGCAACATTGGTTCTTGTCTGTCTTCCCTTCACAGATTACATTTTAGACTGTTTTAAGATAACTCTGCATTCATTCCAAACAGTCCCAAATGTATGGATATTACAAATCAGTGACACATGATAGCCTAGCCAATGGATTCTTTTAATTGGCAGCAAATTTATTAGTAGTTGTGCAATGACTCCTTTCCCTAGATAACCATTAAAACAAGCTGATAGAGACAAAAAGTATGTCTAGAACACTTCCAGATGAGTATTTCATCAAGCAATTGCCCTGCCTCATTCACTGGCTTGTATTGGGAATGCATTTCAGGCATTGGTGTCTTCCATTTATAACTCCACTGTGCTTTCTCCATCTTTTGCTTTTATCAGGAGGCAGAAGATCACTAAGGAGAACAAGGCAGCAAAGGAGTGCAATGCCTTTTGGGAATGCTAAGCTTTCTCCCCTTGAAAAAAATGCTGCAGAAAATTGATATTGAACCAATGCATGGTTCCAAATCAGACCAAATATAAAGATAATCCAAAGCTTTGGAAAGATCCATTTTGGTTTGCAACTTTCAGAATCCCCACCTAGACTACTGGCCATGTTGACTAGGAGACTGTATGAATTGTAGGTCTCAAAGGTGGCTTGTCCAATCTCTGTCAACCCATTTCACCTTCAGTGCTTTGGATCAACAAAGACTTGCTTCTGATTCAGCGTGTTACCTGATAAGAGGCAGGTCACTCATGTTTACAACTGTGTTTCCAGGTGGTGCTGGGGATGCTCTGCACCATCTCTGTTTGCTTCTGTCAGGACTGGTGATATGTAAGCTTCCAGATCAATAAGAGAGGGACACATCCTCTGAAATGCATTGCGTGGTGTTAGAAACCAAAATCTCAGAACTGTCTGCACAATACAGATAAAAGGACAAAATGGACCCAATCAATACCAAAGGTTCTAGTACATAAATCGCCAACTACCTTTTCAGGGCTAAGCCCTATCAGTGCAACCCAGATGGGTGAGTAGTCCACTTAACAATGCCCTGTGACAAGCTGTAGGTTTTCAAACTATTTAAAAAGATTGCTTGAGATGGTTTAATAGAGGCAATATTAGCCAAGATGATTACTTCTTTCATTCCTGACTAGTTTCCCGATATGTTGTCCTCTTCCTCCAGGGCAGTGATCCCCAAATTCCAATCCTCCAGGTTTTTGGACTTCAACTCCCAGAAGCCTCAGTTGCCTTGGCTAATGGTAATAAATTCTGAGAGCTAAAGTCCAAAATACCGAGAAGCTCAGAGTCTGGGAAACATTGCTCCAGGTCATATGTACACCACAGGAAATGATACGCCTACCATATCTCCAAAATTTTAAAACCAATTACCTATATATGGCCTATAGACAAGTTATATCATTCTTGGGTCAGTAGCACTTTTTCATACCACCAGTCAGGAGCCCCTGGTGGCACAATGGGTTATACCAGTGTTTCTCAACCTGGGGATTGGGACCCCTGGGGGGGTCACAAGGGGGTTGTCAGAGGGGTCACCAAAGACCATCAGAAAACACAGTATTTTCTTTTGGTCATGGGGGTTCTGTGTGGGAAGTTTGGCCTAATCCTATCATTGGTGGGGTTCAGAATGTTCCTTTATTCTCAGTGAATGAAAAATCCCATCAACTACAACTCCCAAATACCAATGTCTATTTTCTCAAAACATCACCAGTATTCACAATTGGGCATATTGATATTCATACCAAGTTTGGTTCAGATCCATCATTGTTTGAGTCCACTGTGCTCTCTGGATGTAGGTGAACTACAACTCCAAAACTCAAGGTCAATGCCCACCAAACCTTTCCAGTATTTTCTGTTGGTCATGGGAGTTCTGTGTGCCAAGTTTGGTTCAATTCCATTGTTGGTGAAGTTCAGAATGCTCCTTGATTGTAGGTGAACTATAAATCCTAGCTATTACAACTCCCAAATGACAAAATCAATCCCCCCCAACCCCATCAGCACTCAAATTTGGGTGTATCGGGTATCTGTGCCAATTTGGTCCAGTGGTTCGAATCTGGGAAGAGCAGGTTGAGCTGCCTCTGTCAGCTCCAGCTCCCTAAGCAGGGACATGAGAAAAGCCTCCCACAAGGATGGTAAAACATCAAAAACATCCGGGGATCCTCTGAGCAGTTTCTCAAGTCACTTTTGACATGAAAAAATACCACCAGTTGTGTAAAGTAAACCTTATCTTTTTGAATTAGTATGCTAATTCTTCAAGTTACATCAGAAGAGGACTGAAAGTGTTCAATGATATTTCTGCAAGTTTCTAATGTGAACCTGCCCTGATCAATTTATCTTTGAGTCTTCCTTGTTTTGAAGTCTCAGAACATTCAGAAACATTCCCCTCCTTGTGAGCAGCACTAGTTAGTCACTAAAAGTATGCGGCAGCTTTGAAGGAAGCAAACAGATTGTTTATTAGGAAGGAAAACTTCAACATAAAGCAAATGGAAAGCAATCTTTCTCTTCATGGGCTGTTTTACAACAATCTTCCACCTGCACAAAAACAAACAAATAAATATATATTTGTGCTCTTGTAGGCTGTATATACTGGTTTATGGCAAGTGAAAGGCTGTGATAATAATATTTGTACTTCCATAGACAGTAGATACTAACGAAGAGCCTAGCACGTGTTTGAACGTTGCATTAGGTATCAGTCTTGTTCGAAGTACTTAACACCACACAACAAATACCAGTAGGTGTTAGTCCACAGAAGGTAAATTATGTTCAGTTACATGTAACTTTGTGAATCACTTCCCCTTCTAGGGTCTTGCCATTGCATGCAGCCACCTGTGCTCTGACTTCTTTTGCCTGTTGCAAGGAGAGCCTAACTATATAATTAAACTGTTCTGGCCCCTCCCAGCTGCAAAAGGAAGGAGAACAATCTGTTTTTGATCCACTGTGCTCAAAAGCTCCATATAAAGTGTGTGGTATCAGCCATTTGTCTTATTATACTCTCACCAGGGAATCTGTACAGGTATGAAAATGTGAGTCTTCATGGTTTTCCTGCTTTTAAAATTTAATCAGAAACACCACCATTTTCTTTAGTTATTGTAAGACCTTTCTCCACTCAAGCTGCTCCTTTCTTACAAGAGCCAAACAGTTACTAAAGTTTATGTTTTTGAGAAATGGCATAATGCAGTGGATCAATGTGTTTGTGCCAGCAGTTTTGTGCCATCTGATAAAGTAGGTCGGAGTGTACCCTACAAGGCTATCTTTATGACCCCTCCTTCTCAACTGCCTAGGCTGATCTCTTTCTTTGGCTAAAAAGAGATGTGTTGCCTCTCCTAAAAGGCTCCAATGCATACATTAAGAAACGTTATAGGACTTCCTGCAAGATTTAACTTCAAAAATATATACCCCCACTCTTCAAAATGAGAAGTCAGACTCTGGTCTTGTTTTCTTGCATTTCGGGCTCAAAAGTTAAGCAATCTGAGAAGGGAAACCATATTTTTCATTGTTTTGGGTTGTAAAATGTCTTGGGCAGAACCTTCCCCCAAACATTGGCATTTTAAAAGGAAAACTATTAAAATTTCACTAGAAGAGCTGTAACACTCAGTAAAAATTTTAAAAATCCCGACATTGCTCACAATCTATCCCAGGGGTCCTCAAACTAAGGCCCGGGGGCCGGATGCGGCCCTCCAAGGTAATTTACCTGGCCCTCACTCAGGGTCAACCTAAGTCTGAAACAACTTGAAAGCACACAACAACAACAACAACAATCCTATCTCATCAGCCAAAAGCAGGCCCACATTTCCCATTGAAATACTAATAAGTTTACATTTGTTAACATTGTTCCTCAATTTAATTATTGTATTGTTTTGAAGTGTTTTTTTACACTACAAATAAGATATGTGCAGCGTGCATAGGAATTCATTTTTTTTTTCAAATTATAATCTGGCCCTCCAACACTTTGAGGGACTGTGACCCGGCCCTCTGTTTAAAAAGTTTGTGGACCCCTGATCTATCCCTTTATTTTAGTCAAATGTGGGTCAGGGTGTGAGATCATTTGCACACAATGCAATTTGTGTCTGAGACAATCTATATCAATGGTTCCCAACTTGTGGTCCACAAGAATGAAAATATGATCCACGGCCTCACCATTACTGCACCATTGCCTCAAAATCACACGGCAATGAGAGCGACTGGTCTCGTGAAACCCTCTTATAGTGCCGAGGCAACAGGGATGTTGGGAGGGAAGAGTCTGACTACCGAAGAAAGATTACTACCACATCAGCTCTAGATGATTAAATATGGGCAAGCAGATGGCGACTACTGGATGGCATGTGTTCTGTATCAGAAACTAGAGCTGATGTGGTCTATCCAATGCAATTTTCTGAATCAGCACCTCAAATAACCAAACCGAATCTAAAGTTGACCAAAAACTGATTCGTAACCCTTTTGGTAGTAATGTTGGGAAGTGTTCCCTGGTCAAATAGGTCTCTGTTCAAGTGGTCCCTGGTCAAAAAAAAAGGTTGGGAACCACTGATCTATATGTAATAAATGCATCTTTTGCTTTGGAGAGGGCAAAGAGCTAATCCCCAGCTACACCAATACTTCTGCCCTGTCAACAAGAACCCAGCAATTCTTTGACTTTTTTCAGAGCTCCCATACTCTGAAAGCACACATTGACAATAGAGTTGCCCTGGAGGACCTAGAGACTCTTACAGATAACATAAAAATCAAGGGCAAGCTGTATAATGTTTTTTATTGTTCGACTTTTTATGATTTTTATATAGCCCTTGGAGAAGAGTACACACAAGCTGAAACACGTGAGGCTTTTCTACCGACAAAAATGATCTTTTTGAGAAATTTCCATTAAACACTTCCCTGGAAAAAAGTGAAATGTTTTATTCATAGTGCACCAATATGATTCCAGCATGAGTCTCCATGATCCCAGGGCATTTCCTGTTATTAATAATAATCAGTCCATCCCGTTCCCCCAAAAGAAAAATCCTTGGCAGAATGTGCTTTGAAGTAAGAAATGCAGAACGGTATCTGACTTGTGTCACTCTGAGGTTTTTTTCAGCTTCCTAAACTGACCTCTGTGTCCTGATCTGACCCATCATAGCTATCCTGTTTTTCTGGAATGCTAATTTTAGTGGCATTGCAGAGGACAGCTGGAAATATCACCTACAATTTTGATTGAAATTGTTATTTTCAAAACCATAAAACAAAGCAAAACTCTATAACTAGATATGATCTGAAATGGAAACTCTAAAAAAGATGGAGTTCAACTGCAGCACAGTTAAAGGCACTTAAGCCCATTGTGTTCAGTGGGCTTGAGCATGCTTAACTTTGGTCTGGATTGCATCCAAGATATTTAGGGAGTGAAGCTGTCAAATGGCTTCAAACAGGTGCCTCGTTTTTAAAACATAGGTCAGCCTTGTTGTTGCCATTGCTGAGAGCTGATACATGTCAGAGGGAAATGGTGCTATATACAATTTCTGTGTCTAGGCAGATTTGATGGCCTGAGCAATACTATTGCATGTATTTGTGTGTGTCCTAAGGAATAGCTTCAAATTCTCTCTCGTGCTATAGCCCAGTGGTTCTTGACCTGTGGGTCCCCAGGTGTTTTGGCCTACAACTCCCAGAAAACCCAGCCAGTTTACCAGCTGTTAGGATTTCTGGGAGTTGAAGGCCAAAACATCTGGGGACCCACAAGTTGAGAACCACTGCTATAGCCCCACAAAAACTAACACTTGCCCTGGACATATAGGCCTAAATCCAATTACCTGTTAGAATGAACACATTGAAGCAATTTGTGTGTTGATTTGCCATTCAACAATGGATGCAAAGAGTCTACGAGGAGTAACCCACTTTGGCATTACTTTCTGTGAGGGTGGGATAGAGTGCACCAGGAAGGAAAGGGGCTATGCTGATGGTAGGATTAATGCTCTCTCAAGTGAGACAGGCTTTTGCTGAAGAGCCAGACTAAATGCACCAAAGTGGGTAGCAGCAGTAGTTGACAGGTGTCTGACACGGGCAGAGGATCTCTTAGGCCAGTGGTTCTCAACCTGTGGGTCCCCAGATGTTTTGGCCTTCAACTCCCAGTAATCCTAACAGCTGGTAAACTCACTGGGATTTCTGGGAGTTGCAGGTCAAAACACCTGGGGACCCACAGGTTGATAACCACTGTCTTAGGCAGAATGATAGTGACAATCTAGTTAACTTTGAAGTAGTTGAGTGTCAAGGGTGGCAACAGTAAACCATTCCTGAATTGATGTGATGGAAAACCAAGTGATGAGATAATCCAAAATGAGTGTACAGTCAGTCCTCCACATTCACTAGAGTTAGGGACACAAGACCTCCACAAAAGTGGGGAAAACACAAATAAGAAAATGTAATTGTTTAACCTGAGAGAACACCTCTCTAGGGACTCTATGGTCAACTTCAGTCAGAAGCTGGGATATATTATGAGATAATGTGAGTCATGTGGAAATATAATAATGCTGGACAAAGTAGACTACTTACAGTAGGAAAAGAGGAAATCCCCATTGCAGGCGGATCAATTCAATAAAAGAAGCCATGGCCCTGAATTTGTATGATGCAGACAAGACCATGATGACCAGGGCTTTTGAATGTTTCTTTGTTCATTGAGTAACCATCAATAAAAATTGACTTGATGGCAAATAAAAACAACAACAACAACAACAACAACCAGAAGTATTATCTACATGAGACTTGGTATGTTGGAGTGATTATGTTAATGGACAAGGGCCTGGAAGATTCAGAGCTACACTGAGTACAATAAGCTATTAGGCAAGTCATTCAGTCTCTCTCGGCCTGATCTATCTCACAAATGGACATGAATGCAGAAATCCCATACAGTCAGGGGCGGCTCATCCATTACGCGAAGTAAGCGGTCGCAGAACACTTTTTTTTGCCAGGGGTGCAGAGGCGCCTCTGTAAATGCCCCTTGACTGCCACTTGAGGAGCGCCCCCTCAGCTCACAACAACCCTAGCAGTCCGGGGGGAGCCTCGGCTTTCTTGCCTCGCTGCCGGGCGGTCCTCCTCCCAAAGCCCCGCCTAGCCCCTCTTGTTCCTGCTCCACCCGGCCACTGGGTACGCGAACAGAGCCGGCACTCAATTGTTCTCCACGTTCGATCCCTTTCCCGATCCCCCGGCGCTCCACCCGCCTCCTCTCCTCTCCCCAATCCGCAGGTGGGCCAAGGGGTGGAGCTGCCGTGCCTGGCCCGCTTCAGGTCCGGAGGTGTGTCTGAAGACCCCAGCGTGTGCACCAAAAGTCGCCACTTCTCCCGACTTTCTCTTCAGCCATTGGGACCAAGAGAGAGAGAGAGAGAGAGCCCCTCTGGCTGGAGGTATCTCCCACCTCCGCTCCCTCCTTTGTTTTTGCGCCTACCTTCAGGAAAGGTGGGCATCTCCACCTCTCTCTCTCTCTCTCTCTCTCTTGGTCCCAATGGCTGAGGAGAAAGACAGGAGAAGAGGTGACTTTTGGTGCACACACCAGGGTCTTCAGGCACACCTCCGGACCCAAAGCGGGCCAGGCAAGGGAGCAAGGGCGGCAAGTGTAGTTACTGGGATGTATAGTTCACCTACAATCAAAGAGCATTCTGAACTCCACCAATGATGGAATTGAACCAAAGATGGCACACAGAACTCCCACGACGAACAGAAAATATATATCAATGATTGGTTGGGTTGGGGGGGGGCACCAAAATTTTGCTTACCGTTGAAAATTACCTAGGGCCGCCTCTGTATACAGTGCCCATGGATGGGTGCTGTATTTCCTCATCCCTCAACACATGTGCATGTGCCCATTTCTGCAAAGGTGAAAAGTAGGTTTCAAGAAGCTAAATAGCTGGTCAAAGTTATATGGCTGACAAATCACTTCTGAGGTAATGTATTTCCAGAATTAAATCCAGTCTATCAGCAATGTTGTGGCATAAATTAGAGGTCAATTCTTGGCTCCAGTGTATATTTGATAGGCACCACAAAAACACCCAAAGGCAACATGAAGTCACTTCTAGTCACTTTCCAATGGTTGTGAATTCCTGCCCCTGCATATAAGGATAAAAGAAAACAAGAGAAAATTTGTGAAAAGCTGGAAACTAAATATCTTGATTAAACCCTTTAGCCTGGAATAATATGTTTTTGTTACAAACACAGCTAGAAAAAATGGGCAAAATATTAAAGGCTGAAATTCCAACTGAGCGCAAATGACAGTCCTAGGAACCTCCCACCCTAGTAATTTGAAGTGCCAAGAAAACAACTCAGCCTACCCTGGGCTGCCAATAGCCAAGAGTAATAATATCTTCACACCTATAATTAGTACTTATTATCATACTTTAAATCCACAGCAGGCCTAATCTCCCCCTTGGAGTGCTATGCTTTTTGACAAGTGGCTGAATAATTGCCTCTGGTGCTTTGTGGCCCCTCCAGTAATGATAATCTGCTCAGCCAGCTGCCCCAGGGACCTTGCAAAGGCCACAACCTCGCAATATTTCATGGACTCCTTGCTCGGCAATCCTCAGCTCTACATGTCTTAACGATATAATAACTTGCAAAGGACACATCTCCTGACACTGCAATGTACTTGACATAAAAAATTAATCTCTTCAAATAACCATGTATTATATAAAGCACACATGGTGGTTCAGTTGGCACAGAAGCACCATCACTAGTGACTGACCAGAGCTTGGAAAAGTTTACTTTGGCTGGAATATTTGGGGGCTATAGTAAAAAAAAAAAAAAGAAGAAGAAAAAGGGGGGGATTCCTAAGTGTGATGGTAAGAATTAGTCTTGTAATATGGGATTTCACATTTAGTAGTCTGGGCAATGTTTCCATGAATGCCACTCTATGGGCTTCTCTGCTCTGGGTCAAAAAGCCAGATTCACAATGAATGGATCGCTCACTGTTTTCATGAGGCACAATGGTTCCGGGAAGTTTCCAGTTTGGTTTTTTGTTTTTTTGCTTTTTGGCTATACTTCAACTTTAATTGAAGTTGGGTGGATACTCCAGAGTTGCTCAAAACTTCATAGACTCCTGGGGCTTCAGGGCAGTCTGGGACAGCTGGATCAGGCTCAATTCATCATGATGCACTGCCAGGATGGACAACACCACTATCATTCTTTCCCTGCATTGATCAGCACATGGAATGGAGATGGATCTTGCCTATGTCATGGCTGCCACTGCTTCTAGCTGCTCAAGGTGCTCTGTCCAAGTGCCTGGTCATTACCTGTTGCATCTGTGATGTCAGACTGGGACACATGTACGATCAGCAAGAAAGCCCAGTCTGATATCAACAGAGATGCCTGCAACAGATACGACACTAATTGCCAGATAAAATCCGGATTATTTGCTCTGAACTGGATTATATGGCAATGTAGACTCATATAACCCAGTTCAAAGCAGATAATGTTGATTGCTTTGAAAATCTAGGTTATATGGGCTTTCAGACAGAGTAGAAGGTGGCGCAGTGGGAAGGATGTGATTCCAGGCCATCTGGACAGTGTACGAACCCACACGCTCGCTCCGGTCATCAGGAGAGGCCCTGCTTGTGATCCCACCTGCCTCGCAGGCACGTTTGGTGGGGACGCGGGACAGGGCCTTCTCTGTGGTGCCCCCCCCCCGCCTCTGGAATGCCCTCCCAAAAGATCTCAGACAGGCCCCCACCTTGGCGGTTTTTAGAAAAAACCTGAAAACCTGGCTATTCCAACGTGCCTTCTCAGATTAGGAACCCCACTACCAAAGCCCAGAAGCACTTTAGTAGAGTCAAGATCACCCTTAACGCACACCGCACTTATACTTTAATCTCATATCCCTCCGACACTTTTTCAGCACTTTTAACCCTGTACCCCACTTCAGCCGGCTCAGTTTTTAATAATGTCCTGTTGTATTGTTATTGCTGTTGTTTTCTGCTTTAACTGTTTTATTTGCTATATACTGTATTGTTGTATTGTTGTATTGTGTTGTGCTGGGCTCTGGCCTGTTGTAAGCCGCATCGAATCCCTTGGGAGATGCTAGCGGGGTACAAATAAAGTTTAATAATAATAATAATAATAATAATACCTGGACTTAGCATGTTTTCATTATCATTCACATTTAAATTACATGCTGCTCTAGATAATGACAGGGAGAGCTGAGCAGAGGGACCCCATAGGCCAAGGACCTTCAGTTGCTACCAAAGTTTTAGGCCTTGTCACACAATGATGTCATTGTTGTCTTAAAAGCAGTCCAGTCTTGTGAGCCCTAGTCAAAGTCAAACATAACAAAAACTGGTAGAAGTTTCTGGTAAATCATTTTGATGGACTGGACAGAAGGACCTTCAGGTTTAGTAGGAATTTGTCTCACCTCATTAAATGGAGTAGTGGTTTTTTGTTGTTTGGTAGAATGCCTCTTTTCTCTCAGTTGAGTATACTCTCTAAAACCTAGGTCAATTTTTCTTCTGTTCTGATGTGAATATCTCTGCATATGCTGAGGAGACAGACTGATGGTAGAACATCATAGGATTTCATGCAGCCCTCTTCCATCCATTTCATTAGAGCCAAATCAGCCCATAATTTCTTTCAAGACTGACAGAATTCCTGGCTGGAGATTCAAAAGTAAAATTGATGGAGCACGGAAAATATGGTGGTTTCCTGTTCTAAGGCGTGGTGTGGCATGCCATTGTACTTGGAATGAACTGAGCCAGGTTTAGTGATTCCACTGGGATAGGCTATCTTTAGTCCTCCAGAAGTTTTGTATTAAAACTCGCAATCACGGATCATTGGCTACACTGTGTTGGGCTAAAGGCCAAAACTCTGGTAGGAAAAGATTTCCCAAACCTTGTTCCACAGTAATCTTTCTATGTCCAGGCTGAGACTAATTGCAGTGCTCTCAGTAGGTTAGAGGAAGCTTCCTGCCTTTATGTGTGTGTGGTTTTAACTTGGGAAGATGTGATGCCTTAGTGAAATATGCCAAGTTGTCCTTGTGATACCTGTCACTTGCCTACTTGTCTGCCTCACTAAGGATATGGATTTTAATTTTCCCCAAAGAATAAAAAGCACTGAAAAATGGGACCAGTGTTAATTGAAAAGCATATCACAGGTGATGAATGATGGGAAAATGAGCTTTGAAAGGTATATTTGAAGGGAGTGGAAGAGGCGAAATAGAACTCCTAAGTCTAGCCTCGATGTCCTGAAGGTGAACTCAATAATTAGACAGGCCACCTCCTTGTATATTAGCTACTCAAGTCCACTAAGCAAATAACTGAGGTTTTGTTAATTTCTGGTGACTGAAGAGCTAGCTCCTGGCAAAACAGAGAAAAATGCTATAGACTTTTGAAAAAAGCAGGGGAGGATGGAAGGAGAGAACCAAGGGTTATAAGGCAGAAACAGATCTATCTACTGCCAGACTAGCTCCAGTATCTTATTTCAGCTTGTATCTAGTGAAAAGGAGCTAATTTCAGACTGTTCTTCCACTTCTCAAATGGAGGAGTCTGCAATTGGATCGTCTGGGTCCTAATGCAATGGCATGTGGGGGGTCTATAAATAAGCTAGTAGAGGTTTCCTGAGGTTGCCATTCTACTACGTAGTGTGAACAAACTAAGTTCGAATGAGGCCCCTTCTACACTTCCATATAATACAGATTATCAAATCAGATAATCCACATTATCTCCTTTGAACTGGATTGTATGAGTCTACACTGCTATATAATCCAGTTCAAAGCAGATAATCTGGATCTTATATGGTACTGTAAAAGGGGCCAAAGGTATACTTGAGTAGTACTTGGGACAAAGGTTTCAATCCCTCTTTACTTAACCTGAGCAGTTTTGACAAACTTTGCAATTTTTTGTTTTTCCTTTGAAAATCTGCCCCATGGAGTTCTAGATGAACACCACTCATCATAATACTATTGAGGTCTCCCCCATGCCCTGCATGATAATGAGCAGTGCAACATGTTACCAGCTTTTATTGCCTATTTAATTTGTTCTTTTTTATTATGTCCAAATTTTGTCTCCACAACAGCCAATGTTTCCTTAAAACAACAACATGCTTTCTATTATTATTTAAAAACAACCAAAGACAGACTTATTAGTCCCTTAAAGTTTGACTAAGAGACATGGTGATGAGAACAAGAATGTTCTTGAAAAGAAGGGGTTTTCCTTTGCTGATGAGAATCAGTGATACTAAAGAAGGAAAGGGGATGATTACAGCATGTTTTATTTATTGCCTGATGAGATGTCCTGGCGGATTACCTTGTTCTCCCTTGAGGCACTTGTGATGTGACCAAGCATAGGAAACTTCCGTGTTATAAGGCTCCTCCAGATTTAATCTGAGGTTGTGGATATTTGTTGCTTTAATTACTAGATTTAATTTTTTAAAACTATTAGAGGTCAAGGTGGTTGTTGCTGTAGTTCTCCGTTTTTTTAAAAATAATATATCCAAGCAATGTGTCTATTGTCCTGTGTTATCTCCGGGCAATTCCCAGCACCAGCTGCAACATTTTATTCCCACTCTTGAGAAAATGTGTCCTGCAAACTGTAGGGCCACTTCAGCAATCAGAGTCCTGCATTTATAAAAATGGCTACCAATAGCCCTCTGAAAGTATAGAGCACATGTTACTGCACATGGCAGCAGTAACAACCAGCAAAATGCAAGGACTATCCTACAAAAACTCACTTCTTTAGACCAGTGGTTCTCAACCTTTTTTTTTTTAACAGGGACCACTTGACCAGGGACTCCTTTGACCAGGCACCACTTCACCAGGGACTACTTGACCAGGGACCACTCTCCAACATTAGTACCAAAAGGGTTACTAATCAGTTTTTCTTCAACTTTATTTATATTTATTTATTTATTTCGAGGGTTTATATACCGACCCTCTCATCTTCAAAGAGGGATTCGGACCGGTTCACAACATGTGTTAACATACAAAGAATATACAATAAAAACACAATGCCACTTCATTACACGATTAAAATATCAGCACCATACACATTAAAGCATTATCATCACAGTTAAAAGAGCCAAATCGTCCAACACCATCACAATCCCATTCATCATCCTCCTTTCATGTGGGCAAAGAATTAAATCAGTTGTCAAATGCCGCGTTCCACAACCAGGTCTTTATAAGTTTCCTGAATGTCATGAGGGAGGGGGCAGTTCTGATCTCTAATGGCATGGAGTTCCAAAGTCGAGGGGCCACCACCGAGAAGGCCCTGTCCCTCATCCCCACCAGCCGTGCTTGTGCAGGCGGTGGGACCGAGAGCAGGGCCCCTCCAGATGATCTTAGTGGTCTTGATGGTTTGTAGGGGAGAATACGTTTGGGAGAGGTAAACAGGGCCGGAGTCGTTTAGGGCTTTATAGGTTAACACCAGCACTTTGAATTGTGCTCGGAAGCTAATCGGCAGCCAGTGGAGTTCGAGTAACAGCGGGGTGGTGTGCTCCCTGTAGCCAGCACCCGTTAGTAATCTGGCTGCCACGTGTTGTACTTGCTGCAGCTTCCGGGCAGTCTTCAGAGAGCATTGTAGTAATCTAAGCGGGATGTAACCAAAGCGTGTACTACCGTGGCCAAGTCAGCCTTCCCAAGGTACGGACGCAGCTGGCGCACAAGTTTTAATTGTGCGAATGCTCCCCTGACCACCGCTGAACCCTGGGGTTCCAGGCTCAGCGATGAATCCAGGAGAACTCCCAGACTGCGTACCTGTGCTTTTAGGGGGAGTGTGACCCCGTCCAGCACAGGCTGTAACCCCGTACCCTGTTCAGTCTTACGACTGACCAGGAGTACCTCTGTCTTGTCTGGATTTAGTTTCAATCTGTTGTCCCTCATCCAGTCCGTGACAGCGGCCAAGCACCGGTTCATGACCTGAACAGCCTCCTTAGTGGCAGGTGAAAAAGAGTGATAGAGTTGGACATTATCTGCGTACAGATGACATCGCACCCCAAAACTCCGGATGATCTCTCCCAACGGCTTCATGTATATGTTATACAACATAGGGGACAAAACCGAACCCTGCGGGACTCCACAGTACAATGGCCACGGAGTCAAGAAGGTGCCCCCTAAAGACACCTTCTGAGAACGACCCTCGAGGAACGACTGGAGCCACTGCAATGCAGTACCTCCAAGGCCCATTCCCGCGAGGCGTCTCAGAAAGATACCATGGTCGACGGTATCGAAGGCCGAAGAGAGGTCCAGCAGAACCAGCAGGGATACACTCCCCCTGTCCAATTCCCGGCGAAGATCATCCGCTAAGGCGACCAAGGCTGTCTCAGTACCATGTCCCGGCCTAAAGCCAGACTGTGCCAGATCTAGATAATCTGTGTCCACCAGGAATTCCTGGAGTTGCGAGGCCACCACACGTTCCAGGACTTTGCCCAAGTAGGGGAGATTGGAAACTGGCCGAAAGTTGACGAATTGAGTGGGGTCTAGTGATGGATTTTTCAACAGCGGTTTGATGACAGCTTGTTTTAAGCTGGCTGGAATCTTGCCTTCCCGAAGGGAGGCATTAACCACCACCTTTACCAGCCAGGAAGGGCAGGGGTCTAGGATGCATGTGGTAGGCCTCGCCTCTCCCAGAACCCTGATGACCTCGTCGAGTTGAACAGATCGAAACGAATCCAACAAAACTGGACAAGCAGATGCTTGAGTTACATCCTCAGAGACTGCAGTTAATGTGGTGTCAAAGCCCGCGCGGATCAAAGCGACTTTGTCTGCAAAGTACTGAGCAAATGCTTCACAGCGCGCTGCCGAGTCGTCAGGGGACCCACTCGAGGTGGGATTCAACAACCCTCTGATGACTCGGAACAGCTCTGCCGGACGGTTCCTTGCGGATGCAATATTGGCCAAGTAGAAAGCATTTTGTGCGGCCTCTATTGCCGCGCCATACGCCCTTAGATAAAGGTGTAGGCGTGTTCGGTTTGGCTCGCTGGGCTCTTTCCTCCACACGCTCTCTAGCCACCTCTTTGTTCGCTTTAGCTCCACCAGCTCCTCGTTGAACCAAGGGGCAGGTTTTGCTCCGCGACTTAAGAGGGGGCACTCCGGAGCAATCGTGTCTATTGCCCTAGTCAACTCCCTATTCCAGTGAGCGACCAGGGCATCGACAGAATCACCATCCAAGGCAGCGGAAACATCCCCAAGAGCCATCAGGCGTCCTTCTGGATCCATAAGCCTCCTGGGGCGGACCATCTTAATAGGTCCACCACCCCTGCGGAGGTTAGAAGTTGCAGCAAGTCTAAACTTGATCAGGTGGTGGTCAGTCCATGGCAAAGGGGAGATTGATAACTCCACCTTCTTCCCAGCCCTGACAGAAGACCAAGTCAAGTGTGTGTCCAGCACAGTGGGTAGGGCCAGATATTGATTGGGACAGCCCCATAGTTGCCATGGCAGCCATGAAGTCCTGAGTCACTCCTGAAAGAGTGGTCTCTGCATGGATATTGAAGTCCCCCAGCACTACAAGCCACCGGGACTCCAATGCCAGGCCCGAGACCAACTTTGCAAGCTCAGGTAGGGCGGCCGTGGTGCAGCGGGGTGGTCGGTACACCAACAACAGCCCTATTCTGTCCCAGTCTCCTAGCCTCAGGTGGACACATTCAAACATGGTCGACTGTAAGGCTGGGCCCCTGACCAAGGAGATGGAATCTTTATAGACTATTGCAACTCCGCCTCCCCGCCCCAGATTCGGTTTAGGGTGCTGATTCAGAAAATTGCATGGGATAGACCACATCAGCTTTAGTTTCTGACACAGAACATATGCCATGGTCAGTGACAGGGAAAGAGTTGTTACAGTAAGTTGTAGAAGGACCAATTGTATGTGTGTGTTGAAGAAAAACCTTATGATGGTAATTATTATGTGCAGCTGGTAATGTAGGTCAACCAGCAAGCTTGGGCCACACCGGATGGGGTATAACTCTATGGGTTTTAGAATACAGTTCTGAAGAGTTTTTCCTCTGAGGAGGTCTATGCTCAAAGGATCTGCTCTGGGGAGCAGGTTGGAGAGAAGCTTTTATGCTGCTCTAAAGGAGGCTATGGTGGAATAGCTGTTTACTCAAGGTTTATGTTTTGCTCTCTCATTTGACTTAAGATGAAGTTGCCTTATTTTGTGTTACTTACAAAGACTATGTAAGTTTCTTGCACTGTTTGTTTTTTGTATGCAACATTGCAAGTTTGTTTTTCATCTCTGCTATTAAGAGTAAAGATTTTTCTGTTCATTTTTCCTCTTGTCTGTCAGTCTTGTGCATTTAGGCTTGGGACGTTGGCTAGAATCTGCTTGCTGCACAGCAAGAGTGGCAGGCAGCATGAAAGGATCAGAAAAATAAATAAATAAATAAAGAGGAAGGAGGCTTGCAGACCAGATTTTTGTCCTCGTGACCCACTGGCTGTCCACGACCCACAGGTAAAGAACCATTGCTTTAGACCAATCTGGAAGGGCCTAAACTGCTCTAATCCCTGAGTAAAGTCTGGCTAAGCTCCTGGGAAAGAGGAGAAACAGTTTTTTAAAAGGTTTACCTGACAGGGAAACTGATAGTCACTTCTGCTGTAGAGTTAATGTGGATGAAGGAGATGGGGGGAAGGAATAATGGGACTTTGCTCTCCCTGTCCCAAATTACCATCCATTCATAGGGGGGGGGGGGAGTTGTTGTAAGTCCTGTTGCATAGTAGCAACACTGAAGATCTTGAGGTTCATGGCCCAAAATTCTCATTGTCCTGATTATGAAGGATGATGGGAATTGCAGTGCAGCAATGTAAGAAGGGACAAAAGTTTAACATCTCTGAAGTATAGCTTTTGGTTTGGCACTGAACCAGAAACACGTGCTCTTTCTTGTTCTTCATTATTTACTACATTTCGCTTCTCGGCCTTTTGGCTAAGATCAAGTGTAGTATTTGTTGTTGTTACTACATTTCCTTCATTCAATCCTACAAGTCAAAATAGATTCCAGGGATCAAATAAATTCCCATTCTCTTCCTACCGTTATTTTAACATAAGATAAAGGGCGACTGAGCCAGGGAATTACTACAGTGAAGGCAAAATGTGGGCACCTCACCATGCATTATGAATTCTGTCAAATTAAAGGAAATTTCCTGTCAACCTCAAAATTATTTGTGTTATTGCAAATTATACTTTGAAAATAATTCCTACCAAAAACTCTTATATTGTTGTCTTTGTATTCCTTTGGTAACTTTTTTTTCTTTTCCTCGGATGTTGAAACTATAAAAGTCATTAGAGAAATGGATTCCACTCCTCCACCAGAAAGAATGTAATCCAAACAAACTACAGTGAATTAGTCTTTATTGGGTACCACCCATGAACATTGGAAAATATCTGTTCCTAGTGGAGCTTTAAACTGCTAAATGATGTTTTGAAAGAGAGATCAATACAGTGATGTGCATCTTTTGGTCTCTTCTTGAGTGTGTTGATACCAACAAGGGCCATCACTTCAAAGTTTACCACTACACCATTGAGTTGGGAATACCAACTGGCCTTAGGGATTTTCCAGAGGAAGCTTGAACCCTGGTCAGTTTTTTTCCATCTCCTACTCCTCCATTTTGCAACTGACTTTTGGACCATTTTACCTTAAGAAAATATCTTGAATTCTCAAATGTTTACATATTTTGACCCCCCCCCCCCCCCGGATGGCATAGTGGGTTAGACTGCTTGGCTGCTGAACTTGCAACTGAAAGGTTGGTGGTTCAAATCCAGGGAGTGGGGTGAGCACCTACAGCCCCAGCTTCTGCCAACCTAGCAGTTTGAAAACATGCAAATGTGAGTAGATCAATAGGTACTGCTTCTGCAGGAAGGTAACGGCACTCCATGCAGTTATGCTGCCCACATGACCTTGGAGGTGTCTACAGACATCACTGTCTTTTGGCTTAGAAATGGAGATGAGCACCAGTCTCCAGAGTCAGACATGACTAGACTTAATGTCAAGGCAAAACCTTTACCTTTACATATTTTATTGCCTTTGATTTGGCTTTAGGAATGTATCGCTTTAACATGAACTTTGGAATTACAAAACCATTGCATCCACTCATGTGGTGCAACATTTCATTGTACTCTCCATCACTGCCACCCAGGCAGGAGGAAGCAGCAAAAGCAAGTCTTCGACAACACAAAAGAAATGTTTGTTTATATTCATACTGGGATGAGATGATGGCAGCACAACAAACCCATTAAAAACTTCTTGCTGTGGTGAGTTTTTTTATGTTCAATAAGAACTAATGATACCCTTGTGGTCTCCACATAAAAACCCATCATCATCTCTCTTATCAGTTTATGTAACATTTTGAGAGAAGAAATCTAAACTTTTATAGCCACAATTTGTCATTCCCAGGTAGGGCAGTTATGTGGCAGGTGACAGAAAATAGCAGACTCTGAATTGAGGAGAGAATGAAAGCTCTTGCTTGCCCTTTTCTCCCAGATGTGCAGCTCTTTTACCCAAGGGGCCATGATGGGAAGGGAGTGATATTCTGCCAAGTTAGTCTGTAATTACATCCAGGCACCCAGGTGGGTTGAAGGAGGCTCTGATGAGTTGACAGCTACATGTGGGTTGAAAGAAAACGGCTGGCATTAATACTTCTGAGGCTTGTTAAGGGCTTTGCAGTGAGCTTCCTTCCATAAAGGGGAGGGAGGAGGAAAATTTGGGTTTTATTGCAAAAAGGTGCTATTTCAGAATGTACACCTTTATTATCATAGCACTCTTCATTTACCCAATCGCCAATCTGTGGTCCCACAGTCGGACCTTTGTGTAACTTTGCAACTGAGATGTGCAGTGTGGTGTGTGATAGGGACTGGTTCAATGCTGCTTTTCCTGCCTCATGTGAAAAAGTTCCTAGAATTAAAAGCAATGGCAGAATCCATATCCGGTTAGGTCAAACAAATTTGAGTTGGACAATATCGAGCTCAGAGTTTCTTGTGATCTTTAAAAAGTAAAACTGACTCATAGAGATGTTCCCCCATGAGAGGGCTGAACTAGCAATGTGAAGCAGCTCGCTGACAAAACCAAATGAAGGGCACAAACAAAAAAAATCTGAATGTTCCACACCTCCACATGATAGGATGTCATCATGACCCATGTCACCCTCCTCTCCAGACATAAAGGACTTCTAAAATACAAGTGAGAAAAAGTGAGTAACTCAAGTAATTATAGGTTCTTGTTCTTGTAACACTTGACAAGTAGAGGGAGTTCTTTATGTCCATCTTGTGTTAGCAAGAACTTGTATTAGATATTGTTAGAAGGAGATGCACAGGGCTCCTTTGATTCATTGTGTTCCCCCTAAAAGAGCTCTACAAAGACAATCTCTTTATGAGAATGCTTCATCTTAAATCCCTAAAATGACATCCCAGAGAGCTAGCATAGTGTAGTGGTTTAAGTGTTGGACTAGGTTCTTGGAGACCAGGATTCAAATCACAACTTAACCATGAAAATCTACTGGGTGACCTGGAGCAAGTCACATTCTCGCAGGCTAAAAGAAAGGCAGTGGCAAACTTCTGAATACAGCTCACTAAGAAAACCTTTTGATGATGATGATGATGATGATGATGATGATGATGATGAACCTTTATTCTTATACCCAGCCTCCATCCCCCCAAAGGGACTTGGGGTGGCTTACATGGGGCCAAGCCCAATCAACAAAGTTAAAACAGATCATATTTAAAATACATAACATCAGTATAAAACAACATAAAACAAGAGAAGAGCCTTCCCAGAAGATCTTAGGGAATGTGTGGCGTCGTAAGGGAAGATGCAGTCACGAAAATAGGCAGGTCCCGAACTGTTTATAGCTTTATAGGTGATAGCCTGCACCTTAAATTGGGATCAAAACTTATCGGCAGCCAGTGGGGCTGTTTAAACAGGGAGGTTGACCGCTCCCTGTAACTTGCTCTAGTTAACAACCTGGCAGCCGTTCTTTGCACCAATTGCAGTTTCCGGGATATCTTCAAAGGCAGCCCCACATAATGTTGTCATAAGTAGGAACAACAACAACATTAACAACAACAACAACAACACATCACCCTACAATGTACAGGAAGACGTATAACAAATCTACTGGATATGCTTAGCACGTGCTTAGAAATAGTGCTTCCTAAAGTGATGAAACATGATTGCACTTTTTTTCACCTCCATAATTTGTATTTAGCTCTGCTTTGCTCAATTATTAACAAGGATTAAAACTAAGAAGTTTTAAATTTAAATTGAACGGTTTTAATATAAATAGGATATTTTGCAAATTAAACTGGATTTCAATTTTTTCAAAATATAGTTTCAAAAGTAGGTATCAAAAATATCTGTGAATTGTGTAACACCCAATTATATTTTATGATTATGTCAAGAACTGGGAGATGTGATCCAGCCTTATTCTGCTGGTAGTATCTATCATTGTCTATCAACCTATCCGATGTGTGAGATCAGAGGAGTTTTTTCTCCCAACTTGCCAGGGACCAGTATGGTTCAATGACTAATACCACTGCATTGACCCACTATTCTGAGCAGTACTAGGGTGCATGAAGTATATTCTCTAAGTGCAAAGAAAGAGGAGATCAATATGTAAAGAGCTTGGAAAGATGGGGTTGATCTGACCACGGAAAAGGTGTCTGGACAGAAATACAAGGTATTCCTTTCTTTGATGAATTTGATGAACTATCTGAAAACAATTCAAAACAATTCATGAGTATGTACCCACCTTCTTGTGAAAGCTACATGTCTGAATGTGCATTAAAGTTATATTAAGCAATAATGAACTTCTATTCAAAATGATGATCAAATAGAATATTCCTTGTTATTTAAATTGTGGTTTAAATCATTAAAACTGAGTCCCTCAAAGAAGCAATTTAAATCATGATTTAAATCAAATTAGCCCAGGTGATTTGTCACTGAAATGAGCTTACTTTGCAAGGTTGATTGTTCAGGTATGCATCTCTGGAGAAATATCATCAGATGAGAGATAATGTATAAATCAAGAGAATACAAATTCCCTTTAGCAACTAGTTTGTCCCTCAAATTAGATTCTACAACTTTGTGTGAAACAGCCTGTGTAATAGGTTCAGGGTGGGCGAAAATGCGTTGTCCCACACAAATAGTTATCTGAGAGGTGTGTGTGTGTGTGTGATTGGATGGCATCTAAGAACCCTGGAAGCTGGATTATACAGAGTTAGACTATTGTCTTTCTAGCTAAGAACAGCCTACACTATACTATACTGGTTGGCAATAGCTCCAAGATATAGGACAGGATTCTTTCCAAAAGCAATCTAGATATGTCAAGAATTAACTCCAAAGCCTTCTCTTTGCAAAATATGCAATCAACTAGCACATGATATACTTATGGGTATCTGATATCTTTGTCTGTACAATTGCAGAACCTCAGTTGGTAAATAGAGGTGATTAGCTGACAAAGATTACTACATTCCTCATCGGCACATATTTGATAGGCTTATTTATCTTTTCAATACCTCTGCAAGCCTTTAACAAGATGTATAAGGGCTACTGGTCTACCTGGATGCTGTTGTGTAAAAGCAAGAATAGGCAATTGCTTTTGTTTTAAGGAGAGCCATGGCCAATCCACAAAGGGCCCCTGCCAAGACCCCATGCCGCCGTGATTCCTTGACCTCGAAGGATGAGACACCATTCCAGTTTTCTCATGGCTGCCACTTCCCTGATGTCTGACCTGAGCAGTTTTTCGTGTATCTAATGAGGGGCATGTCTTACTCCATTGAATGCTGGCCATAGTAACCTTTGGATTTGCTTCCATGATACAGGGCTTTGCTACTAAGGAGATTTTGGGTGCCTTCTTATCCTCTGCCCTCCATGTCCCCTGCTTGTTGCATCAGCTGGAACTGATGATGAAACCATGGCCGGAAAGACTAACAATGTTACTGCACCTTCTGGAGGGCACATTTGGGTGATGTCCTGCCTTCCATCACAGCTGTGAACTGTTCCTATAAGAACATCAGTTGAGCCTCTCCTTGCCTGTGCTCAGCATGGAGACAGGCCCAGAGGCTTGTCTGAAAAGAGCCACCAGCATTGTGGAAAATCTCCCTCTTCTGACAGAGTTTGTGGTCACTGATGAAGAAAAGGGTCCCCTGATGATGGAGCTGAAGGCTTTCCTAAGAGAGGGTAATGAGAAGCTGGTGGCAGAAGCAACCTTTGTAGCAGAACATGTATCCTGTTTGTTGAATATGGCCCATTTCTTCTGCCAGATGGACACGCTGTTGGCCCGCCGAGTCTATAGAGAACTGGACTCCTTACAAGTTTCTTTCTCTTACTACTTAGACACAAGGTTGGGGCCTAACACAGAAAGTCAATTAACTCCACTGATGGGTCGGTTTCATGAGATCCTGGTTCATAGTCCTGCCAGGCTAGAGACTCACATCCTGCTATGTCCACCCTGAGAGCAGTAGGGTGCTAGATCCCAAGCAGCTAGGGGCTGTAGGCCAGAGTAGATTGGAGCATGAACCTAGGCTGGCAGAAGTGCCAAAAATAGAATGCTTCTGGCACCAACACTTGGCAGAAGCGGCTCCATCCAATGTCACCCTGCCCCTGAGATATTGCTGAGCCACACTGTGTCCATTGGCTCAGCAATACCTCTGGTTGCCTGTCTGTTATCGCAAGTCATCCTTTGGCCCAGGAGAAGTGCTCAAGTTAAGAGGTGCTGAGAAGTGTTTGACCAGAGAGACTGGCCGCCTCCTATGCATCTCAAGTATAATCATAACTGTCTGCTATCTCGTGCCTGGTAGTGATGGCCTTAAATCCCTGTTGCATGGCATGGAATCCTGAATGATGTGAACCCTGTTCCAGCCAGCCTCTTGCATTTGCCTTTTTATGCCTGGAATGTTTGGCTTGTTAACAAGATGAGCTTTCACGGTTTATTATGATATAAGAGGAGGTTCACCTTCAAAAGCAATAACAGGAAACCCTAACAGATTTTTTTTAGTGGGAAAGTGCTTTTGAGTGTCAACTATTTCATCTAAACCATGTGACTCCATATTTGTGGATTGCTTAGGGTGCATCTGCATAATTAATGCACTTTAATGACCATGGCTCAATTCTATAGAATCTTGGGAACTGTAATTTTACAAGGTTTTTAGCATTTACTAAAGAGTATTGGTGCCTCGCCAAAACACAAATCCCAAGATTCCATAGCACTGAGCCATGGCAGTTAAAGTGGTGTTAAATGGCATTCATTCTCCAGTGGAGATGCACCTTTAGTCACACTGATTCTTCTCTCTCTGTTTCCCTTCCCCGCACCAATATATAAAAATGTGGCATTGGGTGTAAAGCTTTTTTTCTTTACTCCTTCTTATCACTTTTCTTTCTCAGAAAATCTGTTAATAAAGAATATAGGGAATAGCTATGTCAGGTCTCTTGACTAGTAATGTTAGAAACTATCTGTCCAGAAGTACCCAGAATTGCTGAAATTGCTGCTCTGCTGTAATTCAACATTTTCTGAAATATGTCTAACTATGCCTAGTGCACTTCTTTCAGTTTCCAACATGTCTGATTTTGTACTTCCTTCATTTTAGATGGGAGAGAAATGTCCCTCTGGCTAGAAAACGAAGTACCTAAATACCCTAAAGGCATCAGATCCTGCCTGATTTTCAAGGCTAAGCAGACTATACCCAGGTAAGTAGTTCAATGGGACACTGCAAAGGAGTACTATCAGATGATATGCTAAAGTTCTCTGTTTGAGAATTATAACATCCTTCTCTAAACTGTACATCCCAGGATTCCTTAGGATATTACCATAGTAGTTAAAAGTGAAACTATTACATTATAATTGTATGGGGCTGTGGTGGCCAGTGAGTTAAACCGCTAAGCTGCAGAACTTGCTGATCAGAAGGTCAGCAGTTCAAATCTGCAGATGGGGTGAGTTCCCATTGTTAGCCCCAGCTTCTGCCAACCTAGCAGCTCGAAAACATGCAAATGTAAATAGATCAATATGTAGCACTTCTGCAAGAAGGTAACAGCACTCCATGTAGTCATGCCAGCCATATGACCTTGGAGGTGTCTACGGACAATGCCAGCTCTTTGGCTTAGAAATGGAGATGAGCACCACCCTGCAGAGTGGGACACAACTAGACCTAATGTCAAGGGGAAACATTTACCTTTAGTATAAAAAAGGTCCTCAGGTTCAAGAGGTACCTTTCCGGGATTGTACAAAACCTTGCACAGGAATATGGTATGTCATGTAAAGCAGATACATCACCTCTTGATATCTTGTGGTAAAGCCAAATCTGAGGTCGGTATTCCCCATATCTACCAAAAGATGTGATGTCTTCCTTAACCACTTTCTGTTTCCAAGTAGCATACTGGGGGGGGGGGGGGGGGAGTTCAGTTGCTGATATGGGCAAGGCAGGGATTATTTCAAGAACTTGGCCTAGTTTATGAAATGTTCTTTCTTGACCTGCTAAACTCTATCTGCGTAAGCAACGCCTCAGCTGGGTCCTGCTACTTAGACAAATCAGAATGAACATTGCAGAAGCTCTCACTGGCGGATAGTGAACAAACTGTCTCATGGCTGTCATCCCTGAAGGAAATGTCAAGTGACAAATTTAGGACCTCAACCAGACACCTGAGGATGCTTGCCATAGATGCAAGCGAAACATCAGGAGAAAATGCTTCTAGAACATGGCCATATAGCCCGAAAAACCTACAACAACCCAGTGATTCCAGCCATTAAAGCCATCAACAATGCATCCACAGACATCTTCAGTGAGACATCGTTGTCTTTAGTGGAAGAAGGCCCTGAGGCTTTATAGTATTGGCAGAATATGAAATTTAATCTTTTACCACTTTGAGAATTCAGAACTAGCTGCTAAAATACTCTGTCCTGTTCTACTGTTATGGAAGGAGCTCATTATAAATATGTCTGTATTGGCAGACATTTGTAATTATTCCAATCCTGACTGATTGTAAACTCCTGCCCCAGTTTGTCCTGATTAACAAAACTGCTTTTATCTTAGAAGACAATTATCTATCAAGCCCTAATGTCCATGTCAACCATTCTTCCTTTTTTGTACTGAGACACTATTTGGGGGAATATGCAAGTCCTGGCCATCCCCGAACATACCATTGGCATTAAAAAAATTTAATGGCAGATAACCATAATTTAACAATGCCGGACATCTACGTCATTGTTGCACTCCAGGCCTGGAAACACCTATGACCACCACACCACACAAGAGCCCAGGAATAATATAAAATCAGGAATAAGAAAGGAAGTTCTATAATCCAAAAATGTTTAGCAAAAAGTGATAACCAAGCAATAATCCAAATGTCTCATAAAATTCCAAAAATGGCAAAGTCCAGGCACAGCCAGGGATCACAGATACAGCATAAGTCCACAATCAGGACAATATAACTAGTAAAACTTGAACAGTACATGAAAAGGATCATATAAAATTTCCAGGATATATTAAATCCAAAATCAAAGCTTGACTTGAGCCAGGAACAAGAGAACTCAGACTTAGCTTCTCACTCTAACACAGCATTGCCTGAACTGATCTTAAGGTAAACAACTTGTTGTTTGATAGACACCCATGAAATAATTCCATTTCCCATGAATTTCCTTCCCACCTTTCCCACATAATCTCTCTAAACAACACAATCTATTTTCAGCTCTGATTTGTAAACAAAGACCTTTGTTGATCTCGGTAGCTGCAGGTGGGTTCTCATGCAAACCCTCCTTATCACTCAGCTCTTCACTCAGTTCTTTATCTGCTGTTGCTACTTCTGAATGCCCTTGAGGCCTTGAACTTTCCAAGCTGGTTTTCTCAGAGAGAGGACCTTCATTTCCCAGACTTGAATATCTCAGACTTGAGAGCCCATCACTTTGTGCCACAGGAAAGCTCACAATCCTCTCTAAATCATCAGTTAAGCGATTGGCCTTTGGTGGCTGATCTACAACAACCATAAAAATTGTTTGTAGACAAGAGAGGGGGAAATGTATGGGAGTTTTAAATGCAACATGAAGCCCTTTTGAAAACTGTTTATTTTTCTGAAAGAAATGAACCCCGTGTTATTGGGTGGAAGAATCATTTGATCCTTAAAAAGATTTGTAAAGCAGCATTTCCATTCATTGCAGAAATCAGCGTGTTGAAGAGAAGGCAATGTTTGGGTTGGCTAGTGTGCCTCCCTATTTTGCTATTGGCCTGGCAGAGAATCATTCTAAACATAAGGTCAATTAGCTGTGTCTCCAGTAATTATCACTTCATATTCCAGACTCTAAATATTTGCAATAACCATTGGGTTCAATTTTCCTTAAGTCTATGCATGTATTACATCTTTATGAAGACAGTACAGTACATTATAAAACAATGGTAATTTTAAGACCTATTTTGTATGTTAGTTATCAGTGGATTCATTACTTACGGTTCAAGTGAAATTCTCCCCCACCCACCAAGACACCTAGAGACATTCGCCTGAGAGTCTTTGAACGCCTCCTTGCTCATTTCAATGGGGCTTTCAGCTCCCTGGGGTTTCTCTCTTCTTAGCATGTGGCAAATGGTGTGCCCTGCTGTTTCTGTAAGCCATCAACTGCCAATTTGTCTGCTCCCTTGTGTCTCATCCATAGGAGTTATGTCACGGCAAGAATACCAAAGGGGATTCGCATGTATTAAGTAACAGTTACATGCTTGCTAAGTGTCACCAGGAGGAAGGAGGTGAGGAGGAGGAGGAATTATGATCAATCTGGTAAGATCTTAATTGAGATGTGAATTATTGCAATGGAAGCTCAGCTTTGGAAAGTGATAAAGAAACTACACTGCATCTGAAAAAGCAGGTTTATATTTATGAAAACTCATGCAAAAATAAAACACAGTTATTCTTCACCATGCTGCCACATTTCATTTTCCCCTCCTTCCTTCCTCCTATTGAAAGAGAAAGAAAAGCTATAGCTATGGTCTTACTTTCAGCCCAGATGTGTTAAATTACAACTCCAATATCACCACTAGCCTTACTGGATAGGGATGGTGAAAGTTTTAAATTTAAAACATCTGGAAGATCTTGGGTAAAATTGACAGACATTTCAAATATTGCTACACTGGTAAATTCTATCAGAAAGAGGGTTCTATTTTCTAATGGTGGAATTAGGCTGGGTTAAAAAATGAGGAATTCAGAACAGTGTTATTATTTGTCTACAGCAGAAAAAAACAAAAGACAGTCTGATGTTTGTATTATTTTACAAAATACTTATTATTTGACAAGAACATCTTGCAAGCAGCACACTGCCTCATCTATCGCATGAACTAGACTGACAAAACAATGCAGGGGAGGCATACAGATATATGGAATGGAAGTTCTTTATGACAACTCTGCAACAGATAATAAAGCAAGTCTACAGGAAGACAAAAAGTAGTGGAAGTGCAAAATAAATTTCCATATTGCATACTTTTGCTGGAGTACAAATGCAAAGACATTTGTACTAACTGTGAATACATTGCATTCATTGCCAGATGGGGATAAAATGTGTTTGTTTGTTTGGTTTTTTTACCATGAGAAAAATGAATAAGTAATTGCTTATACTATGAACCAGGCAGCCAAACAGCTATGAAAAGAGGCAGAGATGTTTGATCCTAACACACTACAACTATCTATAACTAGTTTTTGAAAATGTTTCTCTTTAAGTGTAACAGCCATTAAGTTTGAGATGGCATGTATGCTGAAGGATGAACTTTCCCTATCTCCACCAACAACCCCAGAGCGTTTGGTCTATTCATGCTTTAAATGCCTATTTGCTTGTGTCAAATCACACATACACAAAGGAAATTGATAGTAAACTGCATCCAGAAAAGGTCCTGAACCTGGAGAAACAGGGAATGTTGGGTTTAGTTACTTTTTCAGTGTTTTTCAGCTGAATATGTAGTGTTATTATAGATCTAGTAAATTTGTTCCAAAGATCACTGTAATCTCTATATAAATTTCTTTCCTACAGGAAACTATAGGAAAGGAGATTCTACCTGAACATTAGGAAGAACTTCCTAACTGTGAGAGCTGTTCAGCAGTGGAATTCTCTGCCCCAGACTGTGTTGGAGGCTCCTTCTTTGGAGGCTTTTAAACAGAGGCTAGGTGGCCATCTGTTGGGGGTGCATGGAATGGATTTTCCTGCTTCTTGGCAGGGGTTGGACTGCCAACTCTATGATGCTATGATCCTGTCATTAGCAGAAAATGGAAGTATTACTTTTTGACCTACAGAACTCCAAATAAACTTTGGACTTCAGATACTGGGAGCTGTTCTCCCAAACCATAATGTTTCCAAGTTTGAGTTTATAGTATATATGGATTATATGGTAACAACTCCTCACAACCAAAACCTTGTATAAATCCATGATTCATGTGGGTCTCCTTCAACTCTTGCCGAAATGTATGTGCCACCAGGTGAGTCATGAACCTGGCAAAGGACCATCAACTGTCAACACAATTATTCAGTGTTGGGGACGGGGCATAGTTGGCGAGGTCAGAAAACTTCGTTAGAAACTATTCAAATTGAATGCCAAGAGATTTTCCATAGAATGCTATCTGGAATTCTTCATTCTCTATTTTGGACACTGAGTTATAAACAGGGATGAAATCACCAGGAAAAGCACTGGCCTTCTGGGAAGAGACATTTTTCCTATAGTCAATCAACAGTATCCTTGAGGGATCATGTCTCTGTAGGAATGCAGAAGTATTGCCACCTTGACATAAGTTTGCATTCATCACTAAACCCTCACTTTATATTCTTTGGAATTTCTGTTGTTTGGTGTTTTGTGATCTTTTTCATATGCTGTCCAAAGTTCATTTTTAAAATAAATAAATAAATAAATGTGATTCTTGATATTTGGAATGAATAACTCAATGCCAGTTGGGCTTGTCAGAAAGCCAGTGTGGTATAGTTATTTAAGTGTTGGAATAAGAATCATGTAGGTCAGGGTTTGAATCCATGCTTGGACAGTGTCAGCCAAGTCACACTCTGTTGTTGACATTCCAAACCTTTTTTCCTCCTTGATGTTGCCATGTATTTCATTTGCAAAAAAACTGGACAAAATCTAGTTAAGGTAGACATGAACACAATAGAAATCTTAGGGGACATCCAGACAGTATCTTTCTCTATGCTGTTAGCTGATATTTGCTTCTTTGTGCTGTTATTAACTGTTCTAGGGTGGGATATAAGTTTAACACAGAAGAAGGACAAACACACCATTTTAAACTTTGAAATTCACCACAAAAAGCCAAATCTGTGAACAACGCACTTTTTGCCTGCTCTGCTTCTGCTTTTGTGAGCTAAATCAAACAAAACCTACAAAAAGGTGGAATGTAACCGAAATGCACAAATCACTTCATGCAAGTTTTGGAAATTCCACTGGCGTCATCAGGAAAAAAAATGCTTTAAAAATCATACAAAAGAAAAAGAAAAAAGTGATGGAAGTGGGAGTCAAAGGCTACATTGTTATCAGATGTTATTGTTAGGATTTGGGTTAACTGGAGACAAATGTGTCAGCAGCTGATTGACTGAGTGTGCCAGGGGCCAGGGTTCTGATTGGCTGCTGCCTCTGGCTGGCTGCTGAGGCCAATGGTTCTAACTGTCATTCTGCCTTTTGTTCTTTCTTTGGACAGTGAATAGATATTGCTGGCTGCAGGCCCGTAGCCAGGATTTTGTTTCGGGGGGGGGGGGGCTGAATTTTGGGGGGGAGGGTTCGGGGGGGACTGAGTTTTGGGGGGGCTGAGTCTGAGTGAAAAGGGGTCTAGCCTAGCAAACCTTTTGTATCATTACCCCAATATCCCCATGCATATGGGATATATTGAGTATGGTGATCAGATCATGATATGAATAAACATAACAGTTTAAATAATGCACCAGTAAGGCCTTTTCACGAACCACCATCAGAATTTCTGGGGGGGGGGGGGGGGGGGCTGCATGCCTGGCTGGCTGCCAACTATCTTAAGGACTGGTCATTTTAAGGCATTAGGCTTATTTCAAAGACTATTTAAAAGGGGCTATTTTATTCCTCTGATCTCTGCTTGTATTTAAAAAGAGTGATGTATATATTCTTACTATGTTTGAATTTTTGAATTAAAGTAAAGATACTCTTATTTGTTTCACAAGCCTGATTTTTTTTTTTTCCGTCTCAGGAGCGACCTGAGAAACTGCAAGCCGCTTCTGATGTGAGAGAATTGGCCATCTGCAAGGACGTTGCCCAGGGGTTGCCCAGATGATTTGATGTTTTATCATCCTTGTGGGAGGCTTCTCTCATGTCCCCACATGAGGAGCTGGAGCTGATAGAGGGAGCTCATCCGCCTCTCCCTGGATTCGAACCTGCGATCTGTCAGTCTTCTGTCCTGCCGGCACAGGGGTTTAATCCACTGCGCCACTGGGTGCTCCTGAATTGCATTTTATTATACAGCAGGATATACCTTGGTTTAAATACTGTGGTAAAGATTCTGCTTATTCTGCTTGTACACATTTACCAACTCTCACAGTTATTTCTGTTGTTCTGTTGGTCTGGCAGGATTGCAATGCCATGTGAAGACCACAACAAAGGACAATAAAATTAAAACTCCATTAACAAAAGTAAAGTAACTGTGACTGCCAATGAAAGTCTAGAAAAGCTACTGGAACATGCTATATGTTTGAACTGAAGAGAGATGAAGAATTAAAATGGTGTATCTTATTCTGGACGAGAACCGTAATGATAGTTCTGGGGTAATGCACAAACACAAGTGGATGCTTTGTATGTATAAGCCCTAGGATTAGTAACAAGCAAGATGGACCAGCAGAGATATGTGACTAGCAGAGAGATACTGACCCCTGCAGTTCAACCTATTTTAATTAGCTCACAATCCAAAATGTGAAGTGATTTAAATGAAAAACAGTGTCAGTCTGGGATAAGTCTACAATAAAATGAGGGGCAAAGGGTTGCAATGGAAAAAGAGACTAGCTTACTTAAGACTGCAGGAGAAAGATTTCATTTGATTAAGAATTCCTTGCAAATACCAAACCAGCCTAGAAGCAAGCAAAGGGCAGCACTAGCCCATTTCTCCTTGATATGTTAATTTCCTGTGTGTTTTTGCTGTTTGTTTAACATGGGGAGATACTCAGAAGAGACAGTCTGAAAAGGTATTGCCCACTCTGCCACCTGAGTCGGATGAAGGTTTGGAGTTGTCAATGGTGTAGCCTCTGAAAATGTATTATTTCATCTGGAATATTGACTACAGATTGTAATAATTGTTAATATGGATTTCTAACTCACTTTTCTAAGCAGAAGTGCTCTCCGTAGTGCTGCAAGCAACCCAGAAGCCTCTTTGTGAAATTCAAGAGTTTCTGCACATTTCAGAAAGCAGTATCCAAGATCACAATTTGACCTCTAGTTTTATCGCTGTACTTCCTTGACACTACTACAGCTCAGCCTTTAGAATCATTTAAACCAAGCAAATATACTGATCTTCCTTCCAGTTCTCTCTGTAGCCTGAGGAAAATCTCTCCAGAAGCACAGAACATAAATGTTTAAAATGTATTTCACAGGCAACACATTAGATATAAGATCAGAGGTAAGAGTCAGATCAGAGATGGCATTTGCATGAAGATGGGGGGGGGGGGGGGCTCTCTATGCCTCGCAAAGGAAAAGAAAAGGATGAAGGCTTTGCTAAATTTATCTGATGGATGAGCAAGGCATCTTCCCAAATGAGAAGGTAATTTAATCTTTCTGTAATTTCAGAATCTGAATTATATTTGCTGCCATTCCTTCCATGCCTTTCCTATCTCTTTCTTATCTTGCCTCTCGTCTCTTTTCATTCTGCAAAACATGATCTTTGTCCATATGAATTTCCCATGTGAATAGTGCTAATGAAGAATAATATGCATCCACGAGACCCCAAAATACAGCTTGGGCTAAATAATTGACTGAAGATGAGATAAAGACTAAGATGAGGGATCAGCAGTGTATGTGATATCCAGCAACAGTGGGCTCTGGAATTTCTTCTCCACAACCGCCTGCTTCAGTGACAAAAAAACAAATACTGCAATGGGTTCCCAGCCACTACGATCAGATTTTATGATGTAATGAAGGTCTTCAAAACAACAGGAATCACCAGTTTGGTGGGAAACAACAGGATCCAGCGGAAGACATCATAAGATCCTGATCCATTTCTGAAAATAACAGAAATCTGCATAGTATAGCACAGTAGAAATGTAGTAGAAAACAGTGTGACAACCAGTAAGTTCCACAACATTTTTCTGCCAGCATCAGGTCTAGGAAAGAATTCCCCCACACCATCTTAAGGTCAAGGTGGATGATATAATTCGCACATATTTGAAGCACTTGCTCCCTCAAGTATTGAAAGATGTGTGCATTTGTCGCAGCACATTCTTCTCCTCATCTCAGTAACTTGTATTTAGCTATGCCTTGTTTGTGATTGCTCACTGGAAGATAAACATGCAAGTCTGATTTCTCAGGCATACATGTCTGAGGAAATTCTGCAGCTGGAAGGAAAACATGTTGACTGCAGATAGTAAGCATTATTTTTACTATCTGGCTTGATTCTTAGAGCAACCACCTAATCTGGAGGTGTGGGGACAGAGAAGACTGTGTAGCACATACCGCACCATTCTGTTCTCCATCAAACAGGAATGGCTGCTTCCACCCTATGCTTTCCAGAATCTGAGGAGACTAAATTCAATTGTAGCAGATTGTTCACTGGTTCATCAGTGCTTCTTTACCCCTCAGGCAGATCCCTGTGTTGGATTTAACAGATGCTTGACTGCAGTACCAAAATCCTCCCTCCATTAAATTAAGATTTTGCTGACTCAATATTTTTTGCTATCATTGTGAGCAAAACATTGGACTAAAAACATGCTTTGTTTAACTTTGTAAAACTTGTTTTTTTAATGTTTGAAGTGTATGGGTTAGAGACTCTTTTAGTGTCAGATTGTTTTGTTTTACTCAAGGTTACTTAGGGCTCATGTAGAATGCACAATAGTTCTGATAAACTGGAGCTTTCTATTTTGTGGCTTCATTTTTGGAATTGTTATTTCTGCCCCTGCATCCAATCATGCCCTAAATAATCTGAGATTTTTGCTCTGCTTTGTTGTGGCTTGTTGCAGAGTTTAATACTCCCCCATCTGCATTTTTTTCGGTCACCTCAGGTATAAACTGTGCTTCTCTTTCCTCTCCACTGATCCCACTTTGCTTTCCCCTCAGTACCCATATTTATGTCCGATTTCCAGGGTACCCATCTGACCTCACACTACAAGATCTGGTCCCATTGTGAAAACATTAAATGTAGAAGTTACCCAAGAGTCTTGAAGAAAACACACTGGTTTCCTATTAGGATAGACTGGCAAAGCAAAAGGAAACCTTTTCAGTTATCAAAGCTAGAGATTTTATTAATGATGTTCCAGTTGAATAAACCCAAACTCAATTGGCTTGTGTTGCCTGGTAGTTTGACAGGATGTAACCATGAAAAAGTAATACTCATGGAAAGGATTCTGAAAATCTCTTTCAGTCATGCTCTAGTCTTAATTTTGGCCTTGAACTGCTGAAGGGGATATTTTCCAAGGCTATGTTAAAGGTAAAGCAAGTCACTGTCTGGCACATCTGTGAAAGAGATCAATTCAGTGCCACAAGTTTGATTGCCAGCATCCACTATTTCCAGCTATGCCGCATCTATGTGGAACACACAGTATACTATGTTCTGGACTTATATCCAGCTGCTTGAGTTGTTGAGAAGGGATGTATCTGGAAGGGTCAGACCAACCTACAAACATTTGGAAGTACCTCAGGCAATTCCACGTGACCTGCTCTGACCCATTGCCATTCAGGAATCTCCTTTGCTCTGACTTTTCTATGAGCAGATCCTAGTACCACCACAAGATGTGAATCTGCCATTGCCTCGCTGTTTCTAGAACCAGGAGGACTGATTTCAAACAGAATCTCTGATACATTCCTTCTCTACCACACCTGGCATGACATCCAAGGACATTTTGTGCATTGCATATGAATTCTGAATGGCTGGAAGCATTGGATGCTACTCCCTAAATGTACAGCTCACTTTACAGTTAACATCTCACTTTCATAGATATATATTAGATCAGCTTTCTATGGCTTAGCTGCTGCTCTTTGGACATGCTTAACTGTGACTACCAATGTCCCAAGGCAGGGACACTGACTATCCCACATATCTTGAGTGTGTGGATTGGGAGAAACAGTACTACACTCATTGGACCCCTTTACACTTCACAGTTATGGCATTATGATTCCACTTTAACTGCCATGGCAACATCCTATGGAATCCTGGAATAGGAAGGGGATTTAGTCTTCCTATCAAACTACATGGACTACATGAGCTAAAACTAGAGGAAGCATATGTTTGTCTTTCTGAGATAAAAGGATTTGGACAAAAGGGTGTGCATTACTAAAAATAAATAAATGTACTTGCCATAATGCCATAATAGTGTTATTATAGTGTAATGGGTACAAAAAAGGTTTTTGAACTGAACTATCTGAAACAACTGACTAGCATGGTAAACTGTTTTGTTTTTCACAAGAGAAAGATATTAAAATGTCAAGGGATTTGTGTAGCATTAACAATCACCGATCATTGCAAGTACAGCTGAAGTGATGTTCAGATGGTGTAACCTGGCACAACATCATGTGATGAGCATTATGAATACCCTCTACATCAATCTACCCACCCTATTTCCAAAAGAAATCATTACCACCATCACAATTGCTCCCAAGGATGGCTGTGCTGAGTCATGAAGGATTAAAAGAAAACTGTATCCGCAGTTAGGCAAAGCTTTTATTCAGACAAACCAAAAACAACACACATGTTGTGCAAACTTCCAGGTTTTCCAGAACTTTTCAACAGACTGGGTGATACAAAACCGAGGGCAGAAGAAGAAGTCCAAAGTTCATGCTAGATCTTGTGGCCTTAAAGTTTACAGTCAAACTTGGTCTGAAGACAGAACTTGCAGACTGAGTGAATCACTGGCAGGTATCATTTAACACCTGGCAGTGAATACAAAGATCAAGCAAGAACTGCTGATTTACATTTCCGAAGACACAAGGGCTACCTGCAAGTCATAGATCTGCCCCCTGCCTTGCATAAAGCACACAGGTTTCATTAAAGCAAAGACAGTTGTGTTGGCCATAAGATAAAGAAATCCGACAGTGTAGCCATGAGGTCTGCTCTAGGTTTGTGACCTTGAATTTACCTCACAAAGGGGGAGATAAAACTGTTATGCTTGAAATGCTCATTAATGGAAGGCTAAGATTTCTGGGGCCATGAAAGTATAGGGATGGGGAATGCAGGAGGAGGAAGAACTCTCGGTGAGCTTGTGGGAAAAGTCCAAAATGGATTAGTTCATCCATTCCACTTTCCAGCTCCACACTTTGTGTTGAGTTTTGGTTTGGGTGAAATAGAAAGGATCTCTACAGATTTGGGTATTGTGCATAGTTTATAGGAGCTTCCACTCACTCCAACACAAAACTACAGCATTCATCCAAACTTGTACCACTAATAATACAGTTTAACAGAAGAAACAGAATTCAAACCAGATGTCTGTGAATCTGCCTGTCCCCAAACAGCTGCTAGATTTCAAAGTGAGTTATAAGTGAAACAATAGGAGCTTCTGCTCTCTCACCCCGGTTTCATCAAAATCAGCAAATGCCAAAAGAACTGCCTATGGAGCAGAGAGGTTTTCAAGAAGTGGGAGAGAAGCCAATGAAAATGAGATTAATTTTTAAGAAAGAAAGAAAAAAGAAAAACCAAGACAATGATGCTGTCTTCCAATGATGATTGTGGGAGGAAAGGATGGAGCGCTCTGGGAGTTGCCAGCCGTAAAACCTTCTGTCCACTCTTGCCTTTTAAATGAAGCTGATCCAGCTATCCACCGGAGAGGATAGTAATAAATTCCAGCACTTATTATCTGCCTGTGACATTTACCAACTCAAGAATGCATCAAAAGAAAGATCCTCCCCTAAAGGCATATTTTCTCATGTAAGAAAAAAATATGGAGCTTGTCGAAATGGAAGGAATCCAGAACTATAGGTCATTATGTGCAATAATGGTATTCATGTCTAGGTAACTGGCATGCACACGACCTTTACTCTGAGAAAATGTATCAAATGCAGCACCTATGCTCTGAAATATACATGTGGCAATTGACATACAACCTTCATTGATTATCTAGAAACAATTATATTTTGTCGTTTATTTGTTCAGTCGCTTCCTACTATTTGTGACCTCATGGACCAGCCCACACCAGAGCTCCCTGTCAGCCGTCACCACTCCCAGCTCCTTCAAGGTCAAGCCAGTCTCTTCAAGAATACCATCCATCTATCTTGCCCTTGGTCAGCCCCTCTTCCTTTTTCCTTCCATTTTCCCCAGCATCACTGTCTTCTCATTATGTGGCCAAAGTACTTCATCTTTGGCTCTAATATCCTTCCCTCCAGTGAGCTGTCAGGCTTTATTTCCTGGAGTATGGACTGGTTGGATCTTCTGGCGGTCCAAGGCACTCTCAGAACTTTCCTCCAGCATCACAGTTCAAAAGCATCTATCTTCCTTCGCTCAGCCTTCCTTATGGTCCAGCTCTCACATCCATAGGTTACTACAGGGAATACCATTGCCTTAATTATGCAGATCTTCATTGCCAGTGTGATGTCTCTACTCTTCACAATTATAAACAATTATATAGGAACAGCAACATGTTTAAAGCAGACCACGTTGTCACAGCCTTGTTTCCCTGGCTGTCATGAGTGTTTTTCTTCCTTCTGCCTGTCTCCATTTAACCCTCCATGGCCCAGTTGCGTCAGTTGTTGGCGGCATATCACAGATGCCTGCCAAGGATATCTAAGAAGGTCAGGTGACAACTCATGTTCCATTTTCTTTTCTGCTCACACCCTCCAACTCACACACTGAGACCAGACTTCATAGCAAGACTGAGTTGTACAAGCAAAGCAAGCAGAATAGCCTCCCTACTGAATTTGGGATACTCACCAAACCGATGGACACAATATAAACTCCTACTGTAAATAAAGGAACAACTGGGTGAGTAATCACTTTGAGAGTTCAGTTGTACATTTAGCAAGGTTTTATTTTGTTCTGTAGTCGAGATGGAAATTCTTGCTTGTGTTGGGAGTTGATGTGTTTCTCCTTCCTTTGGGTCAGGAAAGGACGAACTTGGGCAATCAGGCGAAAATGCATGAAGAGGGATAAACAATAGAATTGATCAGGTTAAATGTAGCTTATTTGTGCTAAAAATTCATATTGCATTGTTTATGTTAGCGGTGTCTAGGGCTTTGTAGACATTTCTGTCCTGATTCCCACACCCATGTATAAGTTCTTCTGCCATATCTGTACCTTGTAACCAAGTAGAGAAAATCTGGACAAACATTTTCTGGCCTTCTGTGGTAGATCAGAACTCTGGAAGATTTGTTCTTGACTTTTATAAATATGCATCCAAGTACAAAAGGTTGATACATAATGATGATGCCCAGCTTAGCTTTTCAGGGGCTACTAAACACTTAGGTTGATCACATGGCAAGCCTTGGGGAAATACTGAGCCCATTGTTTCCTCAAATTTTGAAATGAGGTTTACAACTTTGATCATATCCTCTACACTGTTGTGAAGATAGAGAAGGAGTCTTTGCTGTTATATGGTCAGTGAGCTGTTTATTCCATCAAAACAAACACACTTCTATCTCCTGAGATGCTTGTCTATCCAATCTGCTTTAAGTGGCATCTGGTAAATACAGGGAAATAGTCACTGCCTTTGAGGTGAAGTATGTTTAGTGATATAGCAGGACAAGCTGATCTTTGCTTGCCTAATATAAATCTGAAGTAACTGCCAAGAAGCCGCTGTTCATACCAGAATATTTCAGACAGGGACTCTGCCTGAGCTGGAATTACCAGAGAACGTACCTTCCTATTTTTGCCTACACAACATCCATCGGACCCCTATGTTTTCTTGAAAGAATGGAATTTTCATACCCAGAGTGTAATTACATGATAAAAACAAGGGTGCAAGTGTTAGCATACTTTCTTGAAGTTTACTCTTATCAAAATCATTAGGACCTGCTCAAGGGGAAAACATGTTCAGGACAGACAGAAATGACAAAGTGTAAAGGAATACATCTTGGATTACTCTTTCAGAATTCTAATATGCGGCACAAAGTTCCCAGAACGTCATTTCTGTCTCATGTGTCATCTTGGTCATTATGCAAACTGGTTACCAGTGGGATAGGAGAAAGGCTTCTAATTGAAAGACGGCTTCCAGTATGTGAGACCTTTCAGTTCATTCTATCCCATGTGTTCACTCTTTAAGGAGTGAACAAGGAGAATGAGCATGTTCATATTTCAAGAAGAGATGCATCATTGCCGCATCTTCTTTCTTTCTCCAAATTAGCCAATGGGGAGCAGAGACTTTACCTAGATTAGCAAACAGTGAGTGCAGAATTGGCCCAATTGCGCACTGAAATGAGAAAATTGAAAGCCAGAGGCTGTCTTAATTTGTATAAAATTAGTTAGGACAAATCTGCCAAGTACCAAATGTGATGCAGAAAAAGTTTATAGTTACATCCTCAAGATACAGCCACTTAGACAAATATATCATAGGACAAAAGTTTTATGCTATTTTATTGTTGTATTGAATATTTAAATTTTATATATATACTGCCCAGGAATCCAGTTTTGGATGAAGGTATGCTTTACCCTTTTTAAAAAATAAATGGCAGTAGAACAGCCACAGAATATTAACTCAATGTATACAAAACACCCAGCAGTGCAATACCAACAGTCCCATTATCCCAAATGCCTAAGCAATCACAGACAAGAGATACAGCATTTTAGCAGCCTATCAATCCTGGCTAACGCAGCTCCTCTCCTTCGTGTCTGCAATCCTCCAGCTTTGCAAAGCAACTGTATAAATCCTTCAGCAAAACAAATGGTATCTTTGCCTCTTGTACATGAGGGATGCTGGGACCAGCCATAAACTTTATGAACATCATATTCTTTCAGGAAAGGAAATACAAGATTAAAAGGGCTCAGGGTTTGTGCACACAAGGATTTATGGCATCGGTGTTGGTGCTTGGCTCTTCGCAGAGAATGAAGCTTTTCATTTGCAGCTCTCTGTCACCCAGGACAGTTATTCTTTCAGATGAGAAAAGAGGAGGAACGGCTGGCTTAGAAATACACAGAGGACTAATGCAACCGCCCAGCCGTTGCGCACATAATGTCCATATGGAAATATCTAAAGAGATGAATAGAGTCAAGCAAATCTTCCCCAATATCTGCTAAGTAGTTTTTGATCAGGCCAACAGGCAATGTTGAATATAACCTCACAGGGAGAATTGTGTTTGTGTATAACACTGCAGCTGTAATGGGGAACCAAATTGCCCAAAGAGAAAAGCAGAGCTCAACCAGTTAACTATTTCATGGATTTGGAGGGCTGAAGTTTGCCCATGCCTGATCTAGATTATGAGATAATTTGCCTCCAACCGGAGTATTTATTAGAAATTTGACCTTTCAGGATTTCTAAAGTGCACAATGGAAGCTTCCATCTCCCTTTGTTTCCAATTGTTCTGATTAGACTTTCATTGCTGTACATGCCAGTATTGCATTTCATGCATTGCCTAGGGCAGGGGTCCTCAAACTTTTTAAAGAGAGGGCCAGGTCAGTCCCTCAAACTGTTAGAGGGCTGGATTATAATTTGGAAAAAAATGAATGAATTTGTAGTGCAAAAGACACTTAAAAACAATACAATAATTAAAATGAAGAACAATTGTAACAAATATAAACTTATTAGTACTTCAAGGGGAAGTGTGGGCCTGCTTTTGGCTGATGAGATAAGATTGTTGTTGTTACTGTGTGCTTTCAAGTCATTTCCGACTTAGGTTGACCCTGAGCGAGGGCTGGGTAAATGACCTTGGAGGGCCATATTCGGCCCTCAGGCCATAGTTTGAGGACCCCTGGACTAGGGGTATTATTGCACTACAGGATTGCAGCAGTTCACAACTTCTTTAATTCAAATAGGCCCAGAACTTACTTCTTTACTCTCCAGAACTAGCATTACAGTCCTTTTGAAGGGAATTTCAAGTCCCTCTGAAACTATAGATCATGTGATTCTGTACTAGAGAGTTGCAGCATTTGAGGAGGTATCAAAGTGCTATAACTATGCAATGTAGACTCACTCAAAGATTAAAATATTCAATGGGCTGTAATGTTGCAGGAGAGAAGAGAGCCATCACCAATTCATTCATTTAACTCACTGAAGCAGGTCTTAAAAGGAAGTGGTGATACAGAACGAGAAGGGAAGATGAAGAAGAAGAAGAAGAAAAGAGTGGAGGGAGGGAGAATTTCCCCAAACTAGGCTTCTAATCACTGCTGGCATTGACTTGTAATATGTACACAATAGTGCTTGACGGCTTCTTTATAAGTCAGATGATAAATCCATGCCAAGATTTAGGCCTTTTCCACATAGCTGAATAAGATCCCAAATTATCTGATTGGAACTGGAATATATGGCAGTGTGGACTCAGATAACCCAGTTCAAAGCAGATATTGTGGGATTTTCTGCTTGATATTCTGGGTTATATGGATGTGTGGAAGGGCCCTTAATCTAGATTTGAAAAAGTAGCTATCCATAGTGCCCTGATCCCTGCAACAGGACATCTTCTTTAAAGAGCACAATAAAATCTGCAGTGAATGCACCATTCCACTACTACATCCATCACACTGTGTTAGGAAGAGGTATAAGGTGAAATCAGGCCCAAAGCCCAATATAGTTGTCTACCCCTAATATGGACCCTTTGGCATCCACAGGGGCTGTGTGTGAATTAGAAGGATAAATATTTAAGCCATCGTGCTATTTCAACCACTGATTGTTTAATATGAAGGGAAATATTAAAAGAACAGGTCATTTAATATTGAGGGAATGTTGGCATATGCAATTATATATAGCAAAGTCTGTATGTCTGTAATGTATGGCAGTAATCAACAGCAAGGACTTTCTCAAATTCAGGACTAGGGTGCAAACGAGGACAGGGTTTCAGCACCTTTTCTATCAGAGAGCCAAAAAAGGGGAAGCTTCCCTTATCAAAGTTCCCTCTTCTACCCCATTAGGAGGAGGAGCCCCATGTTTGTTTGCATCTTATATGGGAACCTAAATCTAAGAAGTTTAGTTTTTGAATGGCACCTTTGCTTGAAAATAGCCTATCTGGAGTTCAGCAAGAGCTTTCTTGCACTCTGTGTGCCCGAACTGGTGGCATTCTCATAATGTTTATTCCGAAATGGGCCCCACAGTATTCAGTGGGATGTATTCAATTGCATTCAGATACACACACACACATATTGTATATTTTTAAAAGCATTGTCTTCACCAAGATTTGCAACAAAAATGATCTTAGCTGTACCACAGAATCAGTTGCATACATTCTTGCCCTCTACTGGCTAAAGTTAATATCTTTTCTACTATTTAGAAGAAGTTTACCCCCAAATTAAGAAATGAGCACTTCATATAATCTGAGGAATCTGAACTAGGATTTAGAAAGGTTTTTCTCTGGTCAATAATTCTTGCAACTCCCATGGCTCAGGGGATACTGGGAGATGTAATCCAAACAGTAGTCTTCCCAAGCTCTGATTTGAACATATATATTTACATTTATGGGGAAAATATGTTCTGGGGTTGTAAAAAGGAAGCAAGTTAAGTATTAAATTGATATGTTATCGATTTCTATAGTGCAAGAATGCTTTATGAACTGGTCACAGCAACCCTGTTTTACCAGAAATTGAGGCCTTTGGCTTGCCAGACCAATTCCCAGCATGGCTATTGCTAAAAGATTATGGAACTGCAATTCAAAAACTTATAGAGATTCAAAGGTCACCTATCACACATTACTTATGCTTAAGAGTAGGAGAAGTAGATACCACATGGCTACATTAGAAGAATGATGTCCAGGGAATCTGAGTGAGAAGACAGTAGAGTAAGCACTAGATCCACCTGCCCAACATAATCATCATCATACTTTATTTATACCCCATCACCATCTCCCCCAAGGGAACTCGGGGAGGCTAACATAAAGCCAAGCCCAACAATTACAACAAAGCAAAAAGAATACAACATACAATAATACATCAAATAAAAATATAACAAACTATAACAAAAAGAAAAAAAATGATACAAGATAAACACAGGATATAGCATAAAATAACAAAACATTGAACAGAGTGGGCAGGGCCAATTGCAAAGGATAAATGTTTTAAAACCCTGGGTGAGATGAATAGGGTAGTGTATCTGGTGGGAGGTTCAGTCCAAAAGTCAATAAAAGCTAGATCATTTTAGATGTAAGGGATCCCTATCAGCCACTTTCCACCAATACTACATCATGAACACAGTTTAATCCCACTCTAACTGTCACGGTCCTGTCTTTTGAAATTCCTAGAATTGATAGTTTGGTGAGGTTTCTAGAATACTTTGTAACATATCTCTCATACCGAAGTTCAGGAGAGTAGAACTATAATTCCAAGGGCTGAACCAAGATGCTCTGAAGTGTAAACACAATAGCAGCTATGATAAAACAATAGCTTCTTTTGTACAGCATTTAGAATGGAACCCATCTTTGAAGGCATGGACTCATGTGGGATTGCCAATCAGTCACCTGTGTCCTTGACAGTGGCTTGTGGTTCATGTTCCATGTTAGGAACACATTTACAAATTACCTGTGTGTCATAGAGCTTGTAGGGGTGCAAACTCCACTGCTTCTAATCATGAAATGAGCCTATGTAAATCAAGGTTTCCTGAAGAAACCTTTGATTGGGACATTCCACACCCATCAACACCAAGACACAAGTGGGATTTTCACTTTCCAATGCACTCACAAGTCAGACCAGGTTTTTGAACTTGCAGAAGGTCACAAAAAACATTTTGACTTGTGACATCATGAAAAGTATGTTGTTGCCTGACCTGGAATGTCCTGAAGTGAGGTTTCTTCCGAAAAGATGTGCAGTGGGAAAAGGATGTGTTTCATGAATGTAGAGTGGATAATATTGCTTTTTCTAACACCATGGTGTTAAAAGCTGAGGAATGTGCCATGCAGGATTTCCTAAGAGCATTATTAATAACCTAGTTGGTAGGGAACGTTCTGGTCTGGAGTTCCCTGAGGAAAAGTTTAAAAGCTTGTTGGCATTAACAGCAGCTCTCTAGTAAGAAAACTGGGGTTCTTCTCCAAATTGGGGTTCTTCTCATAAGAATAGAATGTAGAATCATCTCATTAATAACTTAAGGTTAGCAGAGGTAGAAGGAACACCTGATCTAGCTGCTCTTAACTCAATAGCTTTTCTATTTGGTTATCTTTCCTTATTTTTTGTATGCCCACCATGACGTTTGCAAATTAAATTGGTTCTCATTGCAGCCAGTACTTATGTTCCCCCAAAATGTGTGTCCTTAAATGCCCACTTTTCATCTAGCTAATATGTAGATTGTCTTGGCTGCCATAACACCATTTTCAACATTTAGGACATCTGGGGTCACAGCAGGACATTGTATGTCCACTCTGACTTTTCTAAGAATTGCACTTGACTGTGCAGAAATGTGGGAGGAAAAATAATGTGCTCCTTTATTGTGACCTGCTCAATCTATCCTCAGATTGCAGAAAAGTTCTCAAAGGATTACTGAGCAGCCAGAAGGCCCATGTACTTTGGATATGAGCTCATTTACCAGCATGAAAACCTTCAGCCCATCTTCGGATCTCAGCTAGAAAGACTTAAAAGGGTTGTTTCATCAGTTGGAGCTCAGCATACTACAGAAACAGACTTAAGTCCCATACGTACTGCACCATGGTGGTGCAGAATAATCTGGATCTTGGGGATCCTAGGAAAGGGATCCTGCTGGAGCCTTTCATCCACCAAGTTGGAGGCCACATGAGCATGATGAAGTATGATGACTCCACCGTCTGCAAGCCCCTTGTTTCCCAGGAGCAATGGTTCTACGAATCTCTCCCCTCAGCAATGAAACGATTCACACCACAGTACAAAGGTAGGCTCAAGAATCCTCTCTTATATATAATTACATGTACTTGTTAAGAAGTAGATCCCATTGGATTCCGTGTGAAGATAATGAGACTGAAAGTGCCACAGCTAAAAGGATTTGCACTTAGTGTTTGGTGCTTAAAACAAATATAAGTGCCAGAGGAGTGCCATCTGTCCTCTTCCAGTTGCCAAGTCAGCAGCAACAGGCATGCAATGGAGTGAACAGCAGCTGTGGCAATGGACTTTGCCAAAAATGTGCTCTAGGTATGGGAAAGCCACCATTATATACTCTCTATGCAGGGAAATCCACCAGAGAAGCATGTTTAGAGAAGCAGCATGGAGTCTAATACTGTGCTGTTGTGAAAGACCTAGCAACTACTTTGTTTATAAAACTGCTTCTTAAACTTTGAGTCCTAAACCCAAATGGGCTCCCGTTAGCTCAGTGTTGGGGTCACAAAAATTTGGCAACAATAAAAGGTTTTTGAACACCACTCTTCACAAATCTGTTGGCCGCAGCATGCAGGGTTTGCAGTGGACGCTGCAGAAAGTGCTTCAGTTGTATTCCACAAAGAGGAAAATCATCCTGTTTAGCAAGCGTTCTAAATTCTGATTTATTATCAGTAAAATTTTTGATTTTTATACCTATTTTATATCCCTATATAGCTGGGGTCATGTCAAAATTTCTCAGGCAGAAAGGGGTTATGAGTGGAAAATTTTAAGAAGCCCCGCTCTATAATTTCATGAGCAATTGTGGAACCAAGATCCTATAAAATGTACAGATGATATCTGGCATATCTTGAATGTTTTTTGAAGATATGTAAACCAGTAAGTTTTAGATGCACATGAAGGGAAAGCTTGAAACTGAAGAAAACAGTGAGAAGAGAGTCACAGCATTTTTTAGTATATCAGAGGCACAAAGGGACAAGTAGTAATCTTGGAAATGCAAAACAGATCACAGCAATGGAAACGAGACACATAATCTGTGCAAATGCAAGCCTACTTGTAATTTTGTATCTACATAAAGTCAAAATAGTAAGAAATCATTATCAGATTCCACCTGGCAAGTTTTCAAAATAATCCTTGCAGTGATTAGTTTCACAGAAAAGGGATCCTCTTTGGAATTGTTAGAAGAGAATAAAAGGAAAGATAAAATGTACCAATTAAAAATATTGCTCATTAAAAATATTTGGGGGTTTTAAGGGCTTTGGGAGAGAAAGTTTTTGAAATGTGCCATACCCTAAAGAACAACATCTTAAAGACAAATCTTTTTGTTGTTGTTGTTTGCTATTGGATGGGCATTTTTCTCAACAGAAAAGATTCAGCTGGAGGCTTATTTTACTCAGTCTAGGAAGTAGCATATTGTTATGTGTGCTATAATGTGCAAATATGGTCTCCTTGAATGGAAATAAAATGATATGTGAACTGAAAATGGATTGAGATGTAGCCATATATCACATACATTAAGGTATTTGCAATGTCAGTGAGGGAAAACTTTAAACAGAGTGGACTTTGGTAGCCTCACCAATTGGCAGTAAATAGGCTTCTGCTTCCTCATGCAGTATCTCTGGAAGAAAACTATACAACCATAATGGACCTGTGCTGAAATATTGTTTGAGTAACAGGGTCTTGGGCAAAAGGAAGAAAGAGCATACTGGAAGATAAAGTTAGAGTTTCTCTCTATCAGGATGAAACATTTTGTAAGAAAAACAGCTATCTTATAACAAGTAAGACATTTGATCCATCCAGACCAGTTCTGTCAACTTAGACAAGAAATGGCTTCCTAGGGTTACTTACAGGCAGATTTTCTGTGGATCCCTGGTATTTTTTTGGATATTTCCCATCCAAGAAATAAACAAGCTTTTACATACTCATAACCTCCACCTGCCCTGATTTGGAAGGGATAATCACAATTGGTAGGGTTTAAATTGGTAGGGTTTATAATAGGATGCTCTTTTTTGGAAATGTATGTTGCTTTATGCACCATAATATCTTGTAAATTTACTTTGTTTGTTGTATTGTGTATGTTGCAGCACTACTGGGTGTTTTTTGTGAGCCGCCCCAAGTCTCTTTTCTCAGTTGCTTTTAAAATAGCACATTTTCCACATCCTCCTTCCACTTTCCAACCTTTGTCATCAGGTTACTTATATTACTGAAAACTGACTTGGGACCTTTAAAGTGCTTCACAGCTTGGTATGAAGGTACTTTAAGGATTGCCTTAAGATTGTGCCGATCTGTTTACTTTTTTTCTTTAAAGGTCATTTTCTGCAGACTCCGCTTTGGAGAAATATAATGGATGGCATTGCCAGGAAAGTTATTTTTTGAATGACCATTCCCAGAATTCCTAGTCTAAAGATAATGGGACATGTAGTGGAAAAGTACCTTTTCTAAAGTCTGGTGTGTGACTATTGAGCAAATGTCTATGCTGGCAGTTCAAGAAATTCCCTATTTAGAAAGGATGAGTTGTGTCCCACCCTGATATCCTTTCAGTCCCAGATGGAAATCTTTTAATTTTCCCAAGCCTTTTGATCTGTTGCTTTTTCTATTTTCTCTCTATCATGTATTGTTATGCTGGGTTGTTTAGCTTTATTGTATGTATAAAAAGTAGAAAAGAAAACCAGCAACTGATAAATGTAGAAAACTGTACAAGTTTATGAATCTAGTCCAAACAGACCTTTAAAAATCATTTTTAGGTACTTGTGATGTACATCACTGAAAGAGGAGAGTGAAGATATATAAAAAGGAAGGAAAATATCAATATGTATAAATAATAAAAAGTCCTTAAAATGAATTTCTTCTAGTGAATACTCTGCTGCCTCAGCCACAGAGTCATTCTTCCACACACTCCTCATTTTATTTTTTCATAATATTGGTTTATAACAGTTGAGCTCCCACACTTCCTTGGCTGTTGCTAATTAATTTCCCCCCAGAGACCATTGAGCGAGCAATAGCTCTGACTAAAACCACTTCCCCCTCCATCTCTCTCTGAGAAGCAAGATAAAAACATTTCATCTCCCTAGTCTGGCCAATTTCCATGGTAATATGACACATGGGTGGTTGAGAGACAGAGTGAGAACACCTGCATTTTAAGTGTTATTTTTTTAACTTCCCCAAAAGAACACTCTTGTTCTTTCAATATTTTTTTGTGTTGGGAAGCACAGCGTTCCCTGATCACAATCCTGTTGAACACTTTACTGTTGCTTTGGGAGCCATTTAGAAAGAAAACCCTAACCTTGGGGTGCAGTCTTTATCTTGTCTCCATATTTCTGCTTATTTATTTATTTATCATGTCAAAAGCGAACCGGGAATGTAGTTATAATGTATTTTAAAAAAACATAAACAAAGTTAAAAACTTGGCATTATGCTAAATTTCCTTTGACCAGAAGATGGCTTCAAGTGCCTCTGGTGTCACTGTAAGTGACATTGTGCATGTGGCAGGGCTCAGACCCCTTTGTATTATGTGGTCTGTGGTTTGTTCTTCTCCACACTCGCATGTTGTGGATTCCATTTTGTAGCTCTATTTCTTAAGTTTGGCTCTGCATCTCATGGTGCCAGAGCACAGTCTATTCACCACCTTCCGACTTGAAGGCCAGAAGACTTTCCTGGTCTTCCGTGTGCTCAGGAGGGAGTTTCTCATCTGGTCTCAGCCACTGATTGAGGTTCAGGATTTAGCCTGCCACTTTTGGACTCTCGCTTGCTGAAGTGTCCCTGTGAGTTTCTCTGGAGATCTTAGGAAGCTTTTCCTTGATTTAATACATTAGTGTGCTGGTTGATTGCTGAACAGAGGATGGTCTGGAGATGTCACTGCTTTGGTTGCACCATCAGCTACTTTCCCATGGATGTGGGAAATAGATGATCCGGAGATGTCACTGCCTTGGTCACACCATCTACTACTTTCCATGGATGACAGATGGTGCAATACTGGCTAAACAGTGTAATTTCTCTAGTGGTGTAGGGCGTAGATGTGATGATGTGGCTTGTCTCATTAAGAACCACAGCCACTGTTTTAACATGGTGAGATTGATTCCACATTGGGCATGCGTATTCAGCAGCCAAGTAGCAAAGCGCAAGGGCAGATGTCCTCACTATGATTCTGCTGACAAACTGGCAAATCTTCCAGATTCTCTTCTCATGCCCACCAACAAGATGTTGTCTGATGTTGTCTGAGGCTCTGTGGAAATTACAATTTGTTGCCTTGATTCATTTCTCCTTATCTTGTTTCTTAATAGTTCCAAACTACTCATCCTGTTGCTTGCATGTTAATATTATGCAAGAGCAAAAATATACAGTACAGGTTTTCTCATAAGGTTGGCGGACATCCCAATATATTACTTGGAAAAGCAGGCAGAAGTTCTTACTCAGGAGTCAAAATGCTTATATAGGCATTCCTACCTGCCCTTTGAAACAACAGATTAGAGTGGTTTTGCTGGCCACATAGACAGAGGCCCCATCTACACTGCTATGTAATGCAGTTTATAACTGCATAGAACCGCATTATATGTGTACAATGCCATATAATGCAGTTCAATTGCATTATATGGTAGTGTAGATGGTGCCTGAGTAAATTTCCAGATGGCTTCAGCTGAGACTCTAAAAACTGCTGGTGATATTTTCCCTGACTGAAAAGCAGAGACAGGACCTGAAAAGTAACCCGATAAACACGATGGAGAAATGTGGGTCATTTCCAAGCCATAACCTATGTTTGAGTTACAAAGTGCATCTGACATCTGTTTGTCAAGCGTACAGGGTACAGTCTTCCTCACAGTTCTGCTGTCAATACTGCAAGCAACATTTATTGTTGGTATGTGCCTTCAAGTTTGCGGTGGTCCTAATGTGAACCTACCACAGGGTTTTCTAGGCAAGATTTGTCCAGAACTGCTTTTGCTTTTCTCGGAGACTAAAAAAGTATGACTTGCCCGAGGTCACCCAGTGAGCTGCCATGTCTGAGCAGGGAATTCAAACTCCAGGGTCATGGACCAATGCTCAAATCAGTATGTCACACTAGTTCTTGTAAGTAACATTGGTTGCAGTTTAAATACCCTTTAAAGGGGCACAGGTTGAGCATCCCTTACACAGAATTCTGGAATACAAAATACTCCAGAATTCAAAATTGTACACATGGGTGACTGAGATTGTGACATCATCTCTTTCTGATGGTTCAGTATACACAAACCTCTTTAATGCACAAAATTGTGCAAGTATTGCTTATCATGCAACAAGAAAAGAAGCAATACTCTCCTCTATACAACCATTAAAGGTAAAGCCATCCTCTTCAGTTTCACTTCAGCATACTAGCACTGCCGACATATCCTTAGAAAGAAACAAATCACTTACTTCTGAAGAAAACAGTAGGTTGGAAGTAATAACTTTGTGCTCTCTGGTGTACCTGGTCCTTGGCCTCACTTTAACATATCCTGAGGCTTTGCCGTTTACCATTTAAAATGATTTAGCTAATGCTGATGCTGTTTTGCAAAACTTGACCATCATAATTTAAATTTAATAGCAGTTCATAGCATCCTGGAGTCTGTTTATAGGGCTGACAGCTCTTTTTATGCATTTCCAATGTAGATTGCATGACCTTCAATCAGTCTTCTTTTGCTTTTTCTAGGAACAGCTCCTCTCCTCAAACACCTAGTTGAGTTGAGAATGCTCTGTAATTACAGACTTATTTTCAGGCCGGGTTCTGCTCAAATTCATACCGTATATGGCAGTAGATAAATATGCTTATTAATATAAAACTACACACAGGAGAGCAGAGCTGGGAGACTACACAGCAAAACAGCTTCTTGGAATCACTGGGATGCCTCTGACATGCTGATACTTTCTGTAAATATTCCCTGTCTCTCTAATGTGTAGCTTACATGACCCAACAGAACTGTCAGGCCTGCTAAAACAAAGACACAAACCTCTAGCTCTGGGTTGGAAATCATACAGGCTTCCAAATGTTGGACTGCTACTCCCAGTATCCCCACCCCACTGTCAGCTAGGGCTGCTGAGAAATGCATCTGTATAATCCCCACCCCAATTTATCTGGAACCCATGTCCCTTTGCTGTTAAATCCGAGCTCATTACAAAGCCAGCAGACTTCAGACGTCAATTTGTGGCAATTACATCACATATATTGAATATTTATGTGACTATTATGTGGCACATATCATTTGATCAAGGTGTCACACAGCTGGTCGTTCATGCTTCAGCAGATTAATGTGGCCTTCTGTCTAGATTATGTGGCAAGTGGGATAGTTTATTTTTTGGGTAACAACTTCCAGAACCACCCAACTAGCTAAGTAACTTTTGCAAACGTTTTCAACCATTCTATCATGGAATGATTGTTGGTCTTTTAGGTTGTAATATATGACTAGTTATACTAAGTAATTGCTCTATTAGCAGCACCTCTGTTCATACATAGGTAACTGTAAGGTATACAAAATTTCTCTTGTATACCTATGTATTAATAGTTACCTATGTATGAACTGTCAGTTTCCTATGTTATACTTTCAGATGGCTTGAGTCACTGGCTGAAAGGCCAAGGTATGTCAAAACCTTTATTAGTTCCACCTGGAATGCCATAGAGACTTGAGCAAGCTTTCAAGTACTCTGGACTAATGAAGAATTCTGAATAACTCAAATGTTACTCATTACACTTTGTGACATTTTAATATTGTAATTCCACCTAAACTGCCATGACAACATCTTTTGCAATATTTGAGTTTGTACTTTCGTGAAGCATAAGAGCTCTCTGGCTGAGAATTCTAATTACCGTAGAGTCTCGCTTATCCAACCTTCACTCATCCAACGTTCTAAATTATCCCAACACAGTCTGCCTCCTGCTCGAATCCACAACTGTTTCAATACATTGAGATATTTTGGTGCTAAATTAGTAAATACAGTAATTACTACATAACATTACTGCGTATTGAACTGCTTTTTCTGTCAATATTTTTGTAAAACATGATGTTTTGGTGCTTAATTTGTAAAATCATATTGTAATTTGACATTTAATAGGCTTTTTCTTAATCCCACCTTATTATCTAAGATTTTGCTTATCCAACGTTCTGCCGGCCTGTTTATGTTGGATAAGTGAGACTCTGCTGTATCTACAAATACCAGGATTCTACAGAATATTGCCAGGGCAGTTAAAGTGGAATCATAGTGCTATAGCGTGAAAGGACCCCTGGTAAACCAAGATGGTTACTATCTTCTGTCTTGAAAGAAAGTACAATTTATATTCACTCACAATACTTATACAACAACACATGGGGATTGCTTTGCCTTCTCTACATGTTGCTATGGTAAAAAGTCCAAACTACATGCGGGGTCCAGTTATCATTTATTCCTATCTTCTGGGTTAAGTGGCAATAGTGCTGGATGTGATCATACAATTGCTCCCACGCACATAGTTGTTTGAATGCAACTGCAATAACATGAAAGTAATTCACAGGGAGCTGTCTTGCCTTGCAGCTGCTCCAATATACAAAGAAACCATCATTCTGCAGTAATAAGTTATTTCTGCACACTATTTCTTTATTACTGGCTCACCAATCATTGGGGAATGAAGCTCATTTAGTAGCTCGCTCAGACAGGATGCAGAATGCTTTTCCTTTGTGTGTTCAAGAAGAAGAAAGCAGGTGTCAATTGTGTGGTTGAAATATATGATTCTTCAGATCACTTGCAGTATTTCTGATTTTGTTCCCCATGTGTTTTTCAGTTGTGTTTAAAACTAATTTGCTTTAGATAAAGTATGTGTTATTCTACCCAGCAGTTCAATGTTGACTCTCTCCCACATGCTGAGCAAATCACAAAAATAGACTGATTGATTCATGAGCCAAAATTGTATCCATTCCTCTCTTGAGACAGCATGCTGATTCAGTGTGCCTGGAATTCAGAAGCCTATATGTGCACGTCAAGAGGATGCTTATTCCGATTTCGAGTTGTGCAAACAGACTGGCAGGACCAGATCTAATAGTGAAAAGTTGAGATCCTCACAACAAAACCTTGAAGAACCTCATTTTTTTCATGGGAACTTCTTTCATTACTTACGATTTAACACCACAGTACAAAAGTCACTGCTGTGTGGGAAGCAAACATCTAGATGCTGCTTTGCATGTGTACCAGTCTTAAATTCAGAACAGCTGTGAAAAGGAACAGAGTCCACGTTTCATAATGTGAATGACTAGAAAGTGACAGGGCTATGAACCAGTCCAGGAAAATGTATCAAATGTGAAACACATGCAAATTAGGTTAGTAGAGGAAGAAAATGCTGTCCTCAAAGAGTTGATAAGCATTGGTGTATGATATTATTTTTGGAAATTAGCGAAAACAGTCTTAGCACTGGACTACAACTCTGAAGACTTGGGTTCCAATCCCTGCTCAGCCATGGAAATCCACTAGGTGACCTTGGGCAAATCACACTCTCTCAGCCTTGGAGGATAACAAGGGGAAATCTGTTCTGAAAAATTCTGTAGAGAAAACCCCCTGTGACAGGCTTACCTTGGGATCACCAAAAATTGGAAATGACTTGAAGGATAACCACCACAACTGCAAAAATTAAAGTTTTTTCTAACATCACCCATCATGAGTGTGTTAGTTGCTTCCTGCGCTGATTCAAAAACAGAGAATAAAGAAGTCTCATATTCAGTAGAGTCTCGCTTATCCAACATAAACAGGCCGGTAGAACACTGGATAAGGAAAAATGTTGGATAATAAGGAGGGATTAAGGGAAAACCTATTAAACGTCAAATTAGGTTATGATTTTACAAATTAAGCACCAAAACATCGTGTTTTACAACAAATCAACAGAAAAAGCAGTTCAATACACAGTAACATTATGTAGTAATTACTGTATTTACGAATTTAGCACCTAAACAGACAAGCGTTCTTTTTTCTATCACCCTGGACATTATTCCACAGATAAATATACACTCCCCTCACCTGTGGATCTGGGCAGGAGGCAGACTGCGTTGAATAATACAGAACATTGGATAAGTGAAGGTTGGATAAGCAAGATTCTACTGTATTATTAAATGTTCTGTAGTTGATGGAAAGAGTTAGTGTATCATTCATCTCCAGATGTTTTGAACTTCAACTTCTAGGATTACCAACCAACATTGCTAGTAATAAGGGCTTGTGGAAACTGAAATTCAAAACATCCAGAGCAGTGGTTCTCAACCTATGGGTCCCCAGGTTTACCAGCTGTTAGGATTTCTGGGAGTTGAAGGCCAAACTATCTGGGGACCCACAGGTTAAGAATCACTGGTCCAGAGAGTCCATGGCTCCTCTCGCTACAGTTTTCAACCAGTCCTTTCAATAGCAATTGCTCCTAAAGGTGTTGTTTTTAACTTATTTTGCTGTTCTGCTTTTCTAGCTGGGCAGATCTTTACTGACTTGTTCAACCAACCCCAGTAGGTGATAATGTTACGTAAAGTGTCCGTTTGCTGTTATAGGCACAGCAGCAGTCCTGAACAGTGACAGCTGGCAGCCTTGCTTTGTCCTGAGTTCCCACCAAAAGACTTGGAACAGTCCAGATACTGCTGAGAGTTTTTCACATGGCTTGGAAGGATCCTGACTAATCCTTAAAGGGCAGGGCTATGCAAAAGAGTCTCAAGTGGCACTGCTGTCAGGCTGTTAAGGCTGGGACTGAAAATGCAGCCCTCACCAAGCAGAGTGTGTGGGATGTCCTTAGGAAGGGGAGACCACTATGATTAGCCTGTCATCAAAAGGTCAGAGCTTTCTGATCGGCAAGCCATGCCCAAAAGTAACCTGTCATCTGAGACTCTCGGGACTGCAACTGAGATCATGGAGGCTTTATTGGGAGTGCCGGTAATCTGTAAAAGGTTGTCTAGCACTTCAGCCATGTGAGCCCCATTAAATTTACCCGTGCTGAAATTTAGAGGACTTAGTTCTTCTGCCCTGTCGGCTGTGATCTTTTGGACTGTGTTCTTTTAGACCATGGAATAATAACAACAATAAATAATATCATCAGTATTAATACTAGAAATAGATTTTACATTTATATCTAGCTATCCCTCCTTTGACTCAAGACAATGCATAAGCTCTCCTCCTGCTGCCTACTATATTCCCACATGGATGAAAATGGCCAGTCCAGGATAGTTCATGTCTCAATGGAGACTGGGATCTGAATCTCAAGTCTCAGTTCAACAGTGAAACTCAGTGGTTTTTATCCCTACTTGGATCATGGGCCCCCTAAAATGTAATACCTGGAGAGTAGACTGTCTTTAATGGTTTTTGGACTGTGCTTGCTAAGAGAGTTCCTTTACCCACTCAACCTGTGACACTTTTACATATGAGTGTCTGATAGAGTAATCCTTCTCATGTTTGTAATCCTTGTTTTTCCACTGAGGCATAAACCTGCCACTGTTGTATTTATGTTTTCCACATAAAATAAACAAAATGTTGATACCATTTTTAAAGGGCAAAAACTATAATTTAGGTTGATGAATATAATACACTATTAATATGCAGTCTGTACTGGTGAATCTTTAAATATGCAGGCTCTAATTTCAAAAAGTAGCCTCTACAGTTTTCCTTTATTTTTGCATGCACTGACAACTATTGTCTATCCTGAACCACAGGTCTATAAAAAATTAGTTTGGACCTTCTGCACAGAAATAATACAATTGCCCCAGATATAAGAACAGTCAGTCTACCAATGAATTACTCTACACTTTTGGGCATTAGAAAATGGGAAGGGTAAATCTCAGATAAACAGAGGATCAATACCTGTGGGTTATTCTGAGATGATATCGTCACACTTGTTCTTGTTTTTGGAAGATGTTCTTCTAAAATATTCAAACAACAAGATCTATTTTCTAAGCAAGCACCCTCCCCTCCCCAATTATTTTTTTCCATCGTGGTTTATTTTAGAGCAATACATATTGCCACATATGTGATATCTGAGCAATGTGGGAAAGAGCTTGTTCTATTTTAGAACAAGCACAGCCACAGATTTGATCCATAAATGAAAGGCTAAAGGGCAGAAAATAAGGCCACTTATTATGTCTTCAGCCCCACTTAAAGATAAGAAAATTAAACTCCAAGAATTTTTCCCAGGTGACTCATTTTTATTTTACTTAATTGTCTCCATTCTTAATTTTCATTCAAAAGCACTACAATGCAGAAAAAATTATAGCAGCTGCAAGCTTTTCACTGATTTAGCAGTGAAGCAGAGCTCAGAAAAGTTACTTTTTAGACTATGTATCCAGAATCCTGTAGCCAGCATGGCCAGTTCTGCTATATAGCAGACTTGCCTTTATCTGAAGGGCTGCCCAGTCCACGTTTCATTGATTTTTAAAAAAATAGAATAAGGAGAGGCAGGGATATTGAAATCATCTAGTCTACTAAGAGCAATTACTTGGGAATAGTCTTTTCTACTAAGGGAAAATATAGTACATTTTTATTTGCATAATAATTATTTCTACATTTGCACCTATAGTTATACATTAATACATGCATACATTATACAGATGTCATTCATCTTTTTGGCAACATTTAAGTGGCTACCAAAAACTAAATCCACAAGCACTTTCTCACCAGCTATTATTTTCCCTAGTGAAAACCATACATGGAACTCCTATCGGAAGAAAAATAATTAAAGAAAGAAAGGGAAATAGTTAGTGGAAAGATGCTGCACTTTCAATCACCCTCCTTCCTATTGAATGCCTATTTTTATGAAAATTTGGCACATTCGGCATTTGGACTGTGTCAGAGACCCTACATGCTGGAATCCAATCTTAGGCTCCAGTTGGTTTAGCTATGACATAACCTGGATAGAATTAAAGTGCAAGGACATTGAATATGGAAGAGATCACACGTGAAAGTCAGTGGTAGTGAGTGAAGATAAAAGAAAAACGAATTTCAGAAAGGCTAACAGCTGTTTTCCAAAGAATAAGAGGGCACAAATCCAGACCCTCAAAGGCAAAGATCTAAGTACAATAGGTTTGCACTGTTCTTTGTCTGAAAAAAAATGCTTTCATATACTAACCATATATATCCAGGAATGAGAACACATGGACAGTAGGAAGCATGGGATCAATTTGTGAATAGGGGAGGAGGGCAGATCCACAGACACCATTCCATTTTCTCCTGCTTATGTGTTCCTTATCTCTAGATTTGCTGGCCTATGATCACTCCCTATAATATGCAACCTACAAACCTCCGCCCTGAAATGTATGTTGAAATCATTGTTCTAATTCAACAAATACTATCAAATTTGGTCATCCTAGCAAAAGTATTCATTCCTTTTGGTCTTCATAATCTTTGAGTTCAGTAGTCTAAATTGTTAAGGCAGCAATCCATTTGAAAAAGGTGCTTTAAAACATTTTTCTTAGCATTTCAGCCATATGTTGCATGAGAATATCTAGAGAAATCAGTCACTTAGGATCTTATCAAACATAGTTTTCACCCTGTTTCTCCATGTTGCCAAAACGGAGTCCCACGAGGCCCATCACATGATACAGGGCAACTTCCAGCAGGACTCCGTAGGACTCTATTTCGGCAATGTGAAGAAACAAAAGAGGAAGCAGGAAAAGTACAGGAAACCAAATGGGATGGGAGGCCATCTCAGAAGATAGGGAAAGATGGTAGGGAACGAAGGAAAACAGTTCCCTCAGCTTTCCCCTTCTTTTCCCTGCTTTCCCTCTGCCCGTCTGATGATGCTCCTAATTATATGGGGAACTAAAGGAATTACTAATTTAGAAGTAAGCAGTTCTAAAGTTCGTGTAAGATGCTACATGGACTGCTGCCTTGCTGGCAAAGCAACAAAGTGCACTGTAAATATGTCCTGTTTTCCTTCCTTCTCCTGTCAACTTCAGTGTATTGTATGCAAACTACCTGCCTATAGGTCAGTTGCGCTTCTGTTTACACAGTTCTTTCTTTCCTTTAAAGGTATTATTTCTGTACATCTCAAGAAGGACAGCATGGGCAATTTGAGCCTTATAGCCTGCCCACAAACAGACAGGCGCAGTTCCTTAGATAAAGCCTCAAAGGAATGTTCGATGACAATATGGCAGAAACTCAACCAAGCCAACAGCAGCAATGGTGACCACACATTTGTGAAATGGAATCATGATCAACTAAGCAACACAATCAAAGACAGGTAAGCAATATACACCTCAATCAAATCTGGACTGAATCTGGGTGGTTCTTATTTGTAGTGATGGCTCAAGGAACACAAGAGGAAATCAAGGAAGGATTTAATATGAAAACATTATTTCATATTGCATATTGCTTACCACATATGGCAACATTACATCCGAATAAAGCCAAAGGGTTTGAAAATAATGTTTTCATATTACCGGTAAGTCCTTCCTTGAATAATGATGGACAAAAAGAAAAGGAACATATCCTTCATTCTATCAACATTGTTATTTTAAATTAGTCATACAGATCATTCTATAAAAGGAACTATGACTCAGAACAAATTACTAACCTGCTTAACCCTTCACACTTGAATTAGTCACTTGGAGCACACCAATGGTCTCAATAAAAGCTATAAGGGAAAAAATGAAGGTAAAAACTGGTAATTCATTTCTAGATTTACCTAGCAGTAATCCCAACTGAATTCAATGGGACTTACATATGAGATGTCATTATGGAATTGCTCTGTTAGGATTGCTGCAGTTCTAAATAGAATGCAGAGGTGCTCACTTTTGGTTAAATATATATGCAGAATTGTGTTATAATTGAGACTTGCTTTTGGGTATTCATGCTTAGATTCAGGGCAATACCTAATTGATACCCAAAAAAAGCTAAATATGTATTTTCCTCATTTTTCTTAGCTGTCAGGAGAAGGCAATACTACAAGCTGACCTTCAGCATCGTAGAGATGTATCTTCACTTATGGAGAAAGACAATGGGAACCAGACAGAAAAGAACAGCTATAACCCCTGGGGACTGCACTGCCACAAAGAGCATCTAAACCGCATGTCTTCCAAGTATAATGAGAACAAACCTCATCGTATCTTTTTCTTGGCTGTTCTTGTTACTGTTGACTGATTGTTTACAATCCCAAGGTTGCAATGGGGAACTCCCAGCATCCCATTGACTTTTAATAATTGATGAACATTACAACCTATATATCTCATGGATAATTTGCAGTAGTGGACTCTACTAGCACTGGGGGGAAAAACATGTAGAACAAAATCTGGCAAAAGTAGCCATGACTAATGATTTGGGCAGACATGATTATCCATTAAATCCTAAAGTAAAATACTGGAAAATAAAATGGAAAGTAGCAAGTACAGATTTAACAGTTTCCAGAAGGACAGTCATGCCAGAATCTGACAATAGATAGATGATAGACAGATGTAAACACATACACATTAATGCATACAAATATGTCACTATTCAACACAGCTTCTCCATTATAAATGTCATTTGCTAAAATCTAAGAACAGCAAAATTAGCATGTCATAAATTTGGGATGTCACTGCTATATTTTACATGTAGGAACCTAGGTCTCAAAATTTTAAAAAAGGATTTTGCAACCATCTAATTCAAATGGTACCATGTTTGAAAGTCTGTAACTGAATATTTCTAAGTGAAGCATTAATTAATTTTTTTGTTGATTTGCATCTCTATTTTGTTATCAGTCAAGGAAAAAACCCCTCTGAACCAAGAATAATATGTTACAGATCCATGACTCTTCTATCTCATGATGTGTATCTCAAAGCCATTACCATACGATAAGGCTATTCACCTTTTTACATTGACTGGTGAACTCTACAGTTGAAAAGCCTCTCATAACCTTTAATTGAAATTCAAAGGGTTGAACAGACAGCTCTGAGGTGCCAGGCTTTCTGCAGAAAATTAGATTGTGATCGAAATAAGAAATCTGTCTGTAAGCTTGTGAAGGCAATTGCAATGTTCTATTATTGTTAAATCTAGTTGTTGTTGTTTTAAATAAACATGCTTTCCTTAATTCATGCGCTCAGAATTTCTACTGCTTGAAAATTTGGTATCCAAGTATAAATGCCCATGCATTTTGGACTTAAAGATGGGAACCAGGCAGCATGGCGACGATGCATCAGAAGAGAAAAAAGCACGGCAAATAAAGAAATGTGAACAGAGTACATCGGCGTCCCTGGGTGTCCGTATTTGTGGCATGCAGGTAAGAAGAACTCATTTTGGTGTTCTCTGCTTCCAAAAGAAAGCACGTAATGTTATTATCAGGGCACACATTTTTCAATAGTATAAAGAAATATGGCTTGGAATGAAACTATAATACAGAACACCTAACGACAGTAAAAGTGAAAAAAGACAACATTATTGATTTTACATCCAAAAAGCTATGCTTTAGGCTGGTTCTGGATTTAAAAGAGAAAGTAAGAGGCGAATGGATAGGGAGAAAACATGAAATGTTTGTTGATTCATAGCAGTTGTTTAATGTAGAAAAGTAAAACCAAGCTCTTTGGTCATAAATATTAAAGGTTTTAAGAATCAAATTCCTATTTCTTTTGTGGAGTACAATCCTCATATTCTTGAAAATCAGAAGCCAAGATTGCCACAGAGCAGCATGCTAGTATGTTGTAGCAAAATCAATTAAGTATCCCATGACATCTTAAAGATATATAAATAAACTTAGCAAAAGCATTAGGGGATGAGAACCCATTTTGCCAAATGGAAAAAATACAGACATTTAAATAGATCTGAATTATTGGTACACCACCACCACCACCCAAAAAAAAGACAGTTGACAAAGGGGGGCAGGGGTTAGGATCATATAAAGCAGCCTTGTTTTGGCTTCAAGCATTCCTTGAAGAATCAATTCATTGCTTTTAATAACAACTTCAAATGTTGGGGGCATTTTTCACAGATCTACAAAATTGATGGCCATAAGATTCTTTAACATTATTTAAAATATGGCAATGTTCTGAATCCAAAAGTGATGTTAGATTTGCTCTATTATGTACAGTTTTTTCACAACTGGCTTTAACATTTTCCTGTTATAATACGTGACCGAATGAAATTAATACTGGAATTTGTGAAATAATTACGTACCATATAACATTTTAATTGTGTGGGGGTTTTTTTTCAAATACAATATCTCAAAACACATTATGAATAGCTACAGTATTGAAAGGGTTCCCCCCTCCCCCCCCCCCCCATCATGGACCTGTCTTACTGTTCTAAAAGCACAATAACTAATAATTACTGAAAAGACTGATTGTTTATGGTACAAAACCAGCAGCTGGGGGCCCTTTCAGTATAGTGTTATGTTTAAATCCCACAGTTCCATCATATGACATTCTGGCACTTGCAGTCTAGGAAGGGACATTAAGGATTTTCAAACAGGGAACTGTAGCAACTCATCAAAGCACAAACCCCAGGGTTCTTTATGATGCAGCCATTCATACCACTATAAGTAGAGAGCATGGAAGGTCTCTATAAGGTTTGGATCTCTAAGTAGTGATAGATTTGAAACCGTGGAAAACTGGCCAGGAGAGTCACTTTTAGTCCAAGTAGACAATACTTAGCTAGATGGACCAGGGTCCTACTATAGATTAGATCGGTTGATACATTTGAAACCACGGACTCAGTAATGGAATAATGGAATTTATTTTCATTATTACAAGTCCTGTAATAGTTGTTCCAACTCTCAAGTGAATATGCAACCTGTATATTGATGTAGATTGTAAATCAGTGGTTCCCAGCCTTTTTTTAAACCAGGGACCACTTGAACAGGGATCACTTTGATTAGGGACCACTCTCCAACATTAGTACCAAAAGAGTTACAAATCAGTTTTTGGTCAACTCTAGATTCGGTTTTGTTATTTGGGGTGCTGATTCAGAAAATTGCATTGGATAAACCATGTCAGCTCTAGTTTCTGATACAGAACATATACCATCCAGTAGTCACCAGCTGCTCACCCACAGAAAACCAAATTTAATAATCTAGAACTGATGTGGTAGTAGTAATCTTTTGTGGGTAGTGAGCATCTCCCCTCCCAACATCTCCATTGCCTCGGCACTTAAGAGGATTTCACAAGACCAGTCACTCTTGTTGCCACGTAGTTTCGAGGCAACGGTGCAGTAATAATGGTGAGGCCGGGAACCATATTTTTGTTTTTGGGGACCACTGGTGGTCCATGGACCACAGGTTGGGAGCCATTGATGTAGACACAGCATATCACTCTACTGAGATCATTACACCTATAGTCATTTTTCCTTTTGAGATCCCTAGGACTTGGCAATAATCTGGCTGAGGTTGCCTTCTGGCTTTTAACAGTTATAGTAACCTGAGTTATTGATTGTTAGTGTTGTTACCGTCCAAGGTGATTTTAAAAAATGGTTGACTGCAAGTCTCTCAGTGTGGAAAGAAAGATGATGCAATAGATTTGGGGATTTGCATTGGATAGAGCACCAAATATGGTTGTAAAGGATCCAATTTTAAATAATCACTGAGCTATGAAGGTCCCTAGGAAACCTTGGTATTGTTAACTGTGTCAGACTATATTATTCCACAGGGTTCCCATGAAAATAAAGAGATGGTCCAGATTGTATGTCTCTTATCCACAATCCCAAACTAGAAATGTTTAGGTTTTTGTAGTTTGGAATACATGTACTTGCATATACAGAATGTACATATTGAGATATTTTAGAAATGAGACCCAGACCCAAATGCAAAATTCATTTGTTTCATATGCATATCATGCAAATAGTCTGACCAACCAGCTGGCCTACCCACACAGTTTTAAGCATGAACTCGTGTCCTGTGTTTTAACCTCTGTCTTGTGTGTTTAATATGAGTTTTATAGAAATACGTTTTAATATGTATCTTTTATAGAGCTACAGTTTAATATGTCTATTTATAGAGTTTTTGCAATGTTTGTGTGTGTTTGACTGTGCTGTTATTAATTATTATGTAAATTTTACACAATATTTTCAATATTTTCAATATTTTTGCATTAAAAACACTTTTAGGTACACTGAACCATCCGAAAACAAAAGTGCCAGTATAATATCCCAAAAGTGGAGTATTTGGGGTTGTTGTTTTTTTTTAGGATCTTGGGGTTTTTGGAATTTAGAAGACGGAATGCTCAGTCTGTACTACCTGAAATTCTTGGGAGGACACCATGAAAATATATTAAATAAATAGTCACTGTAAAAATTGTACCAATATTTTGTTTCATTCCAAGTTGTACTTTCTCTATATTTTGATTCTCATCTCAACAAAGCACATTACTGCTCTTCATTCCCTTGCAGGGCTAAGTATAAATGCATTATGTTTATGATATACTCAGACACTGCATTATTGGTGGTTTCAGAAGAACTTTTATAAATTAACTTACCGAATTACAGCTTGCAAAACAGATGGCTAATGTAGATTGTTGTTCTTTTTTTCTCCCAAGGTTTACCAAGCAGACACAGACCAGTATATCTGCAAAGATAAATACTATGGACGGAAACTCTCCCCAGAGGGCTTCAGGCAGGCCATCTACCAGTTTCTTCACAATGGGAATCACTTCAGAACAGACCTTGTAGAACCCATTTTGTCTCAACTGAAGGCTTTGCTGTCCATCATTAAAAAACAGAGCACTTACAGGTTCTACTCCAGCTCACTTCTCATAAATTACGAGGGACTGGAGAAAGCTACTCCTTCGGACAATTACTCCCAGGGTCACTCCCAGCATACTAGCAGTCCCACTTCACATGGAAACAGCCACCCTAAAGTTGATGTCCGTATGATAGACTTTGCTCATACAACATACAAAGGTTCACAGTATAACCAAACCAGCTATGATGGCCCAGACCATGGCTACATTTTTGGTTTAGAAAATTTAATAAAAATTGTTCAAAGTATCCCAGCTGGAGAATGATGATTGCTGAACTGACAAGAGACTATATGGTTGTAAAAATGAAACAAAAAAAAGCAAAATAAGCACATCTAGCCGCTCCAAGCAACAACATCACCATGAATTGCTTTAAAAATGACAAAGCAGGCATTTTGCCAGATAATAAGGTGATGTTCTATGCCATTGCGAATTGGCCAGAATCCATCATACTGTGATCAGTCAGAATATTATTTTCCTCTCATGGTTGCCAATTCAGATGATCTGTCAGATATAGGAGAAAATGTTCTTAGAAAGGAATGTTAACAGTTGTTGAGCACAATTCAGATTTGTGTGGCCAACGATGGAAATAAGAGTTATGTAAATAGGTTGGTGGGCTCTTAAAAACCAACAAGTTTACATTTTTATGCATGGGCCAAAGATTTTCAACTGCAATGTTAAATCACAAACTTTTCCTAATTTGCTCTGTTCTCAAATACTGGCACTTTAAAATGAACTGTATATTAATTCCTTAATTCTTATGTTCCACACCAGTCTATGTGGCCATATATATTCCAAGGAATGTGTGTGGCAACCAAAAGGTGGGAATACAATAGAAACGCAAACCAGCAGCAGGCGGGGTCCATGGAGACTCCTGGAATAAAGCAGGTCTTTGATGGAAGAGCTAGAAAAGGACTTGTTATAAAAAGTATAAAACCTGAAATAGAAGGGACTAACACCATGGCATTTTACATAGGAGAAACAATGAGGAAATAGGTCTTGAAGACTGGGGTGCCCAAATTATCGGGGTAAGGACCCAAATGTCAACTAAATATTTGATTGCATTTCTGAGCATGCATATTTGTGTGAGAGTGGAGAGATATTACAAATACTTGACAAAATGTTTACAGGATTTGTGGGCAGCTGTAAATATGGAGCTTCCAAATCATAAGTTTCTTCTTGTGTTGTACTGTAAAGTTGTTGAAATATGTTTAGGTATTCAATAGAAATGGAATGCCCAAGAACAAAATGGGAATGTCAAGCTGTAAATAAATTGTACAGGCTCTATAACTTTCCATTGGTATCTGTGTTTGTGTTTCTTCTATGTTGCTACTTAAAAACCAGCTGGCATTTGCATAATTGCTATAAAAATCATTGTTTCCCCTAGTTTAAATATCAGGCCTCCAGGGAAATCCTTTTGCTTACTATTTACTGCCTACAGCCTGTGCATAATCACAAATTGTGACAAGAAGATTAAATCAGGCTAAGTACATGTTCTTCTTTGACTGAAACTCAGCTGCAGGAAATGGGCAGAAGTTCCTTACAGTGCCAAATATTGCTAACATGCAATTGATGGTAAATATTCATAGTGCACCCACTTCATAGATCTCAACATCTCAAGACAGATGGTTTATTTTTACCACTTGGGAAAAAGAAACCCTGCTTCTATCTCAGAAAAAGTAACTCATGAACAATAATGAGAAGCTGAGCAATCTTTCCAATCTATTGCCACCCTCTGGCAAGCAAAAATTTATGAAGTTTTCTGAAATGTAAGATACATTTCACCTTTGTACTACAAAACTTTCTATTTGTAATGGATATTTTCAAAAATTTAGTTAATACAACTATTTAAATCCCTAATTAGTCGTTATGAAAAACACTCAAGGGAAAGACTATGATGAGTTTTCAAGCCAAAGAAAGAATCATTGCTAAAATTTTGATGAAATTACTATCCTTAAGAAAGCCTCATGGAAATAATTACATATGCACATCACAATTGCTTCCCTTGGATACACTAAGTGTACCTTCACTAAAAAGATGGTAAGGTGATTATTTGGTAAATAAAAAGTGAATAAAAATGAAATGATAGACTGCTAGTTCCAGTATTTGAAAAAGTCCCAAAGACGTAGGTACCTTAGCATGAGATATGAGCTTTCAAGATGACACCAAGAAATCGGACCCCGAAATATGAATTATTGTCTGTGGCTCCATTGGAAAACACAGCCAGCCACATGGTCATTTCTAATTGTCCCAAAATGTAACTTTTCTATGAATTCCTTGGAAATTCCCCAGAGCGTGAACTCACCTTGTTCTTGCCGCACCCTCACCTACAGAAAATCACAACCACCACACAATGTATTAGGATGAATGAGAGAGGGACATACAATGAATATGAATCAGAGCCTTTTGGGTTTCCTTTATCTAACTGGCATGATATGATCTAGGCTAGTGTGGGAATGTTTGCTTTTCCCAGACCACTGGGGAGAGGTCTGTTGATTAATCAACACTTGAGATCACCTTATTGTGTGTGCAGGTACAGCTGTACCAGGAGCTCCAATTTTGTTTGCTTTGCATTGAATGTTTGTTGCAGTCCTAAGTTTCAGGGACTCTGCAGATAGGTGGCTTCTTTTGGCTGCAATCATAGGGCAAGCCACCTGTCAATTATAGTTAGGTTCCCTGGTCCCACCCCCTTTGGGTTTTTGGAGGGAATAGGAGCCTTTTTGAGTTCAGTCCGCACAGAGAAGCTTTCCATGTAGGACATTATACCAAGAGCTCCTGTAGAAAGCTTCGTCTTCTACGGATTGGCCGGGGAGATATACAGCCTACAGCTTGGCTGGGGTTATACAGCCCACAGCTTGGCCGAGGATCATACAGCCTTACAGCTCCTTTGCAGAGGGATTTCAGTCAACCATCACTGAAACCTGAACTTCTTTTCCCCTGGAGGTCTACAAAGCTCTGCTTGGTAAGGGTTACTCATGGAAGCCAGAAGCAGTTGGTGTAGGGGCTCCACACCATCAGAGGCAAAGACAGACTGCCCAGATTAGAAGTTAAGGATTTCCCCATTAGTTACAGTTATGAAGATAGTGCCTGTTCCCTGTGGACAAGATTGAGAGAGAGCCAATAGACTGTTAAGAAAGCCTTAAAGTACCTGTTTTTTTTTTCATTAATAAAGAACTTTGTTGAAACTTTAAGCAATCCTAAAGATTCTGTTTTGAGGAAATCCAAGGGCCTTTAATCTGAGGCAGCCCTGGCGTCCCATTGGGCACACAGAATTGTCCTGTCTACAGTCTGATGCACAGGCCCAGCGTGCGACAGCACATTGTGTGTTAAGATTAATCATATTGCGTTAACCAGAGCCAACCCATTAAGCCAGTGGTTCTCAGCCTGTGAGTCCCCAGGTGTTTTGGCCTACAACTCTCAGAAATCCCAGCCAGTTTACCAGCTGTTAGGATTTCTGGGAGCTGAAGGCCAAAATATCTGATACGGTGGACCCAGAGAACCACTGCATTAAGACCATCATGGACTCATTTCTCAATGCCACAGTACATTCCTTTCTGTTTGCACTCCTCACAAAGGTGGATCAACAAACGGACTATCTCTTCAAAATAAACCAATGGCGGTTGATTAAATTCCCTGTCACACAAAGAGATAACCAGTGATAATGCCCTATTGAGTCCTGAGCGAATCAGGATGCGGATCCGAGGCAGACAGTTTTTCAGTCGATCAGGAGCTGGTATGAGTTTATTGAACAGCTATTAAATAAAATAAAAATTCTCTGTGTCTGCAGTACTTTGGAGTGCCTTCTCTCAGCCAGTGAGAATAAACCTCTGTGTTTGCCTTCTATCCCTCTGCGTCTCATTCGGCATTCTGGGGAGCCAGGCACACCAGGCCCTCGAAACCGCGATTTAGCAGAGCTGAAATCACTCAACAAAGAGCTGGAATCCAGTTCATCAGAGGGAGTTCTTGGTTATCTTTCATGCCTTTTTCTTGTTTTGCCAGCAAGGCAGACGTCCATGTAACAGCTCACATGAACTTCAGAACTATTATTATTATTATTATTATTATTATTATTATTATTTAGTTGATACATCCCAACAATTAACAGAGTTTTGCCATACAAGCCTTTTCTCACTATACATTATTCAAAAGTAAATATTCCTTAAATAACACTTTATACATTCCTTAGATGTGTATCGCTCATCACCCACACCCTCCCTGCCATTCCCCCGACTCTCCTGGAACAGCAATTCTAAATGATGTTATTGCAACAGTTTGACCGTTTGTAAAGCCTGGTTCAAAATGCTATATTTGGACTTCAGAACTGTTGAGTCCCTAAAGAACCAGTTTTCCAGTTTATAGCCATCTTTGCATAAGCTTAATAAGATCTTATATGGTTTTCCCTTTCCTCGGTACATCAATTTTATGCTTTAAACCAGTCCATTCCATTTATTATCTTATTGTTGTTTTCACAGTAATTGCATTGTTAACTGCTTCAGTTGAGGGTATTATTTTACATTCTGGTTTTTTTTTTTTTTACTGTTTTGGAGTGTATATATATATATATATATATATGCAAGTATGTAGAATTCACAATAACCTTGAGCTCCCACACTTTGAAAACAGTTCCAGGGTCCTTGATTGCTTCAAAGGAAATAGAGAAAACACAGACTTGAGCACAGCTGTGTTTGGATGCCGTGTAGCATCTTTACACACACACATTTTTCAAAAGCAGAAACAAAGACAAGAACTCTAAATATTGGTTTTGTATAAATTGTCAATTGTTTTAAAATTGTCTAGATATGTGTATACTGTTAGTAAGGATCTATAACCAGGAAAATGCAGCTGTCTATTGTTATCCACAGGAGCCCCCAGCAGCGCAGTGGGTTTAACCACTGAGCTGCTGAACTCATTGACTGAAAGGTTGCAGGTTCGAATCCGGGGAGTGGGGTTAGCTCCCACTGTTTGGTCCAGCTTCTGCCTACCTAGCAGTTCGAAAACATGCAAATATGAGATCAATAGGTACCACTCCAGCGGAAAAGTAATGGTGCTCCATACAGACATGCCGGCCACAATACTTTGGAGACGTCTACGGACAATGCCGGCTCTTCGAGTTCAAAATGGTGATGACCACCAACCCCCAAAGTTGGGCATGACTGGACTTAACGTCAAGTGAAAACCTTTGCCTTTACCTATTGTTATCCACATATTACAGGTCTGAAGAGAAGAAGACAGAGCTGTTAGTGACTTCAGAGCTGACCCTTCAACCATCCCAGTAGTGACAAATTGCATTCATTCTACAGTGTAGACCAGGCAGGGGCAAACTTGGGCCCTCCAGGGAGGGGCTTTGGAGTGTTATTTATTTATTTATTTATTTGCTACATTTATATGCTGCCCTTCTCACCCCGAAGGGGACACAGAGCGGCTTACAAGATATATATATATATATATATATATATACACACACACACGATATATTAAACTATTAGCATAGTACAATATCAGTACAAAGATCCGCATAGTCAAAGCCATGGTATTCCCTGTAGTAACCTACAGATGTGAGAGCTGGACCTTAGGGAAGGCTGAGCGAAGGAAGATAGATGCTTTTGAACTGTGGTGTTGGAGGAAAGTCCTGAGAGTGCCTTGGACTGCGAGAAGATCCAACCAGTCCATCCTCCAGGAAATAAAGCCCGGCTGCTCACTGGAGGGAAGGACATTAGAGGCAAAGTTGAAGTACTTTGGCCACATCATGAGGAGACAGCAAAGCCTAGAGAAGACAATTATGCTGGGGAAAGTGGAAGATAAAAGGAAGAGAGGCCGACCAAGGGCAAGATGGATGGATGGCATCCTTGAAGTGACTGGACTGACATTGAAGGAGCTGGGGGTGGTGACGGCCGACAGGGAGCTCTGGCGTGGGCTGGTCCATGAGGTCACGAAGAGTCGGAGACGACTGAACGAATGAACAACAACAACATCAGTATTATTACTAAATTGTACACCATTATATTGTAATATTATTAGTAATATTACATGTGATATAAAATATATAATTATAATATTGTATTATTATTAGTAGTAGTAATATTATATTGTATTACATTATATTATTAATATTATATGTATATATAATATATATTATATTATATTATATTATTAGTAGAGCACAGGAGACAATATGGAACTGTCTTCAACTGTTAGGAATTGTGAAAGTTGAAGTCCAAAATCTCTGGAGGGCCCAAGTTTGCCCCTGCCTGGTGTAGAAGAGGCACTTTTATACCAGGCCGAAATATGTTTCCATGGTAACAATAGAGCCAACTCATACTCCCGCCCCCCTTGATTATTCACCCAGCAGACTTCAGTCGCCAGTCGACGACGTCATTCGCACAGCCACGCCCACGTGACCGTCCTTGCCCAGTGGCGCGGGCGGAGACAGTGCCAGGCCAAGATGGCGGTGACGCGGTACCGGCGCTTCCTGAAGCTCTGCGAGGAGTGGCCCGTGGAGGAGAGCAAGCGCGGGCGGGACCTGGGCACCTTCTTGCGGCAGCGGGTGGCGCAGGCCTTCCGCGAGGGAGAGAACACCCAGGTGGGCCTCGGAGGGAGCGCCCTTCCCCTCGCCCGCCGGGCTACGAAGGCCGCTGTTAAGCCGCCTTTATGCAGTGCGTGTCTGGGCGAGTTGCCCTTGGGAGCCCAGGCCAGAAGCAGGCCAGACCTCTTGCGCCTTGCAATATAGAGGGCCAGCCCCACACAATAATAATGTGTATGCCTTTAACACAGGCATGGGCAAACCTGGGCCCTCCAGGTGTTTTGGACTTCAACTCCCACAATTCCTAACAGCCTCAGGCCCTTTCCTTTCCCCCCTCAGCCGCTTAAGCGGAAAGGAAGGGGCCTGAGGCTGTTAGGAATTGTGGGAGTTGAAGTCCAAAACACCTGGAGGGCCCAGGTTTGCCCATGCCTGCTTTAACAGCTTATACTTTTGGAAGGTGTTTTTTTTTTTTTTTTGGATTTTTTTTATCAGTTTTCGCTTTTTGTAATGTATATAGTTTTGGAAGTTGGTGGGTTTGCAATCCACTCCCCCCAAAGTTGTATTCACATTTAACAGTTTATAATTTTGGCAGCTTTCCTCTTTGGCACTTCCTTAACAACCTGTAATTTTGAAAAAAATGTTTTTCTGTCTTTCATAATATATATATTTGGAACAAAAATACACCACTTTAGAAGTTTAATGTTCTGGAAGATAATGTATGCACCTTTAATACCTTATAATTCTTGAAATTGTTTTTCGTTGCTTCATATATATATATATCTTCTATATAAAGAAAAATGTAATGTTCGTTTGTGGGGTTAACATAACTCAAAAACCACTGGATGAACTGACAATTTGGACACAAGACACCTATCAGGCCAATGAGTGACCATCAATCATAAAAACACTGAAAAACACAGCAGCAGAGACTTTAAAAGCCAAAAAACCAAAATTGCATTACAACGCATGCGCAAAACCACATATATACACAAGCACATATCTACACATATACACAAATATATACCCACACATATGCACATATATTACACACACATATATATACACACACAACACATATACACAGACTGGGCCACAGCAACGCATGGCAGGGGACTGCTTGTGTGTGTGTGCGTATCCAAAAAATGTACACCCATAATACCTTATTTTTACTGAAGTTTTTCATTCTTTTTTGCATCTTTTTTTCAAATATCTATTTGATGTGTTGTTGATCCACTCCTTTGGGCTTCGTGCAAATCTACCATTTGCCAAAATATATGATTCTGTGTTTTCTTTTCCATTTCTAGCCCATTGGTTCATCCCTTGGAGTGCAAGGTCTGCTCAAGGGCCGCTTGTGGTCTCTTGTTATCTCTTGCATCTTTTTTCATGTTTTTCATACACATGTTTTTCACAGATACATACACATATACTTCCCTTCCTCAGGCCCTTCCCAAAATGCACATCCCGCTTAACAGTTTATAATTCTGGAAATCGATTTTCATTCTTTTTCGTATTTCTGTCTCCCTCCCTCCCTATATACATGCATACACACAGATCCCCTTGATGTATAATTCTGGAAATTGGGTGTGAGGATGTTTTTTGAGATTTAAAAATCTACACAATAGGGTTAAAGATGGCAGTAGCAGAGAACTGTCACAAAATTACATGAGAAACAGATTTGCAACTGGGTTGATGTGAGTTTTCCAGGCTGTATGGCCATGTTCCAGAAGCATTATCTCCTGACGTTTCACCCACATCTATGACAGGCATCTTCAGAGGTTGTGAGGTCTGTTGGAAACTAGGCAAGTGAGGTCTATATATTTGTGGAATGTCCGCGTTTGCAATTCTTTGCTGTAACATGGCAAGTAGTGCATGGCTGCACAGGCATGACAATTTAAAAACCCGTCATAAAATTGTAATTCAAGATAGACTATGGAAATCTGATTTAAATCATCATTCTAATATTTATTCTTAAATATAAATTTATTTACTTAAGACTTTAAATAATCACTATAGGTAATATTACCTTTTAAAGAGTATATACGTTTTGGGGAAAACTATAGTTGTGCGAAGAGATTGCTGCAAAATCTGTGTCTCCTGAAATCATATATTCTGCACACAACTGTTAAAAGGTGTAGACTTTCTGTTCTTTTCCCCCTTTACCTCATCTGTATTACCCATTAGTGATGTAATGTGTTGTCTAATAATATTTCTTCAAAAGTAAGTACCACTGTGTTCATCAGTAGGGCTTGTTTACAGGATTGTTATCAGAATCTCAGTTTAAGGAACTCCATGGTTTAAATTATGACACATCTTACAGATTTTTTCTAATCCCATGCCCGTAAAATGGAGAGTAATTAGATATTTTTTAAAAAACATGCTGGATTTCTAGTAATCGGGCATTCTGAATCCAGAAATGAACTCAGAGTTGCTCCATCACAACTTGCTTTGCCATTTTCATGTTTAATATATGACTAAATGAAATTAGTAATTTGTAAAAAAAAAAATATGTGTGGTATGTTTCTATTGTGTGTGTGTTTTGTTTTTTTTTGTTTTTGTTTTTTTGCATTCAGCATTCCAAAATACAGTTTAAAACAGCTACAATGTTGCCAAATGTTTTTTCATTGCATGCATATGAGAATATGCATGCAATGTGGGGAAAATAAAACGGGGAAAAATGCTTAAGCAAAACAATAAAATAACATGTTAAAGAGTGTGTTGAACAAAATGTAACTGTAATAACAAATGTATAACAAATGTAGCAATTGTGATAAATCAATAAAAATTATTATAAAAAAGAGAATATATACATACACATACATACACATGCACACAGACACACACACACACACACAAAATGGGAATTGTCTTTTCCAAGATAGAGTACTGTATAAATGACGAATTCTACTGTATTATTATTAAAAAACGTCATAGTTTGTTTCAAGTTTATGCCCAAGCAATTGCACACAGAATTGAGGTTTGGATGGGAAAGATTTTTTTAATGTCCACTCAGTACTGGAAGAGATTCTTGTAAATAATTGTATCTCATATGGCCGTTCCTCATCATGTAAAATTGAGGAAAACTCTTCTTGTAGACTTGTAATGATAAGTGTGAACACCAAAACATATCTCCTTTCCAGAGGTAGTAGGATAGATCCATAGTGATGTGTCTGATGTATCTAAAGTTCTTATCAGCTTAACAAAATGTAATAGTGGTGGATTTCAGATAGCTTTTGAACTGCCATTTGTTTTGTGTAAAAAGGAGGAGTGGAATCCTAGTTGGTTTCAAAAATGCTCTTGGATGACAACATTCAGACTGTACGCTGTTTTCCTGGCTTGTAAGTTTCAAAACCAAGCAGCACATATCTACAGGCCAAACCACTAAGGTAACAGACCTTAAAGTTACGCTGTTTTTAAAATGAATGAAAATGATTTAAATGGCAATAAAGTATTGCATTTTCCTCTGCTGCAGCCTGAAACCAAGTGCTTCTGCTGATCAGGATTATGCCCGTTTGAATGTTGATGGTGTCTAATTTGTATGTGTCAGTTTCCAAGAGCATTTTTGAACCTACAAGGATCCCCTTATTTCTTTCCAATCTGCCTGATGGAAACTAGCACTGGGTTTCCTAGCTGCAAAATCTCCTCTTGTAAACAGGTAAGAGAAGGGCACAGCTCTTTACCTTTCCTCAGAGTAATTCCCATTCTTCCAACTGAGTGCAATAGCATATAATTTGGGTCAGAATAAGCTGCTGCCTCAAGCTTTTCATAACTATGAGGCACTTCACTTCAACCCTTGAAATTCTGAGTTCTTAATAGTTGGCACTAGCCACCCCCTGCCACATGCTGCTGTGGCGTAGTCTGTGTATATGTGTTTTTGTGTGTGTATATATTTGTGTATATGTGTGTTTATGTGGTTATGTTCATGCATTGTAATGTATTTTTATTTTTTGACTTTTTAAGTCTCTTCTGTTGTGTTTTTCAGTGTTTTTATGAGTGATGGTCACTCATTGGCCTGAAAGGTGTATTGTGTCCAAATTTGGTTTCAATTTGGCTTTTGAGTTATGTTAATCCCACAAACGAACATTTCACACACACACACGTGTGTGTGTGTGTGTGTGTGTGTGTGTGCATTGTCATAATATCTCAGTATGTAGTAGGCTCCTTAGAGGCAAAGCTATTAATTTTACAAGTATTAATGAAATATATCTATGACAGACATGCTAGTTCAAGAGAACCAGCATCTCTTGATCATTCTGAGAGCAGCACAAGAAATTGTTCTGTTATCTTTGTCACCAGAGCAATCTGCTGCATGTATTTCAGAAGGCATTTTTCTTTGCTCTCGGAACTGCTAAGTCCCACTTTAATTTCCCAAAACTGCCACTCGGTTTTGATAAATTTAAATTGATGCTTGTGGCACTGATACCATTTTGTATGCATAAAATATTTGATACAGTGAAGAGAAATGTACTGCCAAATGACAAGAGAAATGTATAAAGCACCCAGTCACAACTATAAAGGCATTTTGTAAACCTAATGTCTGTTTTATTTATGTGTAATGAGATGTGATAGGCTATTCTTTCTAAAATGATGCTCCAGCTTTCCTCTTGATACCTGCATACTATCAAAAGATTTCATTCTGAATACACAAATATGTAAAACTCAAAATTATGTAGTTGTCTCCATCTTATTTGGTGGGTTAGGGGCCAGAGCACAGTCAAAAACTGGAAATAGTTGAAAAGCAAGACCTGTATATTCTAGGCATAAATATAGATAATATAAGCTTAAATACTGCATTGTATAAGACAAGTTGTATCTCAAACAATGTCTAGAGCATACGGTGCACCCACAAGAAAGTAATGAGTTGATTGAGAAAAAACCAGCACATGACTGTTTGATTCTGTTAACTATACTATTCTGGCTTCCATAATTAATGCAACAAATGAGACTTTCTGAGATTGCATTATCATGTAGGGTAAGGGGAGGCAACATGTGTTCACTAAGTCCCAGCTTTGTAAATCTTGAAACCCATACTAGGGTTGGAAACACACTTAGTCTGCCATTGAATAATAAAAAAGCAGTTTGGGCAAAATATTTGCTCTAAAATCACACAAAACCTCCCAAACATATGGGGAAAAAGCACCTCTGCCACACTACTTTTCTTCTGCAGCCACTCTTAATATGGCAGCAAGAAAAGAAGTACCCCCTCCTTCCTGTCATCATTGTGAAAAGTTCTGCAGAGAAAATTTATAGGACTAATAGCCCCTTCTAAGTGTATTAAGCCTATCATATTTTAGACAAAACAAAGCAGGAGTTTTTGTGCTTCACCCTTTAACATTTTGGGTTGCTTTTAATGACTGTCAGAATTAGAATATATATATATACTTCTGAGATAATCAAGCCTCTTGCATTTCAGAATAAATGGAGTTTTGTGCAAGAGCTGTTGTTGTCCTAATTGCCACCTTTTTTATTCTGGATTTGAAATGAATCTGAATATGATGTACAACCCAGTATGCAATAATAGATAGTACCAGGTGGTTTTGTGCTTCCTCTAAGGAGGATTTCCTTGGGCTTTTGTGTTCTTGCAGATTCCTGATCCAGTGACTTGTGATGAAATGTTTGAGAGCTTAGCCAGAATCCACACCAATCATTATAAAACCAAGGTAAGATGTGTCAGTATGTCAGAAGTCAAGTTATCCAGTGTTACAATCTATTTTGCTGCCCTTGGGTTCTATTTGTAATCTTGATGTTAAGGATACTTCTGGTTTCCTGTTACATCCTTTGCTCAGAAGAAAATAACAAGGAATTTTACTGAACCTTTTCTACTGTGTTTGTATTTAAGAGATAGTTCTTTACTTTATCAACAATTGGAAATGAGTATGGTAATTTAATGACACCACAGTAAATTTCATAAGACAGCATGCACTGTTTAGTGCAATATGCAGAATAAGAATGTAATTTTTCAAAAAAAAAAAAAGGCTTGCCTACATTATTAACGTTCTTCTCTTTGTGTAGTACCCGCGTTTGAAAGATACAAGCTTCACTGGAGTGACAGTGGAAGAATGCAAGATGGTTCTGGCAACAGGTACTTAGTCTAACTATTCCTTAATGTATTTTCTGTTGGGTAAAAACACTGTTTAGCTGCTTTTCACATTTTCTGTGCATAGAAACAATGTGACCCTTTGTAGTCAACCTTTATACTTAATGTAATTATAAGGAGCCACCTGGCAAGTAGATTGAGTTTTGAATGGAATAAGTTTGGGGTTCAAAAGCAATAGTGCCTAACAATATTGGCTTGAGGTAATAAAGCAGAAATTCATAAGTAGATTTAGAATGTCAGCTTATGCCAGACTGGTCCTGCCACAAAATGATGCAGTTATCTTTATAAGCAACAAGAATGTTCACTAACAAGAATGTTTCTCCTCAACCACCATCTGTACTTTCTTCAAGGACACTGTAAGCAGCTCACATAATGCACACTTGATCACAATTGTATTGCGTTTTGCAGTAGGTTGGGATGGCTGTTTTCTTCTTCTGTTAATACAAGAGCCAGTGTGGGAGAGCTGATTTGGTGTAGCAGTGTGAGCACTGGACAGCAACTCTGGAAAACCAGGGTTCAGATCACTTCCCAGCCAGATATGGAGACCTCACACTCTTTCAGCCCCCAAGGAAGGCAATTGCAATGCCCCTCTGCACAGATCTTGCCAAGAAGTGTATTGTTTATTGCCTGTTGTTTATATTGCTTTAATTGTTTTTAATTTGCCTTAGGTTTTGTATTGTGTGTTGAGGCCTTGACCTTTGTAAGCCGCATCGAGTCCTTCGGGAGATGCTAGCAGGGTACAAATAAAGTTTAATAATAATAAAAAATAAAAAATAAAACACTGGTCACTTTGCCTTAGATAAGTTAGAAGAGAGTTGAAGGTGCACAACAACATTGTTCTGAACCCAGGTGTATGGCATGGTTGTTTCAAAGGTGGTGTTTGTTTCAGTCGTGTTAGTACAGGAGCAAAGAGTTCATTATGGAAATGAGAAGTACTGTGTGTTAATGCGGATTTTCTAGTATTTAGTTTCCCTTTCTTTGAGACACACAGATAAGAAGATAAAAGGTTGTGTGCGCACTCAAAGCTAATAAGCTTCAAAGAACAACACAGGTACTAAAGACAACTGTAATCCAACAGATTTCGGTTCACTTTCTCTCTTCATACAGTAGCAGTTTATTTTGGGGGCAAAGATAGACCAAGAAATAAATTGCACATGTCCTCTTTTCCAGTGATCCTTTTTAGTTGTTAAACAAGGCTTGAGAATCCCTTTTTACAAATCAGCTTTCCTCCATACTGTTATTTGTATTAGCAACTTTATGTCTATACAAAGACACTTTATGGGAAAATACTTGAAACACATTTGAAGTGGGACATATCTAAATACTAGGCTTTTGTTCAGTGCAGTGTTTGAAAAATGGCAATTTCCGTAGAGCTTGTTTGAGTAAAAAAGAAGCAGTTTTGCCTCAGGCACTGAAGCAGAAACTGATGTAGCTGAACATTAATGGTATTACGTCACCCCTTGGGGTTTTTGTGTGCCTTAAAATTGACTAGTTGTATAATATTAAATGCTAGTTTTTTCATCCATGTGAATTGGACAGGATCAGGCACCATGGACCCAAGATTGGCTATGACTGGCTTGTGACCTGTATACATTGTATCAAATTTGCAGCATGTAAAACCTTTTGAGGAAACAGGCATCAATACAGAGCTCTACATAACACATACTATCTTTCTTTGTCCATTCCCTCCTGTGGTTGCAGACAGCTTGAAGCAACTGGAAGAAGCGAAGAAAGGAAAATGGACAAAGTTACGGGAAAAATTCTCTGCCAAATCTCCTGAAGAAGATTCCAAATGATATTATCCTGCTACTCAGTATTCTTGAAATACTCTATTTTGCCAGGATGGATAAGCTTTCTTGAAACAGGATTTTAATTACCTTACATATGTTGGTGTCAAAACATCAAGATATTTAAATCCAAAGATCCAGTCAATTTTGATCTCATCTTTGAATTACTATCATGGACACGGATTAAAGGCTTGGCGGATTAAAGACTTATTCTTCAATGGGATAAGCCAAGCCCATTTTATTACATGTGTTTATGCAGGGTACTAAGATAATGTTCAATATATTTGCAGTAGATGGTGTCACGGTTGCCATTCTATGATTGTTTACATTTTTGTTTGTGGAAAAACTATTGTCCAACATTATCCTGCAGCTGATGTGCTGGACCATAAGGGGAGTTGTATTTCATAACTTTCTAGAATTCAAAGATATTTCCAAATATATATATGTTACACTATATAGCTGTGTGGATCTCTATGTGGTCATTTGTTTGTGCTTTTCTGCATGGCAGGGAGTTGGACTAGGTGGTCCATGTGGTCTCCAACTCTATGATTCATGATATTCCCTAGTCATGTCCTATGGTTCTGCCAGATTACTGGTATTTATGCAGTGTACTAGCTGATATTATGCAAAACTGAGTAGTTTGTACAGCAATGGTTCATGCTTCTATACAATTTGTACCTCATTTGTTGGTGGTATTCAGCAGAGGCCTAATGCCTATTGTTCAATGCACTTGACTTGCGTTTTATATTCTCCACTGAGCATAGTATAGTGAATAATCGACAAGACCCCTCCAAAAACTTACAATTCTTTAACTACTTAAATAGATCTTTAGAAAACTGTTCACTTGTACCTGAGAAGTTCATATTTCTACATACAAAGAAGAAAGGTCTTCACCTCTTTTCCATTTATTGGTTTGATTTTGGGTGTTAAAACTTCCGTTAGTTTCCATACTAAAATTAAAACCATGTTCATAAACCATACCAGAAAATATGAAAAATGGCAAAGCTGGTCTACTTGATTAGGGATTTTCTATTCTCTGAAATTTGCACATCAGTCTGTACACTTAATATAAATTCTGCTTTGGTTAGAAGAAGAAGAAAAAAGGTTGTTTGAGATACAAAATGGCTCCTCTTTAGTCTCCCCATATAGAGTACACTCTGGACCAGGTTTTTGTCATGCAGTCATCCTGCCTTATTCAGATTGTCCCTTGCTTGATCTACAGGTAGTGCTGGTCTACTTTGAAGCAAAACCCAAAATGAGCTTTCGTATGTTATGTAGCTGTCTAAAGGATTGGAGAAGAGGTTGTACTTAATCTCCTGGCAATGGATTGCTTCATTTGCTAAACTGGAACATTTTTATAATTGTAAGATTGGAATAGTGCATTTTCTGTCTTTTCACTGAATCTCAACGTCATTTACACATGCTGTCTAATGTTACTTCAGCATTCATTTCAATGATTACTAGTGATAATGAAAGCATACTGATACCTGGCTTCAGCAAGTGGATATACTTCTGCTATAAAATCTTGTTTTTCCTAAAAGCAGGATGAACCTTAAGTGTACTATCTGCCACTCTTATCAATGGGGTGACATAGGTTGCCTATTCATAGTACTATGGCATTTTGTTTGCACTGGCCAAATTAGTCATCAAACTGCTAAATGATAGTTCCAGTAATGGGTAATGAATGAGTTTGAGAGCCAAAGTAACAATATAATTGACCAATAAAAATTCAGTAACATTTTGCTAAAATTGCTATCAATGGAGTGATCCCTGTAAACCCTACAATGTCTCTCTTTGGAATTAAAAAGGTTCCTTTCATTCTCAACAATATAATCAGCCAGCCATCTTCATCTGAAATATTACTAACAGTACAATTTCTTCCAGTTTCTTCTTGAATGAGACAGGATTCAAGACATAAAAGTAAGAAAAATCCACTGGCTCCAGAGAACTTGAGATGATAAACTTGTAGCATTAAATCCTTGTATGTTGACCTTCCATGAACTCTTCTGGAATAAGTTAAAATATAGCAAAGTACTACTTGCTAGTAATAGTGTCAGTACTATTTGCACCTGGCTAGATTGCCATCAAAATGTAGTGCGTGGAGAAAGACAAGAACTCTGTTCGTAGAACATGCGTTATCATAAAGAGCAACAAAGCTCCCAAATATGTGATAATCTATGAATCCACATGAAGCAATCCCACTAATTGATTTCAGGTCTTTTGCTGAATAAAGTGTCTGCAATCAACCTTATGAGAGATGAACAAAAGGTGATGCTGCGATTCCACAGTATGAATCATCATGTCATCGATCAGCTTTCCTTGAAGATGAGGTTGGTTCAGGGAATTCAGTACCAAGTATCCTCCTCAGGAAGTGGATATGTTTGTTACAGTTTTGGCTTGGGGATGTTATCTCAGTGGTTCATTGTATTCTGAACATCCACAAAACCCATCCTCTGCCTTCGCTTTCTTTGCTCTGTCATCTGAAATTTTAGAAAGAAAGATTCAAAAGATGGTTGCCACCATCTGAACCTATGCAACCTTTGTCAGAACTACAATTTTTGTACTCCGCATTGAGTTGCTAATTCTGTATATTCCCAAGACTTTCTTAGGCTTGGGAAAACTTTTGCAACCTAAGGGATACTTCCATGTATTCCCATCCCAATTGTGAATAAAGTTTTCCCTGAGCCTAAAATTGCTCCAGAGAACAGGCATGGTTCCAAAATAGCCACATGTAGCCACCTGGGATGTGATTGGCAAATTTAAACTCTACAACATTAGGAAAACACAAAAAAAAGTGAAGTCCTCTAAGATCGGTCCCATACGTTGCTACTAACAGCAAGTGACTTTTAGATAGCAAAAGTGGCCAAATATCTTGACACTTGAAAACATCCTAAACATGCTCGTTTTCTTGGTCCAGCCTCAAGTATCCCTGTTGCTGCTTTTGGTTCTTACCTGTTCCTTCAGCTCATTCAACTGTGATGTGAGATGGGATACCAACTTCATGGTGGAATTCAATTTATCCTGTAGGCTTCGGATCTCATTCTGCTCCCCTTCACCTTCATTGCTGACTAAAGACATAGCTCGCATTCGTGGAAACCAATCCAAGTTCTTGTTCTGGAATGGTCATTGGGGAAACAATCATTTTTAAAAACACTGGTTTCGCATGTTGCAAGTCAGTGTAGCATATGGATATTCATTTGTATAATACATACCTTTATCATTTGTGCCACATAGCTCTCAGGACCTGTGTAGTCAGTCTTATTCTTCACTCGCACCAGAACTATGAAATACAGGTAATTCCACATATTGTGCTCAAATTTAATGTGCTCTTCAAAGGAGACTGTCTTGTTGTCAAACTTGTCCCTTTCAAGTCCTGAAGGGACAAGGAAGGAAAGGGGAAAGGTATGATCCTCCATAACTTTTCTTCAGAGAGACTGGTTTTACCAACATATTCCTTTACTGTACTTGATCTTCATTTGGAACACATAGCAATCTAAATACTCTGTGTTGAATCCAGATTTAGTGGCAAACATGTTCTTCTCTGAGCCCTTGAAATGACCCCCTTCCCACAACAGTCCATTCAGACCACTAAGGAACAACACAGAGGGCTGGGAGACACTGTTAAATAGGGCTGAGCTATTGATGGGAAGGATTCTCCAGCATAACTTTCTGGATCCAAACCAAAATGAATTGATTGCTGGATGGTCGTATATGTATTGGAACAGATAGCATTTACTGTACTTCCCTTATGACTTCAGTGTGTCTTATAAGAAGCACATGGATGTGTATAATGTTTGTGGCTAAGGATAGAGATTACAAATATAGCCTTAACAGTACAAACTATATGAAAATTTTTGTAAAATGGAAGCTAATCTTTAGAAGGCTGAGTTTGGAAGGCATATATCAGATGAAGTTATTTTTAAAGCAACGTCTTGAAAATTTTATAATTGACATAAGACATGTATGTCAGAAAACATTAGATATTACCCATGGCATATCGGAGGAAACCCAATTTGGCATCATGTCTTTCTGCAACACTCCCCACAAAGCAACAGAGGCAAAAACTCAGATGAAAGTTAGTTAGGCCTGTATTTCTGGGTCTACTTTGAAGGCCTAAGCCATCATTGTGATTTGTACAGGTTCAATTCACATCCAATGTAGAACACAGTGGCCCCACTCCCACATCAGGAGACCTTGCTATGAAGATGTATCTGTGTCCCTTTTTTTCCAGATGCTACCCCCAAACCTAACTTTAAACCATACAGCCATCCCCGCACAGCCATTTTTATTTTGTGGGAGAGTGGAAATGAGCAAGAAAACATCCAGCTCTTTTCTTCTGAAGATGCCTGCCACAGTATGTCCAGCTATAAGAAAAGAGTGGGAGATGTTCACTGAAATTGATGTATTAGGGAAGGCTGCATTGCTTAAAAGGTAGAGTTGGGCAGGTGGCTTTTGGTCATTTAATGGTTGGAAGAGAATTACAGTGCTGCAAGTCAGGCTTAAACCATCATAATTCACAAACCGGATGCCAACCATTTTTGTATTGAAGGCAAATGCTTATAGGCCAAATCATTTTCCAGCAGGAAATATTTATTGGGTATAAGGTTTTCTAGATACTGACTTTCGGTAGGTACTTACCACATATAAAACAGGTGGTCTTAAGGATCTCTTCTTTTTTCTGTTTTTCACTCCTCAGATCAGCAAAGGTGTCAATAATGACACCAAAGATGAGGTTAAGAACTATGATTATGACAATGAAGAAGAACAGGAGGTCATAGATCACTCGAGCAGGAAAGAGGGACTCCTTTAGGGTACAAAAGCAAAGATGGGTATTAACCCTAAGCACTGTTTTTTTGTGTGTTTTGCTAGAAAATATCACCCTCCAGAAATTGTTACAAGATAATTCTGTGGAGAACAGACCATTTCAGTTTGAAGAGGAACAAAGTATATGTTTTTGACAGAGATAAGATTGGCAATTTGCAATATGATAAATCTATCTTGGTTCCCATAGAATAGAAACATTTTTTTAAAAAGAACACACTGGATCACCCTTTCACTAGGTGCTTCTCATATAGATTGCCCCACCAAATGAACTCACATCTTTTGATGGTTTCCGGAGGATATCACCCACACCACCTCCATTTCTGAGGCCATGGTTTAGGACTGTGACTATGCACATAAGCAGTGTGTCACAGGCACGCTCTGTATTATCCTCATCGTCTTCTGGAATAAGCAAAATACATTCAGCATGAAGTGGAAAGAAAACACACTGGCCACTTCTACATAACCATTACAGCTCGGTTTCCACAATTAAGATGATATTTGTTTTTTCTTGATCCTTTTAAAATACATGAAGGAAATTACTTGGAGCAGCTTCCAAGATACAACTGTATTTGGTTTACTGGATTGTCTACAATTCCATCCTGTGTTATACCTATTACTTACTTAGGGTGCATTTACACTATATAATTAATTCAGTTTTACACTACTTAAACTGCTAGTGCTATGAAATCATGGGAGTTGTAATTTTACAAGAACTTTAGCCTTCGGTGCCAAATAGTGCTGGTTCCTCATCAAACTACCACTCCCATGATTCCAAAGCATTGAGCCATGGTAGTTGAAGCGGTGTCAAACTGCATTAATTGTACAGTGTATAATTGTATAATACCCATAGATGAGTTCCATCTAGCCCAGAAAAAAATCATCTTTTTGTCCCATTAAACTCCTAGAATGAGCATTGCCAACAAAGCAATTCTGATTTAAAAACCTAACTGCTTTTTTCCTCATCTAAGACACAGACTAATTGCATTCTGGGTGTAACATCAAGGCTCTAGGTCAAACATACAGACTTTCTTGTCACTGTCTAGTATCTTTATTAGATCAAGGTGTTTAAACAATCTCATTTACCTTCCTTCACTTCAGGCACATGAGAGGTGCAGTTTATTTTGTCAGCACTGCATGATTCTATGGAAGTGGTCATGTTTGCTTTCAGGTCAGCAGCTAGAAGCACAAGACAAAGTAGAATGGTCAGATAAATAATCTTCAATAATCCTTTCATAGCATAACACCACCCCAAGGAATTGAATTTATGCCCAAAAGCATATTTTCCTGAAGCCATGCCAAAAAGATATTTAACTAATTTATATTAACATGCTACTTTAAGTGGCTTTCTACTCAGTTTCATCCATGTTATTCCTCTGATGGCAATCAGGAATGTGATTCATTTGCCCCAAGTTTCATATTACCCTGTACTTGAACAAAAGTATCGTAGAGTGCCCTTTCATATTCTGTAATAGGGAAAGAAGTTTGAAACATAAAATGTGAATGTGTGATATCAGTAAAGAGATAAGGATCCAGTAGTGAACTTCAATTACGTCCTAATGCTTCTTCCAGAAATGCCAACCTTATTGCTCATATAAACTCCCTGCACCTTAAAATCTGCCCTAGAGAGTTGGGATACCTTCTGGAGCAAGCTTTTGGCATGATGGGTGTTGTAGCAGTTAAGAAAGCCCTGATTCCATTGACATGGGATACAGAAGTACACTACTGGGCACCGTTTATACTATTGGTTCTTGGACATAACTTGGATTATTAGCTTGAAAAATTTGTGTAAGCAGAAAGCAAGTGAACTTTGCTGCCAAAAAATTATATTACCTTATATAAGTATCACTCATAAAGACATTGTATGCTTTTACCTAATACCAAATTAAAATAGTTCTGATTGTCATAGATAACTGACTTCTAACAAAGAGAAATGCAAGGTTACTAAATGTCAAGAATCAGTCTCATGTTGGATATCCTTATAGTACAGCCAAGACTTCCAAACTGCCAACTTTAATTATATGAACATGTGAATGGCAAATTGGTCAAACATATGGTATGAAATCAAAGTAAAACTCAGTGCTAAAGCAATGCAGTAGGAAAACATTCAGCTTTTCAATTACTGGAGTAATTGCATAAACTCAACTGGAAGCTACATTTTTTTTTCAATACTTCTGCCTTCTGAGTCCAATTTTCTAGAACCTATCTCCAATCCTGAATCTGGTTTGTTAAAACAGTAGAATTTCCTGATTTTATTTATTTATTTATTCTTCGTGTCCTCTGCGAAATCCACACCTATGGGTTTCCCTTCGCGCATGCGCAGAAATCCGGAACATTCTAAGTTTGATGAAATAAAAAGTGATTATTTTGAGGCTCCGCCCCCCTCCCCGCCCCCTCGTATATATATCCCGCCGTGTGCGGGTGAGCTCTAGTTCATTTTTCCGCGCTAATCAGGCAGCATCTCGGAACGTTCTCTCTCCATTCTACCGGCTGGGCTTGACTTAAGGACTGTTTTTACTACCTCCGTCTCCTCTCCAACCCTGACTCGGACTGGCTGACTACTCTTTTGATTACAAGCTAAGCATGTCTTCTCCTTATTTCAAAAACTGCTCGGCCTGCGGGGCTACCCTCCCCGAGGCCGATAAGCACTCCAAATGCTTACTATGCTTGGGAGAGGCTCATAATCCCCAGTCATGCGACATTTGCCTCAGCTTTACAGCTAGAGCTCGCAAAGGCAGAGATAGCCGTTTGAAAGCGCTGTTATATGAGCGCGCTTTGGCTCCTCAGGCTTCTTCTGCCCCCTCCCATTCCTCCCCAACCCAAGAGCCCCCTCAGCCTTCCTCTCCACGTGCTGGAGATAGGCGAGACCCGGGCCAGGCGAGCGCTTCCTCAGTGGAGCCGCCGAGAAAAAAATCCAAGCCCTCAAAACAAGCTGCGAGGGCGACAAAAACAAAAGAGAAAGCCTCAAAGCAAAAAAAGGGACGGCAACTCACTGGCGAGCAGCCCTTGAGCCCCCCTACCCTGGAACCGATGCCCCATCTCTCCGGTTCCGTCACACAGCTTCAGGATCCCCTTCCCTCCTTGCTCCATTTGGAAGATCCTTCCTACCTTCCCCCACTGGAGCTCCTGGATCCGCTGCAAACTGATCCTAATACGGAGCTTTCTCCTCCTCCCCTCCCTCCCTCCCAGTCATCTCCTCCTCCCTCCCCCAGCCCTCCGGATTCGCCGGTACCGAGGGAGACTCCTCCCTCGGAACAGCAAGCTTCAGCAGCGCGCGTTCCGCGCCGCCGCCAGCGCTCTCTCTCCCCTTCCCCTCATCCCTCTCCTAGCCCCCACCCTTCTAAAAGGGCCAGACACGAACAATATCATCCTTATAGCCCACAGGATTACCCTTATCACCTCTACCCTCCCCCTCCTCCTTACCCTATGTACCCCTTCTACTATCCCCCTCCCCCCAACCCCACCAGGGACTACAGTGCCCATTATCCACCCCAGTTTGGATACCCACAACCCCCACATGCAGCCCCTACAGCCACACTTTCTCATCCTCCAGAGGAACACATTGCTCCAGACCCCCCCCCCCCAACCACTCCAAGACCCCCTCATTCAGACTCACCAAGAATCAGAGATAGTGGACTTGGAATCAACAGATGAGACTCCACTTATACATGAACCACTCCCAGACCCTGACCCTTCTCCCAAGAACTTGGAAGAATTTAAAAAATTCTCTGCCCTGCTAATAAGGCTAGCTAGGACCCTAAATCTGGCTACACCTGAACCCACAGACACTGTGGTAGACCCCTGCTTTACTTCTACTGAACAACAACAGCCCATGTCTACTGTGTTGCCCACCTTACCATTTCTACTAAAAAATTTAAAAAATACTGGAGTCGCTCCGGCTATGATCCCGGCAACTCCTAAAAGAGCAGAAAATTTATACCGTATTGATCTCTCCGCAGCTTCATGGCTTTCTAAAATGCCTAAAGCAAACTCCATTGTAACTGATGCTCAACCAAAACCTGTCCAAACTAACCAGACCTCTCCCTCTGATAAAGAGGGAAGGAAACTTGACTCCATGGCCAAGAAATTCTATTCCTCAGCATGCTTGTTTGCACGCATGGCTCATTATGGGGTTTATATGAGTGTATATCAAAACCACCTATGGAACAAAATATCACCCTACCTGGAACTGTTACCTCCAGCTGATCAGCCACTGGCTCTAGCTTTTAAGCAAGAGGCCCTACTTTTGTCATCTTTACAAAAGGATCTTGCAAGAAATACAGCAGACACTGCTGGCAAACTCATTGCAGGCTCGGTGGCCCTTCGCCGCCATGCCTGGCTAAGGGCTGCTATCCTCTCTCAATCACAACGCAACCTCATCGAAAACCTGCCTATGGACGAAGCCGGACTTTTCAACCCGGAGACTGATTCGCAACTCGAGCATTCTCATAAAATGAAACAAACGGTCTTCAAATATGACCAACAACCTCACTCTTACCAACGCCAACGATGGGGCTCATATTACTACCGCCCTCATTACTACAACAGACCTTATAGCACCTCCTTCTACAGAGGACGACAGAGATCTTACACCCAGTCTACAGCCCCGAGACGGCCTCAGCTTCCTTTCAGAGGTCAGTACCGTGGTACCAGACCCTCCAATAACAATAAACGTCGTTTTTAGCACATCACTAACCATTACCACTCATCCTTCCATACACACACCACCATTCACATACTTCAATAGACTACAGCCGTTTCTTCCAGCATGGCAATCTATCACCACAGATGCCTGGGTTTTGGACATAATTGAAAGAGGATATGCGATAGAGTTTGACACATACCCACCTGTTGGAAAGGTCCTCCTTACACAACCCTCCCAGGAGATTTGGGAAGAGATACACTCGCTCCTTCAAAAGGGCGCCATATCTCCCAACCCCACACACAATACCGACACCTGCTTTTTTTCTCGATACTTCCTAATAGACAAGAGGGACGGGGGACTACGCCCCATCCTAGATCTTCGTAGGCTTAATACCTTCATCACACCACGCAAATTCCGCATGGTTACACTTCCTAACATACTACCCTTCATCCCACCGGGAGCGTGGCTAGCGACGGTGGATCTACAAGATGCCTACTTCCATATCTCAATTAGGAACTCCCATCGCAGGTTCCTCACCTTTGCAGTGCAAGACAAACACTTCTCGTTCAACTCCCTCGCGTTTGGCTTGTCCACCGCACCCAGAGTGTTTACAAAATGCATGTCAGTCATAGCGGCGCACCTCCGCCAACAAAACATCGTGGTTTTTCCTTACCTGGATGACTGGTTATTTTGTTCTATATCAAAAACGCAACTGTGCAAAGATATTCATTACGCCTTATCTCTCTTACAGGACTTGGGTCTGGTTGTGAACCAGGAAAAATCCCATCTCACCCCAACCCAACGAATCCAGTTCATCGGAGCCATCATAGACTCCACCCTCCAAAAGGCCTTCCTTCCAGACGACCGTTTCACCAACCTTCAGCAATCAATCCTAAATCTCCAACAATCCCGTCGGGCCTCGGCCTGGGCTATCCAGTCTATCCTTGGACACATGTCATCTACCACAAATGTAACCCCATTTGCCCGCCTAAAGATGAGGCCGCTGCAGAGATGGTTCATCAAGTCATTCGACCCCCTACGAGAATCTCAATCCCGAATCCTATACCCACCCCACTCCGTCCTCCACTCCCTCTCATGGTGGACAAAGCAATACAATGTTCAATCGGGTATGCCTTTCACCCAACCTCACCCATCCATGTCCCTCACGACAGACGCCTCCAACTCGGGCTGGGGAGCGCACCTCAAAGGTTTCAAAGTGAGCGGCCACTGGTCCCCTCAGGACCGAAACCTACATATAAACGCACTCGAGATGATGGCGGTAGAAAAGGCCCTCAGAGCCTTTGTCCGCATCGTTTCGAACCGCAAACTCCAAATTGTGACAGACAACACTGCAGTCAAATACTACATCAACAAACAAGGGGGAACACGCTCTCACACCTTACTAGCCATATCGACACGAATTTGGGAATGGTGCATCCAGAGGAACATCCTCCTCACAGCCATCCACCTACCAGGCCAGGACAACATACTGGCGGACTCTCTAAGCAGGTCCTCAAAGAACAACCACGAGTGGCAACTACATCCCACACAATTCAAAACTCTCACCCACAAATGGGGCACCCCCATCATAGACCTATTCGCATCCCCTGTAAACACACATTGCCCTCTCTACTGCGCAAGGCTCCGCCCTCACGCATCCCCAGGTTGTCTAGGAGACGCCTTTCTGTTCCTATGGTCTCCAGGCCTTCTTTACCTATTCCCACCTCTCCCTCTCCTATCCCCAGTAGCCAAGATAATTCAGGACAATACCGATTGCATCCTGATCACCCCCTGGTGGCCGCGTCAGCACTGGTTTGCTCCTCTCCTCTGCATCTCCAACAAGGAGTTCCTCCGCCTCCCCCCAACCCCGGACCTTCTCTCAATAGAGAACGGCCTGGTCCTCCATCCGGACCTCCACTCCCTTTCCCTAACGGCGTGGAGGATCAAACCACAATGAACCTATCCGACGATGTTTCCAGAATTCTGTTGGCCGCCCATAAACCTACCACTAAAAAGTCATATCATTATAAGTGGTCATCTTTTCAAAAGTATACTCAAACAGTGGGCTACACGCCCACCTCAGCACCTATTTCGGTGATACTAGATTTCCTTGTTACCCTTTCTAACAAGAATTTCTCCCTTTCCTCGGTTAAGTGCTACTTGGCAGCAATCTCTTCTGTTCGCAGGAAATTCGGCTTGCCGTCCCTTTTTCAAGACAACCTTGTCCAGTTGTTCCTCAAGGGCTATAAAAACGTTCACCCTCCTACGTCCCTTCCTTCACCTCAGTGGAGCCTAGAGTTAGTATTATCCCAGTTGTCAAAACCGCCCTTTGAACCTATGGCCTCTGCCGACATTTCCCACTTGTCTTGGAAAACGGCATTTCTCGTGGCCATTACGTCTGCTAGGCGATCGAGTGAGTTGACAGCTCTACGCTCAGACCCTCCATACATTAGGTTCCATGACGACAAGGTGGTCCTCCGGAACGATGTTACGTTTTTGCCCAAAGTTGTTTCTCATTTCCATATGTCACAAGATATTGTTCTCCCGGCCTTTTTCCCTAACCCATCCTCCCCGTTGGAGGTAGCGTTACACTCCCTTGATGTTAAGAGAGCACTCTCCTTTTATCTACATAGGACCTCCACCTCTAGGAAGTCCCCTAAGTTGTTTTTGAAATACAGAAAAGACATGCTATATCATCTCAAGGGTTGGCCTCTTGGATTGTTTCGACGATCCAACTAGCTTACCAATTGGCAAAGAAAGAACCTCCTTCTCACATCGTGGCTCACTCGACACGTTCGGTGTCCACGTCCCAAGCTTTTCTTCGAGGAGTCCCCTTGGACCAAATCTGTAGAGCAGCCACGTGGTCTACTCCCTCCACGTTTGTCTCCCACTACAAGTTGGACATACAAGCAAAGAAAGACGCTGCTTTTGGCAGAGCCGTCCTCTTCTCCTGCGTGGCATGACCCACCTCCAGGTCAGTAGCTTGCTATTCACCCATAGGTGTGGATTTCGCAGAGGACACAAAGAATAAATTTAGGTCGCTTACCTGTAACCGTATTTCTTCGAGTGTCCATCTGCGAAATTCACACAACCCGCCCTTCCTCCCCTCTGTCATGCCTCTAGACCTAGCTGTGATTAGCGCTGGGGAACTAGAGCTCACCCGCACACGGCGGGATATATATACGAGGGGGCGGGGAGGGGGGCGGAGCCTCAAAATAATCATTTTTTATTTCATCAAACTTAGAATGTTCCGGATTTCTGCGCATGCGCGAAGGGAAACCCATAGGTGTGAATTTCGCAGATGGACACTCGAAGAAATACGGTTACAGGTAAGCAACCTAAATTTACTTTATTTCTACCTCTTTTCTCTTCATGGGGACTCAAGGTGGTTCGCAATTATATGGCACAACCCAATAAATTTTAAAATGGCAAATACAAAATTTAAAAACAATTTAAAATAATTAAAGTAATTAAATATTTGTGTGATGTAAAATAATAATAATAATAATAATAATAATAAAACAACTTTACTTATATCCCGCCACCATTTCCCAAAAGGGACTCAGGACTTACAAGGGACTCCAAAGTGCAGCATAACATACATGGGACATGAGTATAAAACAATATCATATAATATTATAAAAGCAATTATTATTATTTATTTCTAGTATTGCTATCCCATCACTTCTCTACCCCCAAAGGGGGACTCAGGATGGCCACTATCAACACACATAAAAATAACACAATTTTAAAAATGCAGACCATCAGTAGTTAAAACTAGCTGCCATCAATTCACAACTAAAGTGCCAGAGTGTCAACCTCATGTGGGCCCATTTCAGACCAAAAGCCTGCTTAAAAATCCATGTTTTTAGGCTGAATTTAAAGTATTCAAGGGTGTGGGCTAACCTAATCTCTTTTAGGATGGTATTCCAGAGCCAAGGTGCCACCCTCTCTCTCGTCTCCACCAACCATGCTTGAGGCGGTGGTGGTACCAAGAGAAGGGGCTCCTTTGCCGATCTCACAGCCTGTGTCAGTCTTGAAGATAGGTTGGACCTGAAGCGTATAGGGCTTTGTAACCTGCACCTTGAATTGAGCCCAGAAACTTGCCAGAAGCCAGTGGAGCTGTTTTAGTAGGGGGATAGTATTTTCCCTATAACTAACCCCAGTTAGTAATCTGGCAGCCGACCTTTGCACTAACTGCAGTTTCTGAAGTGTTTTCAAATAGTTAAATTACAATAAAATACTTGAACAATTAATATTGCACTTAAAACTAAATATCATCCATTACTCCCCACACAAACTCCCCAGCAGTGTGCCCCTCTCCCTCCCCCATTGACTTTAGTAGAACCAAACTGACATAAGATTGCAATCTTGTATGTGCTTACATATCACCCAGGACCTAGTCAATGTTTTTTATTTTAGAACATGAGCAAGGTCAGTAGTTGGATGGGAGATCAACAAGAATCTCCATATAGCACTGGGAAAGAATCCTGCTTGAAATCCTGAAGAATCATTGCCAGAGATGACAATACTGAGCTAGAATTGTTATGCTTTCATATAAAGCATCATCCTGTGTTCCTAAATACACACTGCTGAGCTCTGTGGGATGTTCAAACCAACAAGCATACAATAGGCTGCATTTCAAAAGCATTTCAGTCTCATACATCTTTAACACAAGCTATAAAAATGTACTTTCAGACAGACTGTTTTGCTTAGTGACATCTCAGAATGGAGACAGGGAATACTGAAACTGAAGTATGAAGGAAGAGGATAAAGACCTTTAGATTTGATACTAGGCAGTGGGTCTACTTCCATAATGAAGTCATCTTTTAGAAAGAGGAAGCCCACAATGGAGAAGAGGTATACAAGGATGAGGGCCAGAAGAGCTGTCAACAGTATTGAGCGTCCATTGCGTGTCACACTTTTGATGACATTAAATAAGGTCTCTTCCCTGTAGATCAGATCAAACAGCTGAAACAGAAAGAGATAAGAAGTTGCTTCCATACAATCATCTAAAGAAAAATAGGTTTCTTGACAACCCTTAATTTCTGTAGGTTTTATCCCAGAACAGAAAATTAATTGATTAGCATTCATTTGCTAAGGACAAGTGATAAACACACTTAATAATTATGGATTTCCTTTCCACAAAGCAATGGCAAAGTAATTTAAATTCTGGCACTTTCCAGTATCTTTCCCCAAGAGTCTGGTGTTAAATTTTTCAAGATCATACATTGTGGGTTTTTAAAAACATGCTAATCTAACCAAGAATTTGTATTACAATGAATTACGGCAAAGGAGAAGAAATAGGCAACATATTATGAATGCAATAAGCAGATCAATAACAAAAAGAAAGAAAAAGCACATATTTGCTTTTAAATAATAACCAAAAGTTATCATGTACAGACAAAATTACCAAGATGCTGTAGAAAAGCTCATGGACGAAAAGCCCCAGGACACTTGTCAGGATATAGGCGACGTGATAAAGAAATTCCACATCCATAATCATGGCCTTATATCCTCGGATGAATGTCCCACGGTTGCCAACGAAGCTCACCACAAATACAATCTTATTTGTGAGCTGTAGATAATAACAAAGCAGAGAGAGAAGAGAGTTGGCTGTTATTTTCCAGAATGAGTTTGTACTTTTTTGTAAATTGGCTTTATAGCCAATAACAAGCTCTAGGATATAACCTGCTTTCCATTCACTCTACTACAAATTGTGACTAGATTTGCATGGACAAGTAAATTAGATCTAGGAATAGATCATATAGGAATCAGGGTTTTTATTCTGAAATGGCAAATTCTGCTTAAGAGAGCCCAGGAAAAAATATAAGTCAGGTAAGCCAAGTGACTTACATTAAGAGCTCCTAGTATGTTCAGCGTGAGTCCAATACCAAGATGATATATAGATCGCAGAATCAATGCCACTAGGAGTGGCCTGACACCATAGCGCCGGGTAAATAAGGCCATGATGGAGAAACAGATTAAAAGCCAGGAGAGCAGAGGAATCAGTGGGGAATCCAATAGTCCTGGAAAACAGAAAGATACAATAACTACACACATCTGACATCTCCTAACTCTACAAGAATGATTAATACTCATATTTTTCAAATCAATCTAGACTTTATGTATAAAATGGCATTTCTTACTAGCCACAGGTTTACCAAAGATATGCTCTGGAGTTATTTCCAGAGAAATTTCATTTTTCATATTGATCCTAAAATAAATCAGTATTTTTCAAATGATAGCATGTAAAAGTGCAAGTAGTTCCAATAAACGGCAGCAGGGGCCTTGTTAACAAAGTTTACTGAAACTTCATGACACTACAGATTTACTTTCTAGAAGTCATTCATGGAAACTCTCCTTGCGAAACAATCATTGAAGACTAGCTATTGTTTTGTAAAAGACAAAGTGAGTATGATGGAGTACATACCCATTGAGGTTGCCTCGACATAAGGATAAAAGAAAGCAATGATGATGTTTATGAAGACAGCCAGGTTGAAGGAAATGCTTCCCCAGAGTGTCATTCTGCGAGAGAACCAGTACATCAGTGGGTTGCCTATGGAAAGCGAGAGAAAAAGCTGAGAAAATCTCATCTGCTTCTAAGTAGCACAGACATACATCACCCCCCTGAGATCCAGCAATCCCAGTGCAATTATTCATAGGGCCAGGGATCAATACTGTTGTTCCTGTAACCTAGTTGCGAATTCTATAGGTTGCTGGAAACTGGGACACCATTTCCAAGTGACACTTCCTATTCTGGGTTCACCGAACTTCAGTGTACCACAATAAATTCAGCTGCACTGGAGTTATGTCCTCATTCACTCTTTTCTGCCTCATCCATGTTAAGTTTTGTCCCGTAACATATACATGTTTAAAGGGACATATAATCACCTGGGTTAAAACAAAATCTGGTACCGCTAGATAGTGAGGAACTATTGGAATTGCCTGAAAATGTAGGAGTTGTATTATCCCCAATGAGAGCAAATCTGCTGAACAAATGGATTTTGCACTTATAAAGTTACCACTGATTTACTTAATTTACTTGATCTGAGATTGACAATGTGCTTTTCATTTGTTCCTGTAAAAGATAACAATTTTAATCAACCTTTCTCCTACTGCAAGAACATATTCCCAACCCTTGAAGTTTTCAAATATATTCTTATAGGAGGAGAGAGTATAATTGCCCCATTGATCATTTTCTGCCTTTCTGAGACAGCCATATATAATGTAGTGTCTAGGGTAGCGGAGTGCAAGTGGTAACTATGTTCTGATAGCCAGTGCACAACAATGGTGTCATCTGTTGGAGGACTCTTGGGAAGATGACATTGTTTTCATGTGCAACCTGCCTCTAGCCCTTACCAGGCTTTATGTAGTATTGCCGTGGGAGAGGAGGCAGCTGAGGATCACCCTCTGCCAATGTTCCAATAGCCACCACACAATGATGTTTCATCCTCCAGTAGCCTCTATAGTAGTGGTTCTCAACCTGTGGGTCCCCAGATGTTTTGGCCTTCAACTCACAAAAATCTTAACAGCTGGTAAACTGGCTGGGATTTCTGGGAGTTGTATACCTAACACCTGGGAACCCAGAACCCACTGCTCTATAGGTTCCGGAGGATGATGCCACAGTCATATGCTGGTTATTGGAGCATAGTTGCCCCCTTGCCACCCTCTGCTACTACATAAGGGGTACTGTAAAACTTTGGTAGGGATAGTCTTCTGAAAACTTGGTGGGACTGGGTTCAGTACTTGCCTCATTGAGGTTTCCTGACACTTGAGAAGCTCCTTTGATATCTTTTCCCTAGAGTTTTGAAAATTCATCCCATTCCTTTGAGTAGCCCCCTCCCTTATCTTAAACTTACTACGGAGTTTCTTCTGCCACTCCATCTCATTATGGAGGAAGGATGACTGCTCAAAGAAGTCACTGACTTTGCTGCCCTGCTCATCTTGCTCTGTAGTGGTAAACAGACGTATTTGTGTCTCTTTGGTCAGGAACTCGCAGATGCTGGGCACTGGGAAAATTATCTGCTCCATGCTCCGGTCTAGACGCACAATCTGAGGGAAAGGAAAAATCGATATGTTTTTGCTTTATGTTTAGCCACAACTTTTATGGCAACAACGTTTATGATTGGCTGTCACCTATGTTCTTAGTCTACACGTATTCTGGTGGTTCAATAAATGTAACAACAGTTTGACTGAATGGCATCCTATTGGTTAATTCCAACTGGAGTTGACCAATGTAGAATGGTGAGTCAGCATGTAGGCAAATCCCATTGACTCAATATGTCTACATTAACAACAGAATATAAGACCTCAAATAACCCCCCACCCTCTATATACACAAAGAGGTATAGAGGTTCCCTGGAAAATAAAGATTTCGGCTAGTACTCATGGCAGCCAGATTGCATGTGCTTTACTGAGCAGTTTACTTAAGGACCATGGCAATTACTTCAATTTTGTGGATGGACTGTCATCTTAAATGGTAAGCAATGTAATCCATGAACCACCCATTTAAGAGAAGTGGGGTTGATAATTTACTTTAGCGTTCAACTTCTACATTTTTCTATGTTCATTTAAGCACTTGGCCTGCTTATTCCATGACATCACAACAATCAAGCCAATGGCAATCAGAAAACACATCTCCATCCTGGACTCCATGGTGGATGCTCAAGCCCCATAACAGGCAGTCCCCAGGTTAACAACAACATAGATTCTGTACATTCTTAAGTTGAATTTGTATGTAGGTCAGAACAGGTACATTTAAAAAAAAATGTAACTCCAGCCCGAAATATTTGTTTCAGTTTTGGGGAGCGTGGGGAAGGGTTAACACTGCTATAAAGTTTCTTTTGCTGTCTGTTTAGAGGATTTCTTCTCACTTTCTGTCTTGTGATTATTCAATTTTAAAAATTTTGGCTTTTCATGAAAACGAGTTGTGATAAAGCTTCAGTGAAGACATCTTTTTCCCGTGATAACCCTTACAGGAGTGAATTGCCCTTTTTAGGGGAAGATTTCCTCTCCATGTTGTCTCACCCTCATTCTTAACTATGAGTCCTATGTAAGTCAGATGCCTGTAAGTTGGAGACTGCCTGTATATATAATGGCATATTAAAATGTTGTCGCTTCTATAAAATGGCAAATTTATGGTTTGGTTTTTGGAAATTTAGTTGAATGGGGGAATATTATTAAGCCATGTATCCATTGATACAGAATAGAGGGAAATGCTTGTAATCCTAAATCTTTGACTTCTCAGCAACACTGTGCCAAAGTTTGTGATCATAGTGCTATTGGAGATATAAATTCAGGTTCATTTGCATCTGTGGTGGCAGCAAGCAGCATTGAAAATTCCTAGTGATTTTGCATTATGACTTTTTAATTTAGATAATCATAAAGGGAAATCAGGTTGATAAGATATAAGGGAGCAAATTTAATTACGTGTATATCAAGTAGAGTAAAAGTGAATCCCACCTCTATCTGGGATGTGTGCTTCTCATAATATGCCAGCGGATCCTCCTCTTCCTCTTGGACTGGAGTGGATGATTTCAGCATCTGTGTCAGCTGTTTATTGTGTAAAATGAGCTGCATAAAAGAGAAAGGAAAGGAAATATGTCTTAAGATAATTTCAACGTTGAGAATGCCTTTCAAGAATATATTCAAAATGCACACCCCTGTTGTTACTAGAACTGACAAATACAGCGTTGTAAAGAAAGCCCTATGGTTCTGGAAAGCTTTCTCAAAGAAAGTTGTCCAATTCACCACAAAAATGACAGCCAAATACCACTCATTAATAAGTTATGAATCGGTGCCCATAAATCCCCACAGAAATGGCATCACAAATAATCAGTCTTGAACTAAACTATGTGAACCAACAAACAGTCAATTTTGCTCCCTTTGAAGGTAAGAGCAACTTGTTTCAACAAGAAGAAAATATATGCTGTGTTGCTCTATTTAGAAATACCACAAGGTGAGAGGGAATGTGCATCCAGAGACCATTAGGTCCATGTGAAAGTTTGCACAAATGTGTACAATCATCCAGCAAATTCTATGTTTGGATTTTCACATTCCTTTTCTAATTTGCTGTACTGTGCTATTTTACAGTACTATTTTCCCCCTTAGGAGTCCTTGCACTATATGGACTCTGTCTTCAGCCAACTCGCCATTACATTTATATGCATTACAATCATGAAATATTGGACACTGCATGAGACACCTGAGCAATGAAAGTGTTCAGCAACAATTCCTCAGAGTGTTCATACCTCCAAGCAAGCTACCAGTAGCCCATATATAAAAGGAAGTCTTAAGGGAAAGAAGGGAGGCCAAGTTCATGTTTTACTCGGATGAAACAAAGCTGCTATTACTTCGAAGAGGAGGTGAAATCTCACCCTCCTTGGTGGATGTGTCTGGTTCATTTAAGTCCCCTTCTCCATTTCCTAGGGCCCTTGGGCTTAAACTACTTTTAAAGGTACATAGAAGTGGATATTTCACTTACTATACTGTTTATTTTTCCATCACAGTGCATTGAAAAAACACTCTATTGTTGCTATGTTCCTCAAGTCATTTCCAACTTATAGCAAACCTAAGGTGAGCCTATCATTCTTAGTGAGATTTATTCAGAGGGGAGTTTGCCTTTGTCTTCCTCTGGGGCTGAGAGAGTGCGACTTCCCTAAGGTCACTGTGTTTCACTACCTGAGCACGGATTCATAACTTGGTTTCCAAAATTGTAGTCAAATGCCCAAACCACAACACCACACTGACACCCACAACTTCCTTTTCCAATGGGTATTCTCAGTGTGTAAACATACCATAGAAGAGATTCCCTCTTCATCTTCCTCTTGAATCCGTTTCACAGGTTTCAAGAGATGCTGAAGCTGCTTGTTATGCCGAGAAAGCTGAAAATGTGAAGAGAGGCAGAAAAAATGGTTGAACCAAAGTGCAAAAGCTGGCTGCTTAGAGACAGTTGTGGGTGAGTCAAAAGTTAATTGCACTGAAGTATAATTTCAAGCGGTTCCAGTCTTCAAAAAACAGTGTGTCTTTTCCTCACTACCTGATGCTAGAACACACACAGCCTGTTTAGATTTAAAGTAGTGCATCTTAGCATGTTCAAGGACTGACTCAAAACAGTGGTAGCTATGGGCTAAAAGTGTTGTGTTGATAGTCCCTTATTCATTAACCAGGTCCAGAAGAATTACTTGTTAGTCTTTCACTGAGGCCCCTTCTACACAGCTGTCTAAAATTCATGTTATCTGCTTTGAGTGGATTATATGGCAATGTAGACTCAGCTAATCCAGTTCAAAGCAGATAATGTGGATTATTTTCCTTGATATTTTGGATTATATGGCAGTGTAGAAGAGCCCTAATGACAGATTATTTAACACGAAGTGGAGATTGTAAATGACTCTCACTGCTTCCTTCTCAACTTTGCTGTATTGCTCCACTTTCTCTGCCAGACAAAATGCACATCCTCTACAAACAGGGACAGCTTGTGCATCTCACTTAGGGGTATGGCACAGTATTGTATCATATGTTGTGTTGTATCATATCATATTGTATTGTATTGTATCATATTTATTTATACCCCATCTTTTCTCCAAAGGTTGGATTCAGGGTAAATGATAAAAAGATAAACAAGTAAAAACAAAGGTAGATAAATGCATAAAAATATTGTTATATTGTCTATACAACTCAAAGCATGTAAATATATACATTTAAAAACAAATGATAAACATTGTATAGTACATAGCTCTTCTTCCAAAATAATCAATTCTCAAAAGCCTTCTAAAATAGAAATGTTTTTACTTGCTAATGAAATAATGGCAACCCTAAGCAAACCTATTACATTATTCTTTTCTAAATGATTAGCTGGAACTACATGAAAAGTGTATAACATCAATCATTTAGATAAATAGAGTACAATACATCTATATTGCTATGTATGTGTCAGGAACATTTGCCTTTAAACAGAGAACATGATCACAAATCCTTATTTCTTTCCATGGAAAATAAATCATAATACACGTGTCAATAAAGACCTGAATGCCACCCTTACATCAACTAAGCCAAAATACTTCTGTGTTATAGTTGATAAATTATTTTAATGGTTCCGTATAGGGTGCCCAGGCTACAGAAACTGTGGGAACAACATACCAATTTCATCTAGTTTACAAGGACATCATAATACCAAAAGGAGAAACACATCTTTATAAAGGAATAGACTATCCACACACAGGATACCTGTAAAGCTAAAATGTAGATGTTGTGTCCCACTTCTCGAGGGGAAACCTCAGCATTTTCACACTCTTCTTCTTGAAGGTAAGCTTTTTTAATCACATCGACCTGTAAAATGTTTTGCACAGAAGACCCAGAGATTAAATCACTAATCTTGTGTGGGTAGAACTGTAGCATAGTCACTGGGTAAAAGCAAGTACAAGCTGTTCAGACAGAATTTCACATCCTACAAATCATGGCCATGGGCTGCAATGAGAACAAGTTTTCTAACTCCTATAGGAAATCACTGAAAACTACAAAACCTAGAGATGAGTAATTTTCAGTGGTCGCAAAGTGAAACAAATACCATGGACGGGTCGTTATCTCACTCACGTTGCTGCCCTGTCCTGTATTCCCACAGCTCACAACGCCCACTCTTCATACCAAATACCTATTTAATTTTAATCCTTGTCAAACATTTCCAAGTACTTTGGAAAATATTGAACAGTAAGACAGATGGCTTTCAATTGTTTGTGATCCAGCTGGAATGTATAATAAGTTCTTGGTCCCTCGGCTGCATTTTCCAAGAATCCTTCCCAGTGAGGACAGCCATGCAGTCTTAAGGTCAGTTGCTTGAGAGCAACTGCACACATGAAACACCACAAACTGCAACTTCACACAGCTCTAGCAGGAGGGTAATATGTCACATTAAGAACAAATGGACCACAAGCTATATAGGCCACTATGTCCTATATTCCAGAGGATCTTAACATTCTCAACAGACAGTAAGTTCCTTTTTCTGGTCTCCATCCACAGTGTCCTTTCTCACTTTTTTTCATTTATGATGTGAACCCAACACAAAATCAGCAAACACCAAGCAAAATGTTCCCAACCTTCTCCATCTTTCTTACCAATTCCTGAGGTCGGAGGCTGATAAGAATCCGCTCAGCATTCTCACTGTCATGTCTACTCTCCATCAAGGCCAACAAAAGCTTGGAGGCATTGTCCTAACAGAAAGACATCATACTGAAAGTAAATGGTAGGTCATCCATGTGTCATTCACTGTGCTCAAATCACCCTTTTCTCATCACAACTACAAAAGGCAAAATATTTTATAAGATCCAAAAATAGTAGGAAAGGTTGCAGGGGGAAAATAAGTTAGAAGAATTCAACACTGGGGTCATATAAACAGTTGAAGGCAACTCATTATTATTCCCCATGTTAAGATTCCTGACTCAACAAGACATGGAAACTGGACAAAATAATTATTTGTACAAAGAGTGCACACTGTAGGCAATCCCAAGTTTAATTTTTAGCATTTTAGTTAGTAGGATTGCCAACAGCAGGGCTGCAAAAGATCTTTCCAAAGATCTTAAGAAAGCTGTTGCCAGATAAAGTAGATGACAGGGTTGTGGAATTGGAGAGTTGAGTAGTTCAAATCGAAAGCAATTTTCAATGGAATCAAAGATATTCAATGACTCAGCTTATAATATTGAATGCTTAGTTCACTTTTTTTCCTTTCTTAATGATTCATGTGGTGGTGCTGAAATGCCTTCAGCCACTATTTTACTCTATTATATTTGTAATTATAAATCAATATACATTGGCCGTTTATGAAAATGCTGGAGTTGAAATAAAACCAGACAGTAAAAATTGAGCTGGAATCAATCAAATGTTTGGGCCACTGACTCCACACCTCTGGTGCACAGTGCTGGGCAAAATAGAACAATCACCTAACTAGGGATAAGGCACTTTCATGGACCACCAGTTGCCATCTCTGTTCTAGGACATCAGAAGATGCTATGATTCTGTTGAGAATATTAATGTGTTGGCATATGGTTTCACTTCATGTGCAAAGTATCCCAGTTAAGAATATCTGAAATTTATAAGGAACTCTTATCCAGGCCAGATTTGTTAACTTGCCATATAACCTCTGAGGATGCTTGCCACAGATGCAGGCAAAACGTCAGAAGAGAATGCTTCTAGAACATGGCCATACAACCCGAAAAACCTACAACAACCCTTGCCATATAAACGTTTTGCCACCTCATACAACATATAGATTGATGAATATGTTTGAATTAATATTTTTCTTGAGTTATTCTAGTACAGCTGGCTTGCTCATTCTCATTCCGCGTTTCTTACTGTTGTTGTTGCTGTTGTTGTTAACTGCCAAATCAATTTCAACTAACAGTGACCCCATAAATGAGAAGCCTCCAAGTCACCCTATCGTCAAGAGCCCTGCTCAAGTTTTGCAAACTCGGGGGTGTGGCTTCCTTGACTGAGTCTATCCATCTAGAATGCAATCTTCCTCTTTCCCTGCTACCTTCCACTTTACCAAGCATTATCAGCTTTTCTACTGAGTCATCTCTTCACATGATATGGCTAAAGCCTCAGTTCAGTCATCTTAGCTTCTACTGTGTGATTTGCTTTATGACCAATTTATTTTTCTCTTTAGCAGTCTACTGTATCTACAGAATTCTTTTCAAACACCATATCTCAAAAGAGCTGAACACTCCCCCCCCCCCCCCCCCGGCAACAGGCTCCTATCATCCTTTTTCCAATTGGCCAGCTTTCACAGACAGAAACAGAAAATACAATGAGTCATCCTAACTTTAGTAGTCAGTCACATATGTTTATGCTTCAGGTTCTTATCTTCGTATCTTCATAGTATCATAATGTATGCTACAATGTCGGAAATACAGCTTAATGGTGTAAAATTAGAAAATGTTGACTATTTCCGCTACTTTGGCAGCCACCTCTCCACAAAAGTCAACATTGACACTGAAATACAACACCGCTCAAAGCCAACCTTAAAAACTCAGGCATAGACACCGAGAACTGGGAAGCCCTGGCCCTTGAGCGCTCCAGCTGAAGGTGAGCTGTGACCAGCAGTGCTGTAGAATTTGAAGAGGCACGAATGGAGGGTGAAAGAGAGAAACGTGCCAAGAGGAAGGCACATCAAGCCAACCCCGACCAGGACCACCTTCCACCTGGAAAGCAATGCCCTCACTGTGGGAGAACATGCAGATCACGAATAGGGCTCCAAAGTCACCTACAGACCCACTTCCAGTACACCGATCTTGAAAGACAATTCTACTCGGACAACAAGGGATTGCCTAAGTATCGAACAATTTTTATTGATTAGCCAGTTGGCCTTATCAAAATAGACAGTGCAAACACAACATACAACATACATCTAATCCTCTTAAAATAAAATACAAACACAAATATACAAGTGTCTAATGTATTGTTGAAGGCTTTCAGGTGTTTGTCAGCTTGAAACCAATGTAGCTTACCCATAGAGACATCAACTATCCTCGTCTCCCCTACACTGCAACCCAATCTGATCTATGTACTCCGATCTCCTTTTAGCAGCTTTAAACAAATAAAGGGCAACTTTTGTTGTCAGAATGAGGTTGTAACTGGCCAACAAAAAATGAAGTTTTGGCCGCTGGATCACCTAAGTAAGTAAGAAAGTAATTTATGCTGCTGTGATAAAAAGAGTATTTTGAGGAAATAGACCACAAAAAGTGTGATGTATCTTAACAAATACAGCCAGACTTTATGACTACCTAGTCCTATGATAAAAGCTTCATTTAAAGAAACTCATCCAATCGGGTAACCACCCACCAAAATGCAAACATGCACATACAGAAAAAAAATCCTATTGTTATTCGTCCCATATTCCCTGTTAAACTACCACATTTCTAGCTTCCCCGTTTACCTTCAATTGAAGAACCAAGTCCATTCTGTACTTGCAGAGGGGGCTGATGTCATTGAGAATTAGGGCTGTGATGATGTCAATGCCATTTGACTCATGGGTCACAATGCAGCTCTGTGAATTAATACATGGAATTACTCAATGGTTCACAACTGAATACATCTATCCCAAATCCTTGCTACTCTCCAGGGGTTCAAATAATACTAAACACTCATTCTTAACATGGGAATCAAATAATTTCAATCCATTATGAAACAATGGGCATTTTTGACCCTCAAGAAAGACAGAATTACCTGGTTCTCATGACATGGTCCCTGGCAATATTCTGTTAGAGTCTCCAGCGTCTGGGTGATCAGGGCCACATTGTATTCATTGATATAGAGGCCCAACAAGCCTAGCCGTCCGGTGGTGCTACCACACATGATATCGAGAAACTGTAGTGTTTCACACACCAAATTGTAATTGGTCTTATTATTCTGACAGCGAAGAAAGTTCTGGGAAAAGACAAAACATATGAACACCTCAGTGGTGGACTCATTTTTAATAGCATCCATTGTGTATAAATTGTAACATGATTTGTGAGGCACCTAGTTTACTGAAAGATAGGCACCTGGAGATCCCGGTTATGATTTTCACATAGTAGTTGCAGGAAGCGAAGAATTGGCTCCATGATCAAAACTGATGCACCCATCTCACTGCTCTGGTCTCTTGCATCATGGCCAGCCTTGAACCCGACACCCACTGGGTAACGGGAAGGAGCATTGGGAAGCATGAATTGTGCTACTCGCCCTGTAAGAAAATTAATTTGATTCAGCAGATGAACTACAACAGAAGTCAAGGAGAACAACTTATCCCACTTTTCAAAGAAAGAGCCATCATCATTCACTCTGCTTTATTGTACTATTTCTCTTTCTTTCTGAAAGCATCATTCAGAATGGAGGTGGGGAACATCTGCCCCTCCAAACTCTCATTCAGCTCCACTTCATATAGGTTTTCTTTTCATGTCAGACGCGACTTGAGAAACTGCAAGTCACTTCTGGTGTGAGAGAATTGGCTGTCTACAAAGATGCTGCCCAGGGGATGCCTGGATGTTTTACTATCCTGTCCCCACATGGGAAGCTGGAGCTAACAGATGGGAGCTCACCCTGTCTTGCAGATTCAAACCCCCAATCTTCAGGTCAGTAGTTCAGCCAGCACAAGGCTTTAATCCATTGTGCCACTGTGGCTCCTACTTCATATAGATAATAGTAAGGCACTGTATCCCAAAACTTGAGGGTGTGGGGCGGGAAAGGTTCAACATCTGAATCCAGAAGGTTGAGGAATGCCACATCACTGACATTCAAGAAGACAGACTGGCTTAAAACTGTAATGCAGTGATTCTCAAACGTTAGCTCTCCAGAGGATGTCAATCCTCAGAAGACCCCCCAAAGAAATCATTCTATAACTTGTTAACCAATGACAAGAAATCAACGAACTTAGCCAACAATCAGGAATTCTTGGAGCAAAAGTCCAAAACACCCGGGGGTCAAAAGGTTGTAAACCACTAGTGTAATAGCTTGCGACAATGAAGCTGAGCTGCAAATAGTTCAGGCTGATAATAAACACACCAAGAACCCCCCTTCCCTAATAAAGAGACGATTCTCTAAGACGGTTACAATCAGCCTGTGGCATGTAGACAGTTCTTTGTATAAATTGCAATGTGGGTTCTACCAAAGCTTCTGTTTATTAAATGAGTTGATACTCTGTTCTTGGGCAACTTAAGGAAACAGCTGATTACAAAACTGCAGGAGAAGAGCATGTGCATAGGACTTCCATAAGCACTTACCTCCCTTTTAAATCTAGAAGCTGGGAGATATTAGGAGGAGCCATTTTCAAATATCCTTACTGATTTAATAAGGTACTGACCATTTCCTGAATCATAATCTGTTGAGCCCAAAGTATCATCCACACTTTCTACTTACCTTTACTGCCATGCTCAGGAGAGTCTTTGTCCTCACGAGGCTTGTTGCCAATATCACTCATGTTCACTGTCACTGTGGACTTGACCTCCTGCTGAGCCTTCTTCATCCGGTCATGCAGTACTTTAAAGAATTTTTCTGATTTCTTGTCACCAGTCATCAAATTATAGAATGATTTCTTGAGAAATGAGGAAGAAATCAAATAGAGACAGTGGTTAGATGGATTCCTGTGAGAACCCTTCTTCAAAATCCAAGACCACCAGCAAAGGTCTTGATATGCAGTCCAAGTTTCCCATTACAATTAGGAACTGGTGGTTGTTACCTAAATCGCTAACAAGCTAGGCTCACTGAATGAACTTTTCCCATTTTTGTTGTGACATCAGATGTGGTGGTCATGAAGACTAATAGACGTCAGCAGTGGTTTTCTCCATAGCACAGGATTTATGATATAATGTCATTTCTCAGTTGCACCTAGATGTGACTGGGTTAAAGTCTTAGAAGGTTTAAGATTCGCTCTAGTGCATGGAAACCTTAGAGCTGTGCAATTCAGCCAAAAGGCATGCCATTTTGGGGGCCCATTGTCAGCTGACCCCTAATTCTGTTTACCAGGAAGTGACTCGAATGGGGAGGGGTTTTGCTATTTTCATTCGGCAAAGATTTGGCCTATTGGCTACAATGAGAAACTTTAAAGATTCAATCCTCAACCATTTTAAGGCCTATCTGCATGAAACCTACCTCACCTTTTGACCCCATTTACAACTGCAGGCCTGCCAAGTTTCAAAACAATTGACCAATCTACTGATTTTTAAGAATTATGTTAAGTTTTAACCATAACATTTTTTTTTTAAAAAAGATAAACTATAAGAGAGGGTTCTGGGAATTATAGTCGCAGGTTGTATCCATTCTCAGCCAATCAGAGCATGGACACCACCAGGCTTTTTACTGCTGAGAAACAGAGAGAGAGAAAAGAATTTCAACTCCCATTATGCTCCGAGAGGAAATGTTCAATGCCCGCTCTATATAAGTGCTGCTGGGAAAGCGAGTTCCCAGCAGGGCCCTCTCTGGAGGAGGAGGGAACTTTCCAAGAAGAAATGGTCTGAGGCTGTTTCTGCTGGGAAGAGAGAAAAGACACAGCAGATTCCTGCCTGAGGTATATTGCAGAGTTAACTCCTTTCTCTTCAGAACCAATAATATCTGGCTCCCACAATCCATTTTGCTGGGCTTTGTGGCTCCCTCCTTCCTGTTCTGATTTCGGATATTATACAAAACAGACCACCAAATATTGCAAATAATTTTCATTCAAACTGATTCAGGTCCAAGCCTAGAAACCATATAGCTACTTCATTTTTTAAAAAAGCGTAAATGAAACAAATGTGTACATACATCTTCCAGAGTAGTTGTGTTTAGGTTGTGTTTGCAAAATAATAGAATGTTAAATGGAAAAGTAAAATTTATCACCGCTTGTTATTTTAAAAATACCCAGGAGAGGGAGCAAAAGTTGTTTAAGAAAACTGATTATGACAGCAACCTCTCTAGAGGAGAATGAAAGCTAGATAGAAAGCTGACAAGATTACCTTTTCCATCAACAAGCCTCAGTGTTTCACTGAATACGCTTTCGTGCTTTATTGCTCTTACAAGGCAGCTGTTGTGTAATAAGGCGTTAAAAGTTGGGAGCTCTTTCCCATCTTGGAAGAGCTACTACATCTCACGCTTACAACATGGCATTAAAATTTAAAGTGAAGAAGCATGGTGTGGAGTTGGATCAAGACAAGCAGAAGTTGTCATAAAGCCAGTACCTGTATCTCTGTGTTCCCTCCATCAAGCAGTCGGATGGCCAAACGGATACTTTCTTGAAAAATCTTCTCATTTTTGGTATTCATAATAAGATCTGAAACCAACTTCGTAGCTCCTTCTCTGTCTAGACGACACTGAATGGCAGCAATGATAGACCAGTCCTGGTCTTGGCCTGGATGCAAAAGAACATTATAGAGAAAGGTGGAAAGATACTCCTGAGTAGCCTGAAATATATCTTATCTAATGGAGGGAGGAAGTCCAATTCAGCAGTTAATGCATCAGTGTTAGACATGGAAAATGTAATTCTTTCCCACAGGCAATGTATATGACTTTGGTCAAATCAAGAATCAAAAATCACTGATCCAACGGAAGTGTATATAGGACAAATTGCCATTTAAGGAATTGATGATGAATAGTATATGTAATGAATACTATTTGTAATGTTCACCACTCTGAGCCTCAGTCTTCTCTCTATTTGGCTAGGGACAGCTCCTTTCAGTTACAATGCCATCTTGACAGAACAGAAGGTACTGAAAACCCTGACACAAATGGCCTTGGCAAAAGAAAGCTCACTGCAACTCAGTGGCAGAGTACATGCTTTGCCCAAGAAACGTTTCTGGTCCAATCCCTAGGATTTCCACATAATACTAGTCAAGGAGAACAGCTGCCAGACAATATTGAACTACAAACTGCACATGAGCAACCATTAATGATAGCTCAATATCATGTGTTCCCACAATATCATGCCAAACCTGTCCTGTATTTTTCTCATATATGGCTAAGCAGTAGAAGACAGCAGCTGAATTTAAGAAACCTAGAGAAAAAATAGATTGGATAGGGGACAAAACCACTTCCTGTAAAGTGATTTTCTTGTCAATGACACAGGCACAAAGAAGTTAATTCAATCTTCCATGAAAAAAGATCAAATATGTAAATATACATCTTTCCGTCTGGTAAAGGAAAACCAAGGTTCATTCTACGATGCACTGAGGCTCAGGATCAAATCAATAACATGATTTTTTGTTCCTGGGTTATAAATGTCATTTTCTATTTGGTTCTATCATAAACACATGGAAAATGTTTGTTTTTGTTTTTGCAGGACATCCTGCAGCACATTTTGCTGTAGTTTTGCAATGAATATCTCATAGAGCCTCAACCAATTCAACACAGTTTGTGGCAGCCACAAAAGCAAAGTTTCTGGAGTATTAACAACAACTTTCAAAGTAAGTACCACACAATTAAACGGAATATAACACTTTCAAACCAGGAACAGGAAATGTTTCACGTTTTGTTACATAGTGTCCTCTCCAAGCCTTTCTTGGCTGCTTCTCTGAAGTACTTACTTTACAAAAATCAGGAAGATATCAACTAGTACTGCAAGCCACTTACCAGTTCCAGAAGGATCAACAATCTCCCCTTTGGAGCCAGACCTTTTAGTTTGTAAGTAATTCGTCAAAAGCATTTTCCTCAACATATTGCCCTGGCATGAAAAAGAAATAAAATAAACTCTTTTTGCTTACTTTTTCAAAAAGGATCTTTTTTTTCCTTAAAAGAAAATTCTTGAAGAATGGTTTTATCAGCTAAGTGAAATTATGGTCTCCAGACATCATATGCATAGGAAAGCACTGCTTCTGTGTTTTGGGTTTTCCCAGAAAATATCTGGATGAAGGGTGGAGATGCTGAGTTAACAAGATGTCTGAACTGATACAAAAGAGCTCTTTCTTTTCAGGATCCTAGCAAACAAATTGAATTATTGGAGAATCATGTATATTTAAGAAATGTAGTTAATATAAGAGGGATTTCAGGAAGGAAAGAGGAGAATCAGGCCCACATCTTTACACTGAAATACCAATGGGGGTTCCTTAAATGGGTTTTTTTTCTTTTCTATTTTTGCTGTTCTTACTTACTTACTTACTTAGGCGATCCCTCGTTGGACGAGTAAGATGGTCTTCCATTATGGATTTCCCTGTGGGTCCGTATGTGGCTGTGGAGCCCTATTCTTGCTCTGCATCTTCTTCCGCAGTGAGGGCATTGGTTTCCAGGTGGAAGGCGTTCCCGGTCGGGGTTGGCTTGACGCGCCTTCCTCCTGGCACGTTTCTCTCTTTCACCCTCCACTCGTGCCTCCTCGAATTCTGCAGCACTGCTGGTCACAGCTGTCCTCCAGCTGGAGCGCTCAAGGGCCAGGGCTTCCCAGTTCTCAGTGTCTATGCCAGAGTTTTTAAGGTTGGCTTTCAGCCCATCTTTAAATCTCTTTTCCTGTCCACCAACGTTCCGTTTTCCGTTCTTAAGTTCGGAGTAAAGCAACTGCTTTGGGAGACGGTGGTCAGGCATCCGGACAACGTGGCCGGCCCAGCGGAGTTGATGTTGGAGGACCATCGCTTCAATGCTGGTGGTCTTTGCTTCTTCCAGCACACTGACGTTTGTCCGCTTGTCTTCCCAGGAGATTTGCAGGATTTTCCGGAGGCAGCGCTGATGGAATCGTTCCAGGAGTTGCATATGACGTCTGTAGACTGTCCACGTCTCACAGGCATAGAGCAGGGTTGGGAGGACAATGGCTTTATAGACAAGCACCTTGGTCTCCCTACGGATGTCCCGGTCCTCAAACACTCTCTGCTTCATTCTGGAAAATGCTGCACTTGCAGAGCTCAGGCGGTGTTGTATTTCGGCGTCGATGTTGACTTTGGTGGAGAGGTGGCTGCCAAGGTAGCGGAAATGGTCGACATTTTCTAATGTTACACCATTAAGCTGTATTACTGGCATTGGAGAGGGATTGGCTTGTGACTGCTGGAACAGCACCTTGGTTTTCTCAGTGTTCAGTGACAGGCCGAGCTTCTCGTATGCTTCTGCGAAGGTGTTTAGAGTGGCTTGTAGAGCTTCTTCTGAATGCGCACAGATGACATTGTCATCAGCATACTGGAGTTCTATAACAGATGTTGTTGTAACCTTGGTTTTGGCTTTCAGTCTGCTGAGGTTGAATAGCTTGCCATCTGTCCGATAGATTATTTCCACTCCGGTGGGAAGCTTCCCATCAACAAGGTGAAGTATCATAGCGATGAAGATGGAGAATAGAGTTGGGGCGATAACACATCCCTGTTTGACACCGGATTCCACCTTAAATGGGTCACTTTGGGAGCCACTGCTGTCCAAAACTGTTGCCATCATGTCATCATGGAGGAGCCGCAGGATGTTCACAAATTTGTTAGGGCACCCGATTTTGTGGAGGATGGTCCAGAGAGCGCTGCGATTCACTGTGTCAAATGCCTTTGCAAGGTCGATGAATGCCATGTACAGGGGTTGGTTTTGTTCCCTGCATTTTTCTTGGAGCTGTCGTGCAGTGAAGATCATGTCCACGGTTCCTCTGGAGGGGCGGAAGCCGTTCTGGGATTCTGGGAGGGTGTCTTCTGAGAGGGGCAGAAGGCGGTTTGCAAGGATTCTTGTGAGGATTTTCCCAGCGGAGGTTAGAAGGGAGATACCTCGATAGTTTCCGCAGTCTGTTCTTTCCCCTTTTTTGAAGAGGGTGATGATGGTGGCGTCCTTGAAATCTGCTGGTATTTTCTCGGTCACCCACACTTTTTCTATGAGCTGGTGGAGTTGGTGTGTTAGCTCAGGTCCTCCCTCTTTAAAGATTTCAGCAGGGATCCCATCTGGTCCACTGGCTTTGTTATTCTTCTGTTGGCTGATGGCATTGCTGACTTCTTCCAAACTAGGCAGTGCTGCAAGCTCATCCCTGGTTTGTTGTTGTGGGATTTGTGAGAGGACCTCTTCGGCCACATTGGAGCTGCGGTTCAGGAGGCTTTGGTAGTGTTCTTTCCAACGTAGTGCAATTGAGTTTTGGTCCTTCAGGAGTTTGGTTCCATCTGATGAGCGTAGAGGCTGTATGCCATGGTTTCTTGGTCCATAGATTACCTTTGTGGCTTTGAAGAATCCCTGAGCATTATGGGTATCTGCCAGGTGTTGGATTTCTTCGGCCTTCTTTGTCCACCAGATGTTCTTGAGTTCTCTTGTCCTTCTTTGGACCTCAGCTTTTGCACTAGCATAGATCTTTTTCTTAGCAGCACAGTTGATGTCTCTCTGCCATGCTTGGAAGGCTTTCCTTTTCTTGTCAATTAGCTGTTGGATCTCGATGTCATTTTCATCAAACCAGTCTTGATGTTTCTTGGCTTGGTATCCAATAGTTTCTTCGCAGGCTTGGATGATGGAGGTCTTCAGTTTGTTCCAATGTTCCTCAACATTTTCGGGGTGTTCTGTGGGTAGATGGTCCTTGAGTGCTGTTTGGAGATGGGCTCGTCTGGAGGGCTCCTGAAGGGCTTGGGTGTTCATTTTGCGCCTTGTCTTCCTTCCTTGGAGTCTGCGCTTGGGGGCGATCTTGATAGCCATCGAGGATCGAATTAGCCTGTGGTCAGTCCAGCAGTCGTCAGCACCTATCATGGCTCTTGTGAGGAGCACGTCACGGCGGTCTCTGGCGCGTGTGATTACATAGTCTAAGAGGTGCCAATGCTTCCATGATGTCTTGAACTTGTTTTTCTGGCGGAAGAGCGTGTTGGTGATGACAAGGTTGTGCTCCGCACATTTGGTGAGAAGCAGGATGCCATTTGAGTTGCTGTTTCCAACCCCGTCTTTTCCAATGGTCCCTGGCCACAGGTCGAAGTCTCGCCCGACTCTTGCATTGAAGTCCCCCAGGAGGATGATTTTGTCCTCCTTAGGTATCCCCGATAGGACGGTGTCCAGCTGACAGTAGAATTTCTCCTTGATGTCTTCGTCAGCATCTAGTGTTGGTGCATAGGCACTTATGATGGTTGCCCGTTGGTTTTTGGCAAGATCGATTCGGAGGGTTGAGAGTCGTTCGTTGATGCCAGTGGGTGCTTCGGACAGATGTTTCACCAGATCGTTTCTGATGGCGAAGCCAACTCCGTGCATTCTTTGGTCTTTTTCGGGCAGTCCCTTCCAGAAGAAGGTGTAGCCTCCTTTGTCTTCCTTCAGCTGTCCCTCTCCTGCTCTCCGGGTCTCCTGAAGGGCTGCTATGTCGATGTTGAAGCGTCCCAGCTCCCTTGCAATGATGGCAGTTCTGCGTTCGGGGCGTTCACTGCCACTGTTGTCCATCGGAGTCCGTACGTTCCACGTACCAAAGTTCATTTTTCTTTTTTGGCCGCAGGGTGGTGACCCCACTGGACGCGGCAGTCCAGTCAGGGATGAGTGAGGCAGACTATGTTTGGGGCACCTTTTCTAGCCCCCTCCCCATGTGGGGTGAGCAGAGTGGGTCCTCAATAGGGCTGCTCAGTCGCGGATACAGCTGCCGAACTACTCAACTGCCTCGGACCTTGAGGTAGAACGACTGAGTCCGTACCCACCGCCCATGTGCCAGTCTGTGACTAGGGGCTTCCAGATTTCACAGTCCTGCCCCCGTCGCCACTCGCTGATCGCCATGGGACTTTGGTTGCTTGGTTTTTATTTTCTTTGGAAGACGCCTGTGCGTGGATTTTTTTAATGTGTGGAGGTCAGTGCACAGCTGATCAACACACAGACTTCACAGAGTGAGGTTCCACTGGTGATGTAGTTTAACACAATGACCGTGGCTTCTCAGTCTGTTGCAGCCTTCTTCCGCCTTCGCAGCCGTTGTAACATGTACCATGTTATCCTCCGCCTGCTCCGCCGTTGAGGTCTTTGGGTCTTCAGACTGTGCTTGGTCTGGAACCTCCCCCGCGGCCACTCCTGGGAGTGCACGACTCCAGTTGTTGTGCCTACAGGTTCATCGGAACACGCAAGCCCCCTCACCACGACAAGGTGACAGTCCACATTTGCTGTTCACATATCTATAGGTGAGCACAAGACTCCTCAACTACTCACCCTGTCTCCATATTTGTTCCTTTTTACCAGCATTTGCTGCAGTGTCCTCAGTACTTTAATGCAAAGCTTCTCCTCAGCTTCCATCAGGTCTTTGGTATGTTGGACTAATCTAGTTACACAGAAAAAAGAATTTATAGTCTGAATTTTTCCCAACATGCCAACACGCATGCCATCTACAGAGACCAGCTGTGTTAAGAAATATCACATTTCCCACCCATTGGCACTCAAACATCTTAAAATATGAAGACTCTTGCAAGCACAATATATACTTGGAAGTGCTCTCCATGTAGCCAATGTAGGTTGCTCCCAGGTAAATGTGCACAAGACAGACTGCAGGCAGCATTATTTAGACAGAAACTTCTGCCATAATATTTCTTAGTGCTTGATCATTTCATACACTTCTGATTTACAATTCTAGAGAGGTCTTGGTAGTCCAATTTTCCAAATCATTTTGATGTGTCTTTAGGCCCCTTCCCAAAGTTCCCTGTTCTAGTGCCCATGCAGGACCTGTTCTTAAACCTTGTCATATAACTTACACCTTTCAAACTCTCTCATTCTATTTCCTACTTTTGCACTTATTCTTTGCTTCTACCCATGGGCTACCCATTCCTGATTCCATATATTGATTGTGTCAGTGTAAAAACAAAATGATCACTGTATATGATTGATCATGATGTCAGTTGTAACCAAGCTGGCAAGAGTCCATGTCAGGCGAAGGCTCCAGGATACCAGGGCTCCAGGATACCAGGTAAGCAACAGGGCTGGCTCACACAAGTGGGCATTCCTCAAAGGATACAATGATACCAGCTCCTAGGACTCACTTACTTAGAAAGAAAACCACCACTTTCACAACGCTGATAGGCCTCTGTCCCTTCCATGAAAAGCAGTTCTGGACGGTGCAAAACATCTACCAGCACTGAAAGTTCAGCTTCCACAAGGGGTTGCAAGCGCTCCTCCAAAGCATTGATAATGTCCTGCAACAGTACAATATTTTCAGAACAAAGATATGTCTGTTCTGTGATTCAAGGATTATGCCATGCAAAGGTACATTTACAGCTAAATACTGGTTCAGTGTTCTGACACTCTTAACTTTCTCCCACAAAAATCAGGTTTTAAGTGCTCCTTAAGACAGCAAAATTTAACATGAAAATGTAGACACACAGAAAGGGCCAGGTTGTCTCTTCTTGGACTTGTCTCTCCTTAAGACTTGTAGAAACAAAAAAATAATAATGCAAAAGTAGCAAAATTATGCTGTGGACAATTTCCACATACTTCTAAATTCAGTATTTTTGTCTACAACATTTGGATCGCCTTAGAGTGGAATTTAATAAACTTATATTTCAGGGTTCAGAGTACCCCATGCCTGTCTCTATGACAAATATACATTTGGTACATTGCCCATCAGGTCTATGAACCTCTCTCCCTCACCTGTAGCTTCTCAATGATGTTCTTGTAGTCCCACTGGTTGGTGGTAGCTGAGACTCGAGGAAAGGTGCGTGCAGCTGTCTTGTAGTTCGAGGCATTCCTCTGTGCACTGTTGATGGAGCAAGTGTTCAGTAGGGAGCTCACATGAGCATCAAGGTCCATTGGCAATGCAATGGAGCGGCTCTTGGCTGAAAGGAGAAAAGGTTTATGGTGAGGAGGGGCTTGATTCTATTAATAACCGAGGTAATAACCACTTGTTGGGACACTGCTTTCATAGTGTACTTTCCTTTGGAAATTAAGGTGCAGGCTACACAGTATATAAATTGCAAGGTCAAGATTTTGGCTTAAAAAAGAAACCTAAATATGTATGTAAGGAGCAGCAGGAATTAAACCATCCTTTGTTGGAGATAGGGCGGGTTATAAATAAAGTATTATTATTATTATATTATTGTTGTTGTTGTGTGCCTTCAAGTCGTTTTAAGCCTATGGTGACCATAAGGTAACCTTATCATAGAGTTTTCTTGGATTTGTTCAGAACAGGTTGTCCATCAACTTTCTATAAGATTGTCAAAGAATGGATATCCCAATGGGTGCAATAGCTGAATGGGGTTTCAAAGCCTAGTCTTTAGAGTAATCGTCCAGTACTAAAACCACAACACCACTCTTGCTTCGTGCTTCAAAGCCCCAACAAAAATAACCCCATCCTACATTGCAGTTAGGTAAAGGGCTCCTATTGGCACCAGTTGATGTTTATTTTCTAACATTAAGTGCTGCACAGGGATGGCTAGCAGTTCCTGTTGGCTTTTGAGTAGAGGAAGAAAATGTTTAAGCTTGTTGGTGTCCTTTCCACACCTATGATTTTTTATTAAATGACTCATGAACCACACAATTGATCTAATATTTTGTTTGACCCTAATAATTTGCATTTCAAAGGCCACAGCTCACCTGGTATACCCTGAACTATGCAGTACAGCCATAATTTTACCATGAGCCAAGCTCAACCTGCTCTCCAAAACCAAATTATTATTGAAGGATTGACTTTGCATGTGGGGTGACTGCACTTGTTTCTTCACTCTGGATTAAAGGGAATAAGCTTCCAGGCAGATCCCTGACAAGCCCACAAGTTCTGCATTACATGGGGATCCTGCTCCTTACCAACCATAGCCAGCGTGCGGATACAAGCTTCCACTGAACTCTTATGCTGCTGCTGCAGCCAAGGGCACTCCAGGAGCCTCATGGTAGACTGGAGGAGCTGCACCACAATCGTCTGATGGGTCTGAAAGAGAGGGGGGTGTTTTAGGGCATTTTGAATTCAACACTTTACCAGGTAAATCTAGGGAAAATGAAAGGGGATTTAAAAAGATTCATCACTGGAACCCCTGCACTACTTTTTAAAAAATGTTAATACAAACTGGGACAGGGAAGGAGAGGCCTGAATGGGATCAGGTGCAATGGGTTGGTAGTTGCACCTTTCATCATATCATTTTCCCCATCCAAACTCTTTCCTCTCCAAACTACTTTTTTTTTCTAGATGGACATTATAATCTGTTGCAAAGATGGTGTGTGGGATGGTGAGACTTGGACTGCGAAAGAGCACAAAAGGGAAGATTTCTTTTTTCCCTTATCCAGCCCTTCACACCATGGTCTTGATCTGATTATCACCACCAGTAGCCATCATAAAAACAATACATGTGTGTGTGTTCATCAGTGTAATTCTTATGATATGGGATAGAAGCTGGTCACACATGGCCTGTATAGACATGGGACTATATAACAGATTTTTCTCATTAGGGAAATTAAACCAGTGACATCTTCTACAATTCAGATTTCTATTCTGAAAAAATTAATCAATTCAGGAGTCCAAAGTTGTTCATTTGTACCTGTAGGGAAGTACTATTCTCAGAAAAAGGTGAGCTGAAGAAGGCATTGATTGTGTCCAGTACTACAGTGAGTACATACTTCTCCAAGGCTGGATCTGACAAGCGCTTCTCACGTTTCTTGCACACCTGTGGGGTTGAAGACAAAATAACAACGCTTATTTAGCCTTTCTGATAGTTTTGAAGCATTTCCACAAATATTATTTTAGAAAAGTTTTACAATAATCCTATAAGATTATCCCAGTTATTATTCCAGGATTGCTGAAGAATAGCTGTGCCTTTGAGTGAGGGACCTGCTTCAGGTGCCCTTTCAAGGTTCAGGTAAGTTTGTATTCTGGATTTACCAGCTCACATGTTTTGTGATAAACTATGCAGTGTCTCTGAAAACAACAGATCAGCACATACACAAAAGCAAGCAACATGGAGAAAATATTTGCAGGGTATGATGTGTTCAAGTGTCATTAGAGAGGCAATGGGTGAAGCCCTTCTTCCCTCATCACAAATAAAGGATTTCTTTTCCCCTAGATTACTCCTGTCAATGGCAAGACTTTCATATTCTGTAATAGCATGCCTGGCAGAGAGGTTCTAGAACTTAAGAGTTCTGCCAAGCAAGAACAAATGTGTATTACCTGCAATTCTAATAGTATAACTATAATATGTGGAAGCAATTCCTTGATAAGCGAAATGCAAAAACAATAAAATATTACCTGCTCAAAGAATGGCCTACTGAGATCTAGCACGCTAGAGTTATGCCCATCCAATTCAGCTTTAGGCCTTCCAAAACCGGCTGGCCATATGCCAAAGGGAAGTTCACAAGGAGGACACAGCAGTGATATCCGTTCCCTGTTGACAGCTTGTGCCATTTCTTAGTCAGTGGTTTACTGCGATAGAACTCTGAGATTACGCTGGCTATCATGGGTAATCACTTTGTAACAAAGAGCATAAAAATGCTTCGTGTTGTTTTGTTTCAAAGTGCCTCTGATGAAAATCGTAATCAAAATGCACTGAGCTTTATAATTTAGTGTACCCTAGAGGCTTTCTCTTCCCATTCTTGCAGTTCCTTTTCTCCTTTATATAATGACTACTTGCTACTAATTGACTTATCCTTCAAATGTGGCCAATGATTCCATTTCTTCCTTTTAAATAAAAATACCTCTTTGTGCTAATAGCCAACAAAGCACTTTCAACAGCAAATTCCACAAATAAATGAAGTGTTGTTTCAGAAAGTCATCTTTCCAACCATTTCATAAAGTAGTTGTTCACATAGCTACACCCAGCATAGAATCAGGCCAACATTATGCCAAGAGACTTCTCCTAGTGTTCAATCACAAAACTCCTTCCTGCAGAATTTAGAACCTAATTACGTAAGACAACTTCTCCTTACAGATCAATTCAGTCTTTTAGTCATGTAGAGAGGACTTCTTCATACAGCCACGAGCTCCTAAGATCCACTATGTTGTCTGCCAGAGCATGTTAAGTGTGATAGTTCCTACTATATAGAAGGCTCTTTCCTAAAAAAAATTGATATACTCCAACTGTTTTTAGCTTTAAAAGTATGATCATCCCAGAAATCACGGAAACGCCATATAAGTCTAGCACCCACCCTGGCCATGTCCAGAGTGAAGTTCTCAAACAGTGTCCAGATGTGGTTGCTAGTGTAGATCTCCTTCATCTCTACCTCTGTGTCTACGTAGCAATGGTTGACAAAGTTCACATAGGCAATCTTCACCTGAAAGAAAAGAATTGAAGAAGAACATGTCAAAGGTCTCAATACAGTGTTAAAAGAGGGGGAAAAACAAATGACCCTCCCTCCATATTAATCACAGTCACTTTTGAAACCAATGTTTTGTTAATGCACCCAACTACTTATTGCTGTCCACACCACTTCCCACTACAAAAAGTAGTGAGGGGAATTTGAACAAGCTTCAGTAAGTTTTTTTTAATTTTCTCCTTATCCTGCTCTCTTTCTCCAAGAAAGGATGGAGATAGGAGCCAAATATATTTCATTCTTACAATATACTGTAATAAATATTAAGCTGAGATACAATGCCTTGATTGTCAATTGGAAATTCAAAGTTTAAGTTTTTCTCTGAATACCAGCTGCTCAGGAGCAACAGTAAGAGAAGGCTGTTTCTTCATGCCAATCTTATGAGCCACTCAGAAGCAACTGGTTGGTGAGGAGAAGGATGCTGAAGTATACAGGCTTTTGGTCTGATCCAGCAGGACTTGGCTTGTGTTCTTAGTCTTGTATATTCACAGTGACCATCCATAAGATCAACAAGACTAAGTAACAATTTCCCCAGTCTGACACAAAGGCTGGGGAATATTTAGATTGCCAGATGTTCTGGACTCCAAATCCCAGACATTCTATCACACTGGCCAGAGTCGGAGGAAGATGGAGTCCACTTTAGCACACCACCAACCTTTTCCACTGTAGACTTCATATAACTGGACACTCACACTGAACTCTGCACACTAAGGCAACTATTCTGTTGGACACAACTAATTATGTTGGAAACCAGTTTGAGTCCCCTGCTGGGGTGAGAAAAGTGGTATACAATTAAAATAAATAATCTTAACTGTTACCTCAGTGATGCAATCTTCATGAGTGACCACCCGCACAACATCCTCCAATGGAAGGAGGGACGTGCATTTGATCTCCGTATAGACATTTTTGCCTTCAGCGCATGCTGCCAGAAGATCTACCAGCGAGATGTGGTACATAAGGGGGCTGTTCTCTTCTATTCCATCCCGGGCTGCTGTCATCATCTCCAACATGGTGCCTAGGGAGGTCTTATCATTATAAAAGACCACAACATCATCCCCAGCGTTGGTCAGCTATAGAATAGGGGCGAAAGAAATACGTAAGATGGCTCCAAAAGAAAGGTGTCACTCATTTGCAAAATGAGAAGCTTTCTGGCCCACCCCATCCACCACCAAGCCTATTTCCCATTTGCAGTAAAAAAAAAAGGCTATAGTAGAACTAAAACTGACAGTACATATAATGCAAATCTTCCAGCATGTAAGACACTTTCAAGGCTTGCATTGATATTATTATTCTTCCTTTTATTTTAAATAATGTGGCTGACAATGTGATTAGAGACTCCTGTGTGCACCAGCAATGAGAGAGAGCCTTTACATAAAATTATTTGTTGGTTTCTACCATGGTTGCAGATGCAGTATAGACTGATCCTTATAGGAGATAGAGATATAAAGTCACCGGAACTATAATTAAACATCAAAGACTGTACCAACTCACTCCACTTCCCAGATATAAATAAATATTTCAAATATAGGTGTATTTTTAATAAATATAAAGTTATCATATTGGCAGGTCAGTATTTACAGGTCAGTAATATAATTATTTTATATAAAATTGAGTTACATATTTGTGTGTGATTACTTTACTCTTCAGGTAAAGAGATACATTTTACATCAAGTTAAGAGAAAAATCCGCATTCTTTATTGTTATTCACTTGCCATAGCTGATTTTGCTCTTTACTGCATTCTATTGTTAATTTCTATAAAAATCTGAAAATCATAAACTGAGCCTTCTATGTCTTGTTTCCTTGATGTCTTTCCCTCTGGAAGATTGTGGCATCAACTGTATCATAACATAACTGGTTTGCTAACTCTGACTGTATACCAAGGAAATGACTGATCTGATGATCTTTGACAGAAGACCACTAGGGTTTTCTAAAGTACACTTGGATAAAGGGCATCATTCAGTAAAATATTCTATATTTTTTCTTCTGAGGCCAATGGCTAAAGACAGTTTGGCATTTATATCTGCCTTGGACAAAATCCACATCCCTCAATCATATGCAGACTACTTGTCTTATAAGCTATCCATTTGATGCCAACATAGAATAATGCCCCTATCATCTATAAAAGTCTGGACAGGGGATTGAGTTTTCTAAATGTCAGGATTCATCTAATCTTCCTCTATATCAGTTTAAAATAATTTACCAAACAATAAGCAATTTCCTTTCTGATGCTGTTTAATCAATTCAGCTTTCAGATCCCATTGTTGGGCAATTTACAGGCTTCTTTGAAACACTCAATTCCACACAGTTTCATGATATTGGTAACTGTATGATCTAACTTTTTGCCATCACAAAAAACCCCAGTTCCTGCTCCTCCAAATAATTCCCATGGGAACCAACCACACTTGAGAGTTTATACCAGAATCTCCCATTTGCAACCTTCATCTATGCTCATAGGCCAATTACCTAGGCGACTGTGGGTACAAGTCCTCTGGGCAGAAGATCTGTTATGGATGGAATTGTACCCCAAATACATTTAAAAACCAACCTGTTGGCTTAACTGATGTTATTAGTGATAAACAAACTGATACTAAATTATATTTAACAGCCAAAACCTATATGCTCATGTATAAATGTCTAGACATTTTAGTCAAAAATCAGCCCCAAAAAATACATGAGTGCATATGGTAAATTGTAATGTAAGCTGTATTTTGAAACTTGTTAAGGGCACGCCAATATGTGTTAAATTTTTCTAATAATTTCAATTGGATGTCCATATTGTTCTTTATCAGCAAACACACATTCCCAGAAATTTGAATGATTCCATGACAACATCATCCGACTGTTTTACTGTGATTTCCTATAGATGAAATCTGAATATGTACATCCAGTTTCCCTAACCTATAAAAACATTTATGAGTTTAAATAAGCTCCTGAGGCTTTGCCAAAATCTCTAAAAAGCATCAGCACACTTTTGAGTTTTACAGCTCCCAAGACTAAGATTACTGTAACATCTGCACATGCTGTTACTTTTATACTCCTTTTTATGCTAAGTTCCCTGGTTTGATGTTGGCTATCCATTTGCATTCTTATTTCATCTCAGATTGGAACTTCAAAGGACTGCAAAAATAGAGAACCTGAATATTATTATCTGCTTGGATTCGTGTAATAGTGGGTACAAAACTAGTTCATATAACACAGAGATGAAGTAGCAATATTGTCAAACTTCCAAGTGAAAGTATCTTAGATCTTTTTCATTCATTGTTTTGAAGAACCACTACCAATGCCTCATAAAGTGAGTTGAGGCAGTGGTAAATAAAAACTTTAGACAATCCATTTTATTGAGGCAGATCACTTAAGTATTAATGTCTCATTCCAGCGCCCTCTTTGAACTACAGTGGGATTGGCATTCACTGGGGTTTGATTCCAAGACCCTCTATGGATACTAAAATTCGTGCATGCTCAAGTCTCATTATATACAATGGTGCCCCTTATATAAAATGGCAAAAACAATGTTTGTTTTTGATTTTTTTTAAAAATTTTTTTGAAGCCATGGGTAGTCAAATCCATGGAACCAGAATCCATGGATTTGGAGACCAACTGTATCTGAAAAATCTCTTGAGGGGGATCACAATGTTTTATGCCTCATTTGCTCTTAAACCTTTTCCATGGACCTCTGCAGGCTCAGAACTGGAAGAGTGCAATCATTCCTCCAACTGTCAGGGAAGAAGTGTCTAAATATAACTTACGTATGGCCTGCTGATCAAAGCAACTGGGGAGAAATACTCAATTCAAAAACCACTTTCAAAAGCCTGTGATCTGGTGAAAGGATAGTATTTTAACAGCATAGCATCTTCAAAGAAATAGCACATCTTTCTGTGGGGGGCATTCAGAACATTGCAGTACAACCTGTCTGTGAGCAATGATTTGAGGGCTAGACAAGGCATTGGTGACAAAATATTTTGAAGATAGGTCATAACTCCACTCTATGCAGCATCCCATCTCCATGCTGGGCTACTACATTGTTTAGATGTCCAGGCCAAATAATGGAATTACAGGGATGTGGGTCTGAAACATAAGAAACAGCACTTCTAGATAGGTTACATCTTCACCCGCATGAGATATCAAAGATAACTGTTTTATACCTTTCCACAAATGTTTCTGGAGCTGCTTTATTGCTTACCTTGCATATGTAGCATTACAGATTTTATATAATCAATACTGTTTGAAGAATTAAGCATCAGCTTGAGAGATCACAGTCTCCAGTACAACAGAGATAATGGAAAAGGTTTAAGAGCAGATGGGATATTTTCTTAGGTTTGATAAGAACTTAGTTCTGCTGGTCTAATTCTGAATCTGTCCATTCTGTCCCTTATGGGCTATGATAATAAACCTTGACTTTTCCCCACTATATTTAAACTTTCGAACACCATTACTCTAGCATGTTCCCAGTCCTTACTGTAATTCCCTTCCTCTATCTTCTCTTGCTTTATTACTGTTATGATTCATATTAACAGAATAAAGCAAGAGAAGTGAAAGGGAATTACAGACATCATAAGGTCCAAAATGGAATACTAACTTTTCTACATGTACTTGAGGCAAAATAAAATTTCTGTTCAAACAAGTGTTCTAAAGTTTAATTTGCCACTATATCAAGCAACGTATAGAGCAGGGGCCCTCAAACTAAGGCCCGAAGCCCGGATATGGCCCTTCAAGGTCATTTACCTAGCCCTTGGTCAGGGTCAACCTAAGTCTGAAATGACTTGAAAGCACACAACAACAACAATCCTATTTAATAAGCCAAAAGCAGGCCCACACTTCCCATTGAAATAGTAATGAATTTTATTAAAATTGTTCTTGTGTTGTTTTTAAATGCTTTTTGCACTACAAATAAGATATGTGCAGTGTGCATAGGAATTCATTCATGTTTTTTTCAAATTATAATCCGGCCCTCCAACAGTTTGAGGGACTGTGACCTGGCCCTCTGTTTAGAGTTTGAAGACCCCTGGTATAGAATCTACAATGTGTATGCTACATGTCTGTCAAATATTCTAGTTTTTCAATAGGTTATGTAGATATACATTTACATATGTGTGCTACTGAAGACATGGCAGGAAGTTCAATAACTTCGCCCTTTAACCATCTGACATTTGACTGAGAAATATCTAATCATAGCCAATTTAAAGTCATCTCCCACTCCCAGGGGAGGTTGCTTAGGATTTTGTTATTACATGTCCTATAGGTTGCATAACATATATTCACAAACCCAGCCAGACATAGCCAGTTTCTCCTTCAAAACTTTCCAACAGCATATCATCTTTACTCTGATGCTACAGGAGAACTATAGTTGGTTGATCCATCCTCATCCCTGGTTTCTTGAGCCTGGTGTAAACCTACTTCTGATGCTGTCTATTTTCCTCAACTAACCTGCAATGTCAGCTCCCTTACTGGTATGAGAGCTTCCTCTCAGTGCTCTCGTCTTTCTGTATTCTGATCTCCCATTTTGTATCCTCTTTCTCACTTGATAATCTTCACGGAAGCTCACCTCAGTCATGATCATGTCCTGGCATTTCTTGATGTACTTGCCCTCAGCCTTGATGATGGTGTGCAGAAAGTCAAGGTACTGCACATGGCGCCCATGTGTTGCTAGACAGTGGATGAAATGCTGTAGCACTGTTTCACTGATTTCTGAGCACAGTTGATAGTTGTTCAAGAAGATGTGCTGCATTGTCTCTGCCTCCAGCAACTGTAAGGAGGAGGAGGAGATATTATTCATTGCCTAATGGATTGCATTGGATACAGCCTTATCTGACCCAAACACCCCAAGGAGGCAATAGAACTATTATCTGTTTTATAAACTATGCAGCAATGATCAAGCTTCACCAGAAGCAGATGATCTATGAGAATTCCTGGCTACTTAGATAGAACTGTACTTTTATTCCCCACCTTCTTTACTTGCTCCCTTTCTCTTACCCCAGGGGTGAGGAACAAGTTGAGATGCTTATGTAGAAGGGTTTGGTTTTCTTGGTTGCCAGCACAGAACTTCTGCAGGAACTGGTGAGTTAATCTCAGAATCTCCAACATCTTGGTGTCACCCTGCATGCAAAGAAGAAAATACATTGTAAATGTTTCATACAAAGATTCTGGCCTAGTCCCTACTTTTCAAAATCTTTGAAAACTATCACTGATAGTTCCTTGATCCTTAAAATTATAATCGAACATACAACTCAGACATCTCCTCCATTTTGCTAGCAGATACAACCAAAAAGTGCAAGGAAGGTTCTGCTTCTGTATACTATATCTTATATGACTAAATGGAGCCAGATATTTCCATTGACATCTGAAGACCATTTTTCATCTGGCAAATATATAGCCTTCCCAGTAGGTAAGCAGACTCATATATCTTGATTTGTTTATCTTTTGAGAAATGTATCTAAAACAAACAAACAAAATATCCAAAAATGACTCCTACAAAACACACATGCAGGCAATGTTTTAGAAAAACTGAGTAATGTCATTTATTATTCAAAAATAAAAGTATTACCAGTTTTTATATTATTTTTAAAGTGAAATATGTTGGTAATTACACCCCAGGACACATAAGCACTTGTAATGCATTATTTCTAATCTCTGGTTGGGCATGATGACCCAGTGTCCTATCCCTTTATTCAAGTCCCAGGGCAGTCTTCTGCCCCCATCAGGACACCTGATCTCCATCCATCTTTCTTCTCACCTTTTCATAGGGGATCTGAAGCAGATCTAGCATCACTTTGTGAGCATCCATATTCTTCAGCAACCGTTGCTGCTTCTTTCGCATCTGCTCGCCAACCCCACACATCTTATTCAGCCGTTCCAGAATCTAGAGAGAAACAAAGAAAAAGCCTACTCAGGTGGAATAGAAATTAGGGAAAGGAAGAAAGTATTAAGTAGTCTTATCTCAGACTTTAGAGATGGAGAAGGAAAAGGAAACACTTCCATATGTCCTTACCCTAGGAAAAAGAGGGATGCAAATTCGTCTGCTCCCTTATGGCTGAAGTATCCCAATTCACTTGTTTATTTGTTCATTCTTTTTTCATTCTTATTTCTTCAAATGATTCAATGCAGCATACATAGTTTTGTTTTGTGGGACCTTGCTTATCGAAACTAGGCTATAATTGGCTCTGTAACCCAGTTCTCTTATTTGTGCTGTGCTTGAATGATTCCCCACTTTTTCTGACAGCTTGTCTAAGGAGAGTGACAGATGAAACTGCTTACCCCTTTCACCAGCTGGTAATTCTCACTGCTTTTTTCTCCAGGAGTTCCAGGCTCCTCATCTGCAGTACTCTAGAAAGAGAAGAGAAAGAGATAGATAATTCAAGTGACTGAACATAACTGAAAAAGAAAAAAAAAACATCCTTCCAAACCGTACTGTTAAATCAGTTACATGCCACACTGGCTTATAATGATATGTAAACTACTCTTCTTGGGACAAAAGGTGCAGTGCTGAAACAAAACAAAACCCAGTGCTTCCCAATCTTTGGTCCCTAGACATTTTTGGACTTTGTTCCCTAGAAGCCACAATCGCTATGACCAATCTGTTCAGAGAAGGACAGTCCTATAAATCTGCAAAAGTAAAACTTGGGGATCCCTATTATACCCTGATCAAACTGGATATTTTGGAGTTATATTGGCACAACAAAACAAGTTCTGCCTCTCCAGCCTAATGACATTTACATAGATCATTAAAAGCTTCTGGAAACTGGATGTGGTGTCAGTAAACAGACAATGGAAGAGAATTTCCTGTTGTTTGTTCACTGGAGTAACTACATGAATTACTGCACTGCACCATTCAGTTAAAACCTCAGAAGCAACTCATGCATTACTTTAAAAGACATAAGAGTATACTTTAAATAGGATAAAGTATGGTATGTCTAGATGTGTAGTGTTTAGAAATAAGGTATATGCATCCAATAATAAAATATATAGTAAAAGAGAATGAACTGTAAAAGTCCTACTGAGAAATATCAAAATTCTTTTTTTGGTGCAAGTTTTGTTTTCCAAAAAGAGAGGAAAAAACTAACAAACTATTTAAAAAGGGAAAAAGGAAAGGAAAGATGGAAAACATCACAGAACATAGTATATAAGTTACAGAGCTATGTTAGTTAAATAGTTCTACACATGAGTTTATTGTATCGTCAAATAGACGAGATTCTTATATATCAGTTGAACAATGGTTAAACAGAAGCTCTCCAAAGCTTTAGGTGTTCTTACTGCCTATTACAGGAAAAACTAGCTGATTCCTAATTCATCTAAAATGCAGGTGTGTGCTTTTCATCTTAAGAACAGACAAGCACCTCGAGCTCTGAGGATTACGTGGGAAGGAATCCCACTGGAGCACCTCGAGCTCTGAGGATTACCTGGGAAGGAATCCCACTGGAGCATTGAAGCAACCAAATACTTTGGAGTCACCCTGGCCCATGCTCTGACTTACGAGAAGCACTTCTTGACTATCAAGCAAAAAATGGGTGCTAGAAATAATATCATACGAAAGCTGACTGGCACATCCTGGAGATCATAACCAGACACAGTAAAGACATCTGCCCTTGTGCTTTGCTACTCTGCTGCTGACTACGCATGCCCAGTTTGGAACACATCTCACCATGTTAAAACAATGGATGTAGCTCTTAATGAGACATGCTGCTTTATCACAGGATGCCTGCTCCCTACACCACTGGAGAAATCACACTGTTTAGACGGTATTGCACCACCGGGAAGTAGCACATAGCAATGAAAGGACCAAAGCATTGGTATCTCCGGCCCATCCTCTGTTCGGATATCAGCCAGCAAGCCAAATCAAGAAAAGGCTTCCTAAGATCTACAGACATACTCACAGGAACACCTCAGAAAGTCCAGAAATGGCAGGCTAAAACTCGGAACCTCAATCAGTGGCTGATGGCAGGTGAAAAACTCCCTCCTGGGCACAAGACTGGATGACTTGGAAAACACTGAACAGACTGCGCTCTGGTACCACAAGATGGAGAGCCAAATGGGGTTATAAAGTGGTGTCCACAACATGCGAGTGTGGAGAAGAGCAAACCAGAGACCACCTATTACAATGCGGTCCGGGTCCTACCACATGCACAATGTAGGACTTTGTTACAGCGACATAAGAAGCACTCGAAGTGACCAGCTTCTAGTCAAGGAAAATTTAGTATAACACTTGAAACCACTGCCTTGCAAAATTATATATGGTTGTATACCACAAGAAAAGATTCTACTTTAAAGGGTTTTTGGCTCTTCTCTGAAAGGTCGTGCTTTTCTAAAAGTTATGATCTACAAAAGGTAATTTTCCAAAAGGTTAAAAATGCCATTTTCCAAAAATAACTGTATTTTCAATTGAGTTTTGACACAATAAATAAATAAATAGATGAACAATGGCATCTGCTTCAGAAACTATACTTTAGTGATTACAGCTCATTTTCAATGAGCTTTGCAATTATCGCCATCATTGCTGGAATACTGCACCCATATGAAAGTTTTATTTGCATTTTTCAAACATTTCAAGGGTTGCATTGTTAGCACTGCATATCACCCTTACCATATTATACTTAATTTTCCCTTTCTCATCCTATTTTTGTTGTACAATCTCAAAAGTGGGATTTGTTTCCTACTGAGTTTTATACACAGAGATAAACCCAACTTTTCTGTCACATAATGCACAGACTGAATTCAAGATCACCCTATCTTTGAACCAGTATTCTAGAGCTGTTTTGCATTGTCTTCTCTGCAGCTGCTCAGACTCTACCTCTTTCTTCTCCTTCTTCTCTCCCTCTTGTCCATTTTCCCCCTTGGAGCTGCCCTTCTTCTCTACCCAAAGTTCTGACTTCTCCACCATCATGCGCAGCTTATCCAGTTCAGACTTGATCACTTTGTAGTTCTCCACATCCTGAGCAGAGATAAGTAGCTGGACCTGGATTGAAATACCACAAAGAACATCAGTGCATTCAAGAAGAAGAAGTAAAGAGAAATGATCCAAGATGGAAAGCTAGTTCTATTAAAGATGGCATATGCTACATTTAAGTTACAATTTTATACATTTTCAATAATAATTATGTTTATTCCCCAGTTATACAGAGGCCTACTTCTCTTTTTGCTGGTAGGGAGAATTCTAGGCTGCAAACCCTGCTTTTCCCTTTTTTCAGCAAAAGCACAAATCTTGGAAATATACACAAATAAAATTCAAATGTTGGGGTTTTCCATTCACCATGAGGATTAAAGAGGTAACATTAAAAGCCTGAGATCGTGTATGGCCCATCACCCACATTTTACCCACTCTTGGTCTATATGAATAAGGATTCTCGCTTCGAAGAAAATATCTTTCATGCACAGAATGGTTGTATTATGCTTGAGAAGTCCAATGTCAGACTGGCACAAAAATGGGATAATAAAGATAAAACACTGTAGTGTGGATATCATGTACTAGTGCTCATTAATTCCTTAAGACTTTAGGTTTTGAGTCAGTATTTGTCTTGTTTTCCTCATGGACAATAAGTTAATATGAGCCAACTATGTCATGTATCAGTTTAAAAAGCCAATGGGATTTTGGCCTAAATAAATAGAAGTGTTGTGTCTAGATCCAGGAAAGTCATGCTACCCCTCTATTCTGCCTTGGTCAGTCCACACCTGGAATACTGAGTTCAGTTCTGGGCAGCACAATTTAAGGGAGATGTTGACAAGCGGGACTGTGTCCAGAGAAGGGTAAATAAAATGATCAAGGGTCTGGAGAACAAGCCCTATGAAGAACAGTTTAAAGAGCTGGGCATGTTACCCTGCAGAAGAGAACGCTGAGAGGAGACATGATGAGGGCCATGTACAAATATGTGAGGGGAAGTTACAGGGAGGAGGAAGCAGGCTTGTTTTCTGCTGCTCTGGAGACTAGGACGCAGAACAATGGCTTCAAACTACAGGAAAAGAGATTCCACCTGAACATTAGGAAGAACTGTGAGAGTTATTCAGCAGTGGAACTCTCTGCCCTGGAGTGTTGTGGAGGCTCCATCTTTGCAGGCTTTTAACAGAGGCTGGATGGCCTGTCAGGGGTGCTTTGAATGTGATTTTCCTGCTTCTTGTCAGGGGGTTGGACTGAATGGCCCACAAGGTCTCTTCCAACTCTAGGATTCTATGATTCTATAATTCTAATGTAATTATTGCACAGTGTATTGTTTTTCAGAAGCCTTATAAATACTAAAAAATAATATTTATGACCTGTGGAGATTACAAAATATCCCAGCAATGAAATATTACAACTGACTCTTTTGAACTTTGTTTGCTGCTTCCCATTTAGTGGGATTGTTTTTAAAAATAGCTGCTGGTTTTGTGTCATTACTGCCATCACATCAAGGGAACTGATCAGTGTTAAACAGAAGAATGACACATTACAATTAAATCAGTCAATGTATTATGTAACCAACTCCTGCTTAACTAGTATTTTTCATATTAAATACTAGATACAGCCCCTTGCTAATCTGATGCCATCAAGTGGACCAGACTATGGAATGCACACAGCATAAAGGCATTTTTGGGCTCTTAGTCCATAGACAGGTCTAAGGAGAGGCGGTACCTAAAAAGAAAGCAAAGAGAAGGAGAACAAGCCAGCTTCCTGATCAATGCCATTTAGTAAAAATTAGATGAAGGCACTTAAACAAGTTAAAAATAGATGTGCGGAAGTCACAGAGGGTGGGAAATTACCTGCTTAAAGGTGTGTAGGACCTCTTGTCTCTGGCTGAAATGTTTGAAAAGCAGCTGAAGAGAACCCGAGACAAGTGGAGGGTAGTCATGCATTGTCAAATGGATCAGCACACGGAGGAACATCCGCCCACCTTCATCATCCACTTCTAACATGCTGCTTGTTTTCCTGCAGCAAAGTTGGGTGAGGGGGAAGAAATCAGAATGCGCCAAGCAACCACTTGCATTTGCAAGCATCATCAAGTCATTTGTATGCTGCTTTCCCATGGTAAACCATGTCCAAATCAGGACACAATATCAGAAAAAATAATGCAGCATTTCAAGATAATTCAGTAACAGTTAGACAAGAATATGTAGATAATTATATATATTTTAAAAAATACACAGTGAGATGAAACAATATGCTAATAATTCATATCAAGCCCAGCAAGAGATATGTAAAAGCACAAATATAAAGCAAAGGAATATGTCTTATTCATGTTGAAATCTTTCTCCCATGACCAACCATTAAACTATGATGTTGCTAGCAATAAAAATTGAATTCTCTTGCTGTTTATGCCTCTTTTTCTCCACAAATACACAAACTCTGTGGAAAAGGGTGATTAAGATGATTAATGGAAGAGTTAGAACTAATAAGAACTCACCCAACCCCAAACATGGCCTCAGCCTGCTCACCAATCCGATCCAAATTCATTGTCGCAGCTGCCGGAAGAGAACATGCATAAGTAAATAATACTGTGTGCCATGAAGATACAAACAGAAGATGAACAAGGAGACTAAAAAGAAACTAAAATATTGAACTTGATGCAGCCCTAGCCCCCAATTGTTGGTCGAATAACATGCCCTTCCTTCTTTTCTGTTGTGTCCTATAACATACATAATTCCCATTGACACTGTGATGACAAAGTATGCAACTTCTATTCAAAAAGTGAAATACCAAACTACTTTTAGATAATGTATTGGCTAATGAGGCTTCAACAGATCAAACAGAAAGAAAATGAAAATGAGAATCCAGGTTTACTTGTGGAGTCAAAGGCTGGAGCTGTTCCATCGGCCCCACTATCCTGCATAGGGTAGACCTCTACAAACTCTTTCTTGAAGACAGAGAGCAAATAGGAGATCCTGTAATCCAGACGTACATTCAAGATGAACTGAGGAAGAAGAGAGAGCATATGACATTCAGTCTATGCCATCCACATACCTTTCATTCTTCCTCCCTCCCCTCAGAAAATCCCAAAACTATCAGTAAAAGGCTCACCAAAAAGCAGCCATGGTGTCACATGGTTGCAAGCAAAAACTATAGGGTCTCTAAAACAACAACTTAACACTGACCTGCAAGATTTCCAGAATTTTTAGCTTTGTTTCCATCACCACGATATTTTCATTTTCAGTACTTCTTCCCCTCTCTGCTGGCTCAGGAACTACCACAGCATTCATATTTGAGGGACCAAAGATAGACTGTTTCCTGCTCAGCACCATAGTAGACATCATCTGACCAACACCATGGATCGATCTCCGGACATTCTTTCCTGAAAGAGCAACCGCATTCAACTAGAGGTTCAAGCTCATCTTAGTTGGACTGAGATATTGGCAGTGGCTCTCTGCTGCACATTTACAGCCACACTGAGAATCAGAGTGAAAATCTTCCCAAAGCTCACAGTGAATCAGAGATTAATTTCAAGTTGAATGAAAGAGGTTTACTCATTTTTGTGGAAAATTCCTGGTTATGTTTCATAGATGTACTGCTGGTAACTTCTTCAACAATATTATCCACTACATGGATATCTTTGCTAATCCTTAAATAACATCCCTCAGAACACAGAAAGTTAATTTTTTAGACTGCAACTCCTAGATTTCCTCTGCCATCATAAGGGAATTTTGGGAAATCTGGTTCAAAAAATAATCTATAGAGTTTTTCCTAGATTCTGTGATTGCAAAAATAATACCACTGGCAGAGGAAACCCAAGGCCATGGTGATCTTTATCAAAAAAGGAAGAATAATAAACAAATCAAATAAAAATAATGTATTAAGCAACTACTAGTTTCCTAAACTTTCTCCAGTTTTACAATGCCTTTTTACAGTACAGTTATTTGGGTGGTTTTTTATTGACTTAACTTTACAATGCAATAAAAATAGCTTGCATCTTCACAGTGTTGAGTATGTAGTGTATATCAAGTGGTCACAATGCCAATTAAATCCATTTTAATTGCAGGATGCAACACTACAATACATGGACATGTCAAAGTAGAATGAATATATCTGCAAAGCACTTAAGTAGTACATTCCTTGTCCAATCAACATTAACTGAATTATATATATTATACCATTTATTCATTTCCAAAGTACAAAAAGTACCAATGACTATGGTGTGTAAGCTGAACTCACATTCAAAAATTCCAGCTCACATAAATAAAGAAAATCAACATTGTGCCCATATCTGTTATTAATTCATAGAATCATAGATTCATAGAGTTGGAAGAGACCTCTTGGGCCATCCAGTCCAACTCCCTGTCAAGAAGCAGGAAAATCACATTCAAAGCATTGTTTCATACTGAGACAAAGTGAGCAAATTTATCAAAACCTGGCACAATAAGATTCATCTTCAGTAAAACCTCACTGGACGTACCAGGCATATCATCATTGTACATGGTTTGCATCATCAGCTGAGGGTTCTGCACACAGTCTATGATCCCAAGCAGAGTTCGTGTCAGGCGTAGCAGTTCACTGAAGCTATAGAAGCCAAAGTAAATGAGGTTGTGGGCAAGACTGACAACCTGAAAACAAAACAGACTCAATCACATGGAGAAGATCAAAACATACTAGCACCCTAAAGTGGTGTTGGTCCCCCTCTGTCGTTTTTGGTAAATTCCAGAGCTCAAATAAAACAATCCCATTACTGTTGGTAAAAGTCAAAACTGATACTAGCTTGCTTGTCTATTAAAGGAGTGGGCAAAATGCAGTTTTGCAACCTGCATGCATTCCTTTGCCCATTCTACCAAACAATAAAAATCAGTTTATGTTTCTGGAGAGGTCCAGCAACAATAGCCTTAAACTTGAGCAAGATGCAGCTTCCCTCATGTAAAAAAATCCTGGACATGGACTGTTAGAAAGTTTTAGAAGTGTTTGTGCACTGTTGCGTGTGGTGTAGGAGCAAAAAAAGGGAGGGGGGCAAATTGTTCAAAGTTGCCCTGCCTGATTTAAAGGGGGGTGAAATAGTGTTTACATGATTCTGTTACATTGAGAACTGATTTTAGGAGGCATAGGTTTCTGCATATTCATTTCTCTTTCTCTCTCTTCTACTCTTTCTCCCACACACAGAAGATACATGTAAATAGGTATATATCAGATACCACTTAGACCAGTTTACAAAGACTGCACGGTGGAAAAAAGACTTAATTGCTTCTTTTCACAATGTATTATTTGAGTGTTGTATGAATACTTGTATAAATACACTTCTCCACTCTATTGAAAATTATCAGATTATTTTAACATGCTAGTTTAAATGGAGAGAAACAAATGAAACACATAAAGCACATGGAGAACACAAAATATGACTTCTTTATAGAAATCGACATTTGATTACAATGATCATTTTTCAAAGGCAAGCACAAAATAGCATAGATAGGTTCCTCACCTCAAAAGTGAGCTTGTTCTTCTCCTCATTAGCAAAAGGTACTGCTTCACTGACCACATTGTTGAGATAGTCCTCTACAAACTCCATGGTACTGGCAAACTTGTTCTTCTTGTCATCCCTTGAGCTATTCACATTGGCGTCATAGCTGCAAAGCAAAGGGAGTAACTGACTAAGTTCAAGCGATGGTTTTAGCGCAATTTCTAGTCTTCCAGAATCAACTGAACTACTTTGATGGTAATGAAGATGGGAACACACACAAACATGTGCTTTCCACAAGGTTACTACACCTATGCCATACATGTACTATTACTAGTGAAAAGGAGAGGACACTTAGAAGAATGTGCTAAATGATATTCTCTTGTATTCGCCCCATCCCCTCTTGTTTCATGTGCCTTACTCTTTGATGGTGATGGCTGTGGGAATCTCAGTCCAGAGACGCGCAAATTTCACAGGCATCACCTTCTCCTGTGGATCTCTGTCCACATGGACATGGAGCATGAGATGGCAGAAGGAGGCTCGAAGATCAAAGGGCAACATTTCATCTGCCATGCAAAGGAAGATTAGCTCCACCCCAAGTTGCTTGGAGATTTCTTTAATAGCCAAATATTGCCGGTCCATGCACATACGGGCAAACAGTTTCAGCTGATACCTGTGCAAGGAAAAAGTAATCAGGAGCAACAGTAAAAGAGGAAAAGGAAACCACTAATTTCGTCTTTCTATTAATATACTTTAAAAAAATTAATAAAAACTAGGCCAGACATAGCCAATAGCACTATAACAACTAGGACCAAAATGAGAAGCACTTCTTACCTATAGTAACTCAAAACATTTTCATCATGAGCGTTGCCGGCTCGTGCTTCCTGAGCTAGCTGCCGAATGCTCTTTTCATGGTGATCATTGTTTCTATCACTCCAGGTGAGCCAAACCTCCTCCTCAGAAAATTCAATGCTCAAGTATTCATGAGTCTGTGACATCTCCTTCACAGGTCTCAACCTAAAAAGCATAAAGAACATTGACTGAAAGGCTGTTCCCGAACTTTCAAAGGAGAAACCTGTCCTGGACCAGTTCAATGCCAGTTAATGACAGTTTCTCTATGCATCTGTGTTTCTTTTTCATACTGAACCATTTATATTTATAACTTGCATTACAGCTTAAATGTGGGGTTCCACTAACAATTTCCTAGCCATCTAAGTGCCTCAATATGCCCAGGACCACTGCCCGCAATTTCATTTATCCACACCAAACAAGATATGTCCTATCTAGGCATTTTCTAGGTTTTCCAGGAACATCGTATGGCAAGTTGGGTTCAGAAAGTCTTTATTTCAATAAGGTTCACTATTATACATGGTTTTGTTTATCCACTCTGGGAATATATCCCCCACAGATAGGGGTTTTACTATAATTTCTTTGATAGCCTGACCACTTTAGAGACAACATTGTGTTATACTGTCTCTGTATGCAATGTCATTCATGTCAAGGAAAGAACTGTATTTGAAAAATAGCCAACATTTGCAGAACTTTCATCCAAAATAGCAAAAACAATATCTGAAGGCAACTATCTGAAGTTTGCATTTAACTTACATGATACTAAAGCTAAAGCTAGTATCTGCCCACATGAAGAATATAATAACCTCAAATATCTAGAACTCTTAAGAACATCTTAAGGAACTTGTTTTAAGATGTATCTGAAGCATTTCCCCATCACTTTGTAAGAGGGGGTAAAAAATGAAAATAGCTCCAGTGTTTGGAGCAGAAAGGGCTCCTTGTATACTCACTCAGTTTGGATCAAGATGTCAGTGTTCTTGGGGTCAAGTACACACTTGCAGATCAGCTCCTGAGTGACAGGAATGGCTACATGATTTGATACACATAGGTCTGAGAGATAGTCTAAAAACCTAGGATACACATAAGAGGTTTACATCACCTATTAATCAAAATGCACTGGGAGGAGAGAACTCTCTCTCTTCCATTTGTCCAGCCAGCTATACAATTTCTGAATTGCTGTTGGCTGGAACTGTCAATTATCAAACACAGTCATGTACTAATAAAACATAATCCCCAAATGAAATATCTTCAAATTCAGGAAATGTGTCTGAACTCCAAGCACAAATATTTATAAGGCAGGTAAGACCATTTTTAACATCAGACATTTTTCTAGAAGGAAACATGACTGTATAACTGTAAATCGTTTTGCAAACATACAATCATGCCTTCAGTGTCAATTGCTTTGTACTTGAGGAAGATGCAATATAATACATCCACAAAGAGCATTTCTATCATATATCATTATTTGGATTCTTTTCCACCACTATTTCACAGCATGCATATAATTGATTCTTTTTGCCCATCCTAAAGACAGTAAGTATACAGATTTTGCAGAAGCTAACAATTTCCTTTGCAAAATAGCTTTCCTTTCATTTCCTTCCAATTTCTTTAGTACCTTAAAATTTGAGTATGATAGCTACTCTTCAGCAATCTGTAGCAAACTCCTCTATACTGCAGACATTTTGGTAATATTTAAATCAAATAAATCTAGTTAACTGATTGTCCCAAAAGCTACAGCTTTTGACATGGAAATAAATATTGCGGACAGAAGAAAGGATTCATCCAAAACTCTAACTTACTACCAACAGAATGGCACCCACCTGGGTTCCCGATTCTTTCGCACCAAGCTCACAAAAGTCTCCACTTCTGTTTTGGTGATATGCTTTTCAAGAAGTTTGCGGTTATTGTGCAAGAGAGCTGTGATAGTGTCTTCAGCCAAAATGTCATAGCCAATCTGGGACTGCATCATGCCAAACTGTTTGGCAATATGTTCCTGTGGAAAAGTTCATAACTGAATAAATGGATCAACCTGAGTTCATGTTTCCAACCTAATTCAGGAATATCAGAGAACCCATTAATCCTTCCAAACAGATTAGTCCCTGAATGGCATGTCTGTTATAGGTCCATTGAGGAAATGGAATCCCACTGAGAAGCAACATTGATCAACTATACTAATTGAGCCCAGAGGGCACCACAGTTTATAGACCCAATGTTTTAGATGCAACCTAGTGCCAGAAGTATCCATATTTAAAAGCCTACCTGGTTCTTACGATAGTCCTCCTGGGAGTGCCGGAGTACCCTATAGCAGAGCCGGAACATGTATTGATACGGAGCATTCTTCTGATCAGATAGCTCTTCCAAGCGCACCAGTGGGCCTTCCCCACCCTTGTCCTTAAATGGAGCTTTCAGGATCCCAAAGATCTACCCAACACAGAAGGGAACACAATGGTCAAACTGAAAAGCACGTCTTCCAAAGACCCTTTCATCTTCCAGGGCAGTGATTTGGAGGCATTTCATGTCCAGTGCTTATTTACAGGCAGTCCCCAAGTTATGAACAAGATAGGTTCTGTAGGTTTGTTCTTAGGTTGAATTTGTTTGTAAGTCAGAACAGGTACATTTTTAAAGTGTAACTCCAACCAAATATGTTCCTATTTTTTAGATTTTCATAGCATAATGAAAGGTTAACACCCCTGTGTCATTTGTTTTGCTGTCTGTGCCCCTGTTCAGAAGATTTCACCTCACTTTCTGTCCCTGTGAAAATTGGATTTTGAAAAACACAGATTGGTGATAAAGCTTCAGTGGAGACACCATTTCCCCATGGTATCTCTTTCAGGAGTGAATTTCGCTTTCTAGGGGTAGATTTATCTCACTTTCTGTTGTCTCACACCCCCCCCCCCCATTCTTAATTATGAGTCATTTGTATGTCAGATGTTTGTAACTCGAGGACTGCCTGTATTTCTGAATACTTTTATCTAGGTTGACTACTTTGTATCTGTGATAAATAATTGCCTGCCACTTGTACTAATGGAATACACTCAGCAAATTATGATCTCATCTTATTCTTTTCTTTAAACCAAAGTCAGAAGATAAATCATTTTAATAGATGAAGTATTTTTCTCTAAGGAATTCTAAATGACAGCTTCACTTCCTGCTGTGATTTCCAGTTGGGGATTCGGTAGGCAGAAAAGGTTTTTGATCTGCTGTTCACCCAATGTCAAGAAAAATTATTGAGGGGAAAAAGCTTCCTTAGAATCCTATCACTGTGAAACTGAATGACAACAAAGAACAGTTTCTCTGATTGTGAGAGATGAGGATTTAAAACCTAATTTGAAAAATCATTCTATATTCCACCAAGTAGACTAAACAACTTGTTCAATGGTGGAGAAAGAACAGTTGCCTGTGGTATATTCCTAAAGTAACTCAAAAGGTTTGTGTACACCAAAATGTATTTCTTAGTAAGTGTGTTTAGATTGTAGCCTTGTAAGAATACACTAGCTGTAGAAGTATCCACAACTCTTCACTAAATGCTACAAATACTTGGTCTCTACTTTTTGTTTTCCTCTACAGAATCCTCCACTATGGTACTTAGTCACCTGTTTCAGAATGTTCTGCTCTCTCATGAGTTTCTGCCTTTCCCGGTTAGGCTTGGTAATAACTATATCCAAAACATTTTGACCATTATTGGGCACATCACTGACGAAAAACACTAAGTCTTCCAGTAGTTGAATCACAAACCTGCCAAAAATATCATGGTTAGTATCATCAAAAAGTTAACCCACTCCCTAAAACTAGATCCATTAATAATTTCAACACAGTCGTCTTTAGTATCTCCCCTATGTAATTTTTAAAAAAACAAAATCAATCATAAAATTAATTATTTGTCTAAGTTCTTATCATTCAAAGTACAGTGGATTCATGAGGGATCCATTTCTGAACCTTTCAAATAATATGTTTTTTCACATAATCTGGAACTCTATTTTTTTAAAATATAAAATTAATTATGTTTTGGGCTTCCAGCCAAAGCATATCATGGAATATCTCTGTCACGCTTAGAAAATGCCTAGAGAAATGTTCTCTCTAGGCCTCTAGGGCAATTCCATGGTCAACTTCAGGTGGAACTTGTGATGGAAGTTGACCATAGAATCGTGCTGAAGACCTTGAGAGAACACTTCTCCTGGCATTTCCTAGGTCTATGATATTCAAAGTTTTTCATGTATGAATAAAACTGCATTCTATGAGCTTGCATAATAAGACGGCCTACTGCAACTCTTCTTTTTTTTTTTAAATAATCTTTATTGAGTTTTTAAAATACAGTATACAAGATTGGGATAGATATGGGAAGGGGGAAAAAGCAGGGGGGGGGAGGGAGGGAAGAGTAGGAGGGGGGAAGCTAGGGGATAAGGCTTCTGTATATGTCCTTTTGCCTCTGGTTGCGCTTACACGATTTCGTAAAGTTATTATACATTATAATCTTTTCCCTTAGGGAGACATAATAGTAATTGTAGTGAAAAGGAGATTCTTCTCAGGACCTCCACTAAGTTAGGGGCCCTGAGATTCTTTTATATGTGCTATCGCAAGGTATATGCCTGACCCTTTGGGGTGGGGGGCCTACTGCAACTCAAATGCTTTAGCAACATTCAGACTGAACATATATTATCCAGAGCAATATGAAACAGATAATCTCATGGATATTAAAGTTTTCCCCTGACAAAAGGATATCATTCCTTATTGCACAACAAAACCTTGTCTCTATTTTCCAGGCCATGGAATTAACACCAATTGTACTGATTAAATTTATCAATGGATGCTCTCCCGCCAGCTCCTTCCAGCTCATGTTCTACAAGAATCTCACATAGCAGAAAAGGTCACTCTTTTACCTCCTATCATTCTGGCTCAGGAATCCTTCATTCATTTTCTCCACCACATTGGCAAGCATGTAGCTGGCATCATTGGCAAAATCCAAGTCTCGGATTTCTGATACTGGTACAGAGACAATAGCAAAAGCTTCCTTGTCCTCCTTAGTAGGGCACGTCCCCAGCTGGAAAAAAAATCTGGTGAAATCGGAGCTGCATTTTTACTCTTCTTGCTGTTGTTCAAACACTTTCTTACTATTTTTAATTGGCATGTCTATTCAACATTTTCTATTTAAGTTAACTTCAGCAAAAAAAAAATGTTCATCTAATTCTGCAATTTGCTTTGTCCTCCAAAGTATATAAGCTATATTTTATGCCCTTTTTTAGGCTGAAAAAGCCCCTCTGGGCTTATACTCAACTCAAAGTTATTTATTATTTTACTCTGTTGTTGTTGCTGTTGTTGCTGTTGTTACATGTATTATTTTACACTATTTATTATTATTACATTTATTATATGAATATATTTATTATTACTACTATATTACTGATATAGTTACATTACTTGACTATATTAATATTGTTGTTACACTTATTATTTGTCTCTGTTATTATTGGAAGGATACATAAGCACATTTACATTGAAGAAGGTTAGAATAATGGTTTAATCATTTAATCTACTGACACCTCAATTAATGTAATTTTATTGGTATCTATTTTTATTTTTTACATTTACCAGCAGCTGCTGCATTTCCCACCCTTGGCTTATATTCGAGTCAATACGTTTTCCCAGTGTTTTGTGGTAAAATTAGGTGCCTCGGCTTACATTCAGGTTGGCTTATACCTGAGTATATACGGTACCTACACAAACCCTCCTAGCACACTGAACCACCTTTAATTCCATTCTGGGGTGACACGTTTTCTTGTGAACTAACTCCTTTTTAAGCTATCATCCCAGGAAATATCTCATCTAGGCAAGAGCCATAGGTTTTAAGCAATGTTATGTGGTTTCTGTTTGTTTGTTTTGATTTCATTTTGTTCCTATTGATTTTATCCTGCTGGCCTTAAAACTGTATGAAGTGCTGATTGGTGTTTTGTATATTTTATTACATTAATTGTTCCACGAGCCACTTCTAATGTCTTTTTCAAATGTGAGGAGCAGCAGGAGAAAATTATTTTAATTAAATAAATCAACTGAAACGTAAATTGTGATTGTATATATTATTACAGCAATACAAGCAAGTGACCAACTACCCAGAAATGGAGGACTTCCCTTGGGTCAAGGTCTGCCTGGGATCCTGGGAGGCACATGTAATTTTGAACACCCATTCCCTACTGTGCATCACTGTGGTAGGGGCAGATTTTATTGTCCTCATTATCTCAGCAATATCTACTAGTATTACTGGAATGGGGATTGTTCTAAAGTCTCCTCTCTACATTAGCAGCCCATGCATCTCATAACTTTAACTGCCATGGCAACATCCCTTCAAATACTGAGATTTTTAGTCTAAAGAGGTGGTGGTTAATATTCTCAGTCAATCTCTCTAGTGCCTTACAAGCTACAAGATTCTATCGGATGTTGTCTTCAATCAATCAACTGATTAATCACTTCAATCATATCCAACATTTCCCCAAGAATGAATATAGAGTCATGGCAGTTACAGTGAAATATAACACTCTACTGGAATAGCTTGAATTCTTCTTTAAAGAAGTTTCAACCTAGCTTCCATCCCAGGAAAGCTCTACAATGCAGGGAAAAGAGAGAGCACCCTCCTGTATAGCAGACCTTGATCAGAGCATCTCTTGCAAGTGTTTTTAGAGCTGTTTTTGCAGCTAATACTTGTATTAGAGAAGGAAGAAATCATTAATAGTAATTTCAGAATCTCCTGAAACCTGACTAGACAATACTGTTTCTCATGCTTTGTGAAAACGTTGTAAAAGAAACTGCAAAATTGTGCCATGAGTCACTTCTAATGTCCCCCAGGCAGCAACCAGACAGTCTTTAAAGCTACAAGGCCATTAAATGCTAATCAAGGTGGCCAATTGCAACATTCACACTTGCCTCAAGCAGACAAGAGTTCTTTCTCTCACCCTGGACATTCCAAGATATGTAAACCCCACTTGCATAGTTTCCAACAGACTCCTCAACCTCTGAGGATTCCTGCCATAGATGTGGATGGAATAACAGGAGAGAATGCTTCTAGAACATGGCCATACAGCCCAGAAAACTCACAACAACCCAGTGATTCTGTCCATGAAAGCCTTCGACAACACATTGTTCACTTTATACTACTCTTCTAACACTGAGAAGTATAAGAAAATAGTGGCATCTCTCATTAGCGTTTCTTGAAAAGTATACTAGATATTACAGGAGAGATAACTAGAGCATTGTAAATGATGTTACACACTTTCCATCACTGTGTGCTGTATTGGAAAAGGATTGATTGCTGGATTTCTCCACTCTAGCCCCATTATGACACAGATCCCCTAAAACATTCTGCAATTGTTCAATTTTGCCTTTTCCCCATTTACAGGAAAAGCAGCCTTTGACCAAGGAAAAGAACATACCATAAGGCGAATAGGCCGTTCTTCATCCACATCAATGGGTACATTGGTACTCTGAATCCAAGTGTTGGTGCAGAGGTGACGCAGTCGAACATAGGAGTTCCTGAAATCAAAAGAAAATACGTTTTACTTCTGTGCTGTTTTCTTTTTTAATATTATATTTATAGTGTGCTTTTGTTGAGACACAAATCAGTTCACAACACTGAGAGACAATGCAATTTAAAATCCATAGCATATAAATATTAAGAAATAATTAAACAAAGAATTCAATTGAAATAGTTTAAAACACTTAAAATAATCAAGTAACCTTTCTGTTAGCATTTGTGGGTATTTTTGAAATTTCAAATGAGTAATCTACATTTTCTCATCCAGTTCTATGGCCTAGAAAGATTTAATTCAGTGGCATAAAAACACAAAATTCCATTTCCTATTTCTTTATAGAGATTTTGTAGGATGGCTTTTATAAGAAGGAAGGAAATATTATGCCTGTGAAGCCTCAGAGTGAGACTGTAACTGTTAAATACTTAAATTCCAATTGTATCAATGGAAGAGTACCCATACAGTCTCTAAATTACATCCAATCCCTAATGTATAATATTATGGAACTAAAGCAGCTTCTCAAGTGAGGAGTATCTGAAGATGAGGAAGAGAAGAAAAGTAAACCTATTGTGTAAATAAAGAAGCTGGAACTGGAACTAGTCTAATGAGTTTCTTGACACAAAACTCTCATGCCAAAAAGGATAAGAAGGGATTCACAATGCAACCGCCCTCCTCAGAGGAAGAAAGGAATATTTTTCTGACCTGCCTTGTAGGCTCTGGCTATTGGATGCAAGTTATTGTATTTAAATGTGGACATACTCTCCCTCTTCTTTTTCTGTTCTACATTGGAACATGGGTTTCATGCAAAACAAAATCTAATTGCCTGCATACCTTGAGGCTGAAACACACCGGCACTTCTTGTAGTTTTTTACTCTTGTTTTTAGCCAACATGTATTTTAAGCAGCTTTTATTGTTTGCAAATTTTATCCACGGGATATTCTTAATCTCATTGCCTGTATAACTTGTATGCTACAGTGTAATAAGGGCCTCTGGACCATAATAAAATGTATCTATGCAAAACAAAGTATCTTCTTCTAAGTTGTGCCTGGTATTTCCATGCCACTTCAGATAAAACATACCTGGGGACAAAGGAGTCAGTCTTCTGCAGTGTGGTAGGATCGAGTTCAAAAAGGGAAGCAATGTCATTGCCATGGGGCACAGCCACCAATCGGTACTTGATCTTTTCCCCTGTGTATCGCCGGCTGGAGCGACTGGTTCCAGGCTGTCACAAAATAAGTTTTTATTTCAGTTAGCAGAGCCAAGACGCATGCACAAAGCCTTGACATAACTGCAGCATTTTGTAAGACGCTGAATGTGGTTTAATTTTTCATACTGTAAGTCTCACAAGTAATTGCACTTTGGTCCACTTGCCAAGAGGAGAAACTAGCTACAGCAGTGGTTCTCAACCTGTGAGTCCCAGATGTTTTGGACTTCAACTTCCAGAAATCCTAACAGCTGGTAAACTGGCTGGGATTTCTGGGAGTTGTGGGCCAAAACATCTGGGGACCCACAGGTTGAGGATCAATGATGTACAGTATCATGCATATCTACAGCCCACCCAAAGGTAAAGAGAGACCAGAGCTTGAAAGAGTCTTGGGAGATTCAGCCAGCAACTCAACATGGTCATGCTTCTTTTAAGAAAAAAATGTCCTTTAAAAACCGGGACAAACATTTCCTAAATTATTTTTCTCTCCCATCCTCTTCAGTGCAAGTCTCATCCCTCCAAAAGTAGGCCAGCACAATTGCCTGCTATTGCTAAAACACATCCTTTAATTCCAGTTGCCTGCCAGTAATAACAGTATCTCTGCACTATGGCTTCCTGATGCCTAACAGTCATTTCTCTAATGTAGGAATAGAAATCTTATTTTCTACAAGTCATACATAACCTGCCCCTAAAGGTTCCTGCTTCCCACTCCCCACCCCCTGAAACACATACCCTGAATGGGAAGAAAAACTAATTTCCCTCAAACTCCCAAACTGCATCTCCAGAAATCTCTAGGAAGTGCAGTTTTGTGCTTAATCAACTGCTTGGAGGCACTGCAAAACAGCAAAAATAATAAAAAAAATAGGAACCAAATTTGACTAAAATAATACTTCTGATTCTCTGAAAATTGTGATTTGTTGCTTGAGGCGAGTCTAGAGCAGGGTCCTCAAACTTTTAAAGCCAAGGGCCAGTTAACAGTTCCTCAGGCTGGGTAAATTTATTTATTTATTTATTTATTTACAGTATTTATATTCTGCCCTTCTCACCCCACAGGGGACTTAGGGCGGATCACAATGCACATATACATGGCAAACATTAAATGCCATAGACACACAACATATATAGACAGACACACAGAGACTATTTAAATTTCCAGCAACATGAGGGTATGCTTTGAATTCTGGCCACCAAGGGAGCTGTTGCTTCACCATCCACTTGTGACACAGATGGAGTACTTCTTCATTCTTTTGCATGCTGCTGGAGAGTTTTATGGTGTCATAAATTAATTAAATTAGCCTCCCCACATAAGTGGTACCTAAATTTCCTACTAGACAGAAGCAACTGTCTTTTGGGCTGCAATGGTCAACAGTAAGCTAGACAAATGGTCAGGAGCTTACTCCAACCAAGGCTGGCTTCGAACTAATGACCTTTCAGTCAGTAGTGATTTTAATGCAGCGGACTCCCAACCAGCTGCACCACAACCCGGTCCATGTTAAAACAGTAAATGTCTTGGAGGGCCTCATCCAGCCCACAGGCTTTCGTTTGGAGACCCCTGGCCTAGAAGGTTCTCCAAAAGAGGCTAGTGAAACCCTTTAACCCCTGAGATTGCCTATTTCTGCTATAATTAATGGCAGCCACTGAAGTGTTTACCGCCATCATGAAGAGCTGAGAAAGTATTAGACAGCCACCTTAAGATAGACTGTAATCAACCTATAGAAAGCAACAGAAAACGGGATGTAAATGAACATAGAAACTGCATTTTTAAAGCAAAAACTAAAATGTTACCTCCAAGTTAATCTGTCACAAGCAAGTTAAATGTCACTGACAACTTACTGAGGATTTGGGTTCCCCTGTGTCTCCTTTGTAACTGGGGTTTTCCTGAAAAGTTAAAGAAATAGACAGTGTTAGTGCAAAAAGACTACAAAAGACAACTTGACCTTTCCAGTTTGAAACGAAAAGATATATTTTCCTGAGACTACTTTATCTCTGATATGACAGTAAAATCTCAGAGGGACTAGATAGTCCAGCTATCAGGGAATCTCAAAAACATCATCTATCAGCTATTTAATGTAAAGTGACAATACCAAAAATATGTAGGAATCGGTAGTGGCATAAGCTGGCAAGCTGCTACTGTGCACAAAACGGTTGTGTCTTATACATTTCCCTACCATGGATTTTAGTACTCAGAGATTTTAAAAATAAGTGTGAAGTTAGCATAAATTCTTTCCACAGAAGAGGCCAAATTGGTATGTTGCACAACAAAAAGTCTTAAAGACTAGTATGCATGGTTTATGAATTTAGAATCCACATAATCTTATGTCAAATAAAATGTGTAAGACTTCAAGTTGCCCCAATAGTTTTTGCTGAAAATACCATTCTAGATAGCTAAATGGTTGCTCCTTCAAAACACTGAATGTTTCTCTAGTGTCCTTCCTCACCCAGTTGCCTCTAAAAGACTAATGAAGAATAAGGACTTTGTGACACGAAGTCACTATTCCACAGCAGTCACACAATCACTGACAGCAACTACATGATGGCATGAGCACTCTTACTATTTCACATTCCTCCATTTACACAATGATGCCAATTTGACAATTTATTTATTTACAGTATTTATATTCCGCCTTTCTCATCCCACAGGGGACTCAGAGCAGATTACAATGCACATATACATTGCAAACATTCAATGTAATTTAGACCTACAACACATATAGACAAACACAGAGGCAATTTAACATTCCAGCTTTTCTGGCTTCATGAGGGTATGCTCAGTTTCAGCCACAGGGGGCGCTGCCGCTTCATCGTCCACTTGTGACACTAGGTTCTTTGACGGAGCACTTCCTAATTCTTTTGCACGCTGCTGGGAGGGTTTATGGTGTCGTAAATTAGTTAAATTAGCCTCCCTGCATAAAGCGGTACCTAAATTTCCCACTTGATCCAACTGTCTTTCAGGCTGCATAGGTCAACAGCAAGCTAGACTATTAATGGTTGGGAGCTTACTCCGACCCAGCCTGGCTTTGAACTCATGACCTCTTGGTCAGTGGTGATTTAATGCAGCTGGCTACTAACTAGCTGTGCCACAGCGTGGTCCACACATCCTTGTAACTCTGGCTTCCTGCACTTCCACTGCTCTAAACTAAAAAAATACTTTTAAAGGCAATTTTGCAATTGTAGATGGTTAATAAAAATACCAAATGCAATTAAATAACTGCTTTGGGAATAATGAAAGGGAAAGGAGGCATGCTGACACAGAAGCAGAATGGTCTCATTGCACCAGGTAGGTAACGGAAATATGGCCCAATTGGCAATACTGATGGATTTTGTCATTCAGTCATGAAGGCTGGGATTATCCCAACAAGATGCACACAGCTGAAATCTGCTTCAATGGTGGTTTGCCTCTGTTATGCAATAAATTCCTACGTTGCTTTGGTGGTGGTGGTTTTTGTTTTCTATTTGTCTGTAGATGAATTTAGTGGTTAAGTATATACTAAATAATACTTACTTTAAAATCAGTGGAACCACACTAATATAATTAGGCTAAACAACATGGCTTATAATTTATTTATTTTTTTGTCGTGTCAAGAGTGACTCCTGGTGTGAGAGAATTGGCTGTCTGCAAGGACGTTGCCCAGGGGACGCCTGGATGATTTGATGTTTTTATCATCCTTGTGGGAGGCTTCTCTCATGTCCCTGCATGAGGAACTGGAGCTGATAGAGGGAGCTGAGCCGCCTCTCCCCGGATTCGAACCTGCGACCTGTCAGTCTTCAGTCCTGCCGGCACAGGGGTTTAACCCACTGCGCCACCGGGGGCTCTATGGCTTATAATGATACCCACTCAAACTCCAGGGGATACCTGTACAAATGTAGGACAATTGGAGTTACTTTGATTAGATTGCTAAATAATGAAAGTGCTCAAAGAACCAGGATTTGGGCAGTAGAGTATTGGGAGAACCACAACCTGCCATACCACATTTTAGAGCTACCTAAACATTGTGCGTAATCCTCTAGAAGTGAGAGTAGATTGTGACTCATAGTGAGCAAACATTTGAAAAGGGCTTTTTCTCTGTCCCCATCAAGCAAAACTAATGTAAAGAAAGGAACAGGATGAAAGAGCTTATAGTAAGTTGGAAGAGACTGCAAATAGGGCAGAAGTGTTGAACAGAGGACTTGAGCAATGACAACAGACAGACAAGCAACAATATTGTTTATGGCCTTGGTCCCAAGATTTTCCATTTCTGTCATACTGAACAAGGAAGAGCTAAGGGAAGAACCAACTGTCAACGAGCAAGCATTTCTACCAGCGCAAGCAAGATAGTGCCAGAGAAAAGTTCCCCCAAGGTGGTTTTCACATGGAGTTACTTCAGCATAACTCCCACCATTATATGTCATAATGCTGTGTTTACTGAGAGTTCAAGCAAAGAAGAAATAAGATTGTGGACCTCTCTCAGGAACAGTACACATGTACACTGAATGTTTGTTCTTTTTATAGTTGAGCACTGCTCGACTAAAAGTGCACTAGAGTCTGTCTATGAACATCCTACATCCCACGTAGAAAGTAAAATACAGGAGAACTCTGAGTATCTTCATGAGATTTTACTGAACACTGGCCTCATTATGTGGAAGAACTGGAAAATGTAGTTATGAATGTAAAGCATGTTTATGTGGAAGCATGTTTTATTTTTACAAGTAAGCTATGGCTTATTAACAGAACTACCTCATGTTTCATGTGTATGAAAACAAGGCCTGAAGTTGGTGTTTTCCACCTCCCAAGTCTGTGAGCTTATAAATATAAAGTGTGCTTTGCAAAAATTAAAAACACTGTGGTTATTTGATGCTCAAGCAGAGTTTGAAAACTTTTTGGACTACCTTGTCCAGGATCCTCCTGGCAGCACACTACCATTCATGATGAGTGGGAGATACGGGAATTGTGTCCTAAAACTGTGTCCATTCTGCTGGCCATTGAGTGGGAAGGAGGAAGACAGCAAGACACAGCAACATTGTGTCTATGTAACATTTATGTATAATTACTTATCTTGTGTATATTGTAAGCCTGAGGGAAAATTAACATTTTGTAAACCACTCTGAGCGCCTTTGTAGCTAAAGAGTGTAGTAAAAAATTATATATAGAGAGAGAGAAAGAGACAGACAGACAGACAGACAGACAGACGTATATAAAAAGCAACTAGGTTTTGGCCTCAAGAGCTGTTGCTTCTTGAATGTTGTATATTATGATGCATTACAGAAAGACCTCTGTAACCAAAGAACACATATCCCTGGTTTCACACCCTAGTCAAAAATAGTCTCTCTAGGAATTTGCTAGGTCTTCTAGGCAATCATATGGTGTACTTCCCCTGGAAGTAATCACAAAGTCGTGTCAGAGGACCTAGAAGATTCCTAGGAAGATTCCTAGGAATCTCTAGGTCCTCCAAAACACTAAGGTAGGCTGTGACCAGGAATAGGACATGTCATTGGCATTCTGTCATAACCATCCAAGAACATATCCCCTGCAGATTCGGGGGTCTTGCTGTAATTATTCTTCCTTAATGCAACTAGATTCAGCTGAGCACATATTCCTTAACTGTAAGGCCACTGAGTGAAGTTTAAGTATTCTGTGTCAGATAGTCTAGAAAGACAAGACCTACGAGCCCTAAGATCAGCCGGGGAGGCCCTCCTCTCGCTTCCGCCTCTGACAAGGGAGAGGACCTTCTCAGTGGTGGCCCCCCAGCTCTGGTACTCTCTTCCTAGGGAGATCAGACTGTCACCTACCCTGACCTCCTTACACAAGAACCTAAAAGCATGGATGTTCCATTATGCCTTTGATTAGGCAGTTCCAAAGAATTGGCCCTTTGATACCTAAGTTCTGGTACTTTAACACGGCCCTCCACTCTATAATCCTGACATGATAAAGACATTATAAAGCCCATTACTCTCCCATCCCTGCAACTGAATTTTGCACTTTCCCTTAGTTCTATCTAGGAATTTTGCACAAACTCAGAACCCTCTGAACTCAGCACTTTTATTGCTCCCATGGTCCTGTTTTCATAATGTTATGCTTTATTGTGATATGTTTCTATTTTGTTTTGTTTTGTTTTTATTTTATTGTGTTACGTTTTAACTCTGTGCTCTCTGTGCTTGTCCCTTTGTAAGCTGGCCCGAGTCCCTACGGGGAGATGGAAGGGGGTATAAAAACAAAGTTGTTGTTGTTGTTGTTATTACTTTGCAGAAGGTAGACATAGAATCATAGAATCATAGAGTTGGAAGAGACCTCATGGGCCATCCAGTCCAACCTCCTGCCAAAAAGCAGGAAAATTGCATTCAAAGCACCCCTGGCAGATGGCCATCCAGCCTCTGTTTAAAAGCCTCCAAAGAAGAAGCCTCCACCACACTCCGGGACAGAGAGTTCCACTGCTGAACAGCTCTCACAGGAGCTGTTTTTAAATTGTTTATTGATGCCATTTTCATAGTATATATCTTCCTCTGTCAGAATTCTCTCATCCTGCAGGAAAACATTCGTTCATACCCTCAACTGAAGCTTCTAGCCCAGCAAATGCGGGGGCTATTTATTCCAAAATATTTGACAGGCAGAACACAATGTGAGGAATCATCCAAAATTGTTAGACTCTGGGCATGTAAAAGCAAATTCTGGAAACAGGAACTGGCCAGCCCCTTCCACAGCCCAGAAAACAGTTTGTATCAGTTGTGTGCTTCCAGTAAAAGAAAGGTAAGAGATGTTAGAAATGAAATAATCCCAGGTGCAGTCAATGTAATAGCTAAATCCTGATGAAATGTTGCTGGCACTTTTAACACTATCAGAATTACTGAACAATATGGTTACCGGTGAAGAAATGAGTACTATCATTCTGAAATATGACGTGATTATGCCCCTCTAGATGTTGCTTTTCAATAGTGGGAAGAAGCAAATGATGAACTTCTAAATGGCCAAATCCAATTGGAGGCTCTGATAAAAAATCTCAGGAGTACAATACTCTCTACAAATCAGTCTTGCTTGCACAATGGCAGTCAATATTATATTATACATTAAAGCCACCACACAGAAGACAGCTTTTGTGAAAACATAGTTAAGTAGTATCTTCACATTTCCAGAACAGGGACTCTTGGAAAGCTATAATCTTATAGTTTAGTGATTCTTTTGTTAAAGAAACGGAAAAACATCTCTCAAACTGTTATCACTTCAAATTGAGGAATTGGTTCAAGTTTCCTTCTTTGCAGCAGTCAAAAGGAAGAATAATCATTGCATATTCTGAACTTCTAGTAAAAATAACCCTATTACAAAGGTGTTCACTTAAAATTAGTTGTAATGCATACATAGTTTTCACGTTCTGTGATGCTCAAGATGAAGATGGGAGTTGTGTGGCCCACCTAGATACTGTTATACTACAAGTTCTAGTAGGCCTATCAGCCCCACCAAGTGAAAGCAATATTGGGAGTTGCAATCCTATAACATCTAAAAGGCCAAATAATTTCCACCACTATTCTACATGGCCAATAAAGAGAATAAAACCCTCCAATTTTTAGCTAGAAAATTCTTGTTCATTTCTTACTATACTGTTTTCAATGTTATGTACATATAAACTATTAAACTTCCATTATCCTGCAAACCTTCCTCCACATAACTAATAAAGATAATTGGAGTTCTGTGGTCTGAAGACTAATGAGGAGAACATTCTGAATTTGGTGCCATAAGTCCTGAAGCCAGTGAACTATTAAGCAGGGGAGGACAAGTATGGCTCAAATGCTGCTTGTTGCCCCCAGAGCTCTTTTTGTGGCTCCCCAAGGTTCTACAAGGGTGAAAAATGCCCTATAGAAAGTGGCATTTTGCCACATTTTTGACTTCCCAAATTATAGAACAGAATCATACACCGGTAGGCCATCTAGTCCAAGCCCCTGTCATGCAGGAAAAGCACAATCAAAGTATTCCTGACAGATGGTCATCCAGCCTCTGCTTAAAAGCCTCCAAAGAACTCAGAGGCAGAGAGTTCCACTACTGAACAATTCTTACAGTAAGGAAGTTCTTCCTAAAGTTCAAGTGGAATCTCCTTTCCTTTAATTTGAACCCATTGCTCCGAGTCCTAGTTTCCAGGGCAGCAGAAAAAAGCTGCTTCCTCTTCCTTATGATATTCTTTCACATCCTTTCAAATCATTTCCTGATTTAAAAACAAGCCTCTTCTGAGTCTAAAATGGTCCAGAGTTCCAACCTATGGCAAAATGTCCTCTAGACATTTTGGGAGCAAAAAGAAATAAATATTCATAGGTCAATAAAATAGAAGAATGCAGGAGGGCCATGTTGCCCTTCAGCCTCCGACAATTGCCCAAACATCTTAAAGGGAAACCCAACCCAACTCATTCCATATCCATACAATCCTGATATACTCAGCCTGATTCTTCTCACCTCTGCTGCTAGATAGTTCCCAGTGGCAAGGTGTTTGAAATGGTACAAGCCATTCCAGTGCCCAGCTCCACCACGGCATGGATCGCGATGGACCACCTGTAAAAAAAACCATACACATGCATTTGGTTTCATACTTGGCATTGTGCAAGTGCTGGAAGAATTATGGGAAAATTTGAATTATTTGGCTTTGTGATGACAACCTATCTGTGCTATCCTAAAACATTGCCAACAAGCAGTGTCATCGACCTCTGAGAATTCATACAGTTAAACAAAGAACAATGTGACTCTTCAAAGTGTTGTAACACCATGATACTTGTTTGGCCAAGACTCTCAACCTTTCTTACTTTAGGATTTTTGGCAAACACTGACTGTAGAGTGGTGATACTACTGTGATATATTTATTCGGAATGACTCTTGTTTTCTCTGTGCTCTCACCATCACTTCCAAGCTACAGAAGGAAAAATTAACTGTAAGGATCAACAGAAGTGGAGCTCTGGCTATTTAATTATAGGAACGTTTCTTCGCTCTCAGTTTTATACTTCCTCTCAGTAAAGGAAGAAAGGGCTAATCTTGCTGCTAATTGGATTAGGGATTTTCATTATCAAGCCCTGAATGGTGATCAGCCCCCAGCACTCCAAACTAGAAGCAAAAGCTACAATAAACAGCTACAGCATTTTGGTAGCACTTTAACTATCATGGTTTCATTCTGTGGAAAGTTAGGGTTTGCATTTAATGAGGTACTTAAAATCCTTTCCTAGAAAGCTCTAGTGCGCACTCTTGAGCTCAGCAGGATGAAAAGCTCTGAAGCATTATTCACTTGAAAGAAGCCCAATTTTGCCTCCTGCGATGAGGCTACTTGCTATCTTCCAAGAGAAACCACACAGAAACCAGAACTTGTGATCATTATACTTTGGGGCAACAATCTTTCAACTTGAGGAATTTCGTTTCATTCCAGTGCTTCATTTATGAAACAATGGAAAAGTCGCAAGGCCAGAGTATAGGGTTACAGCCTGTAATGAACAGAGTTGCACTCCCGTTGAAGGTGCAGGTTCACAGCTTGGGAGTCCTCCTAGACTCATCGCTGAGCCAGGAACCCCAGGTTGCAGCGGTGGCTACGGAGGCTTTTGCATAATTAAAACTCGTCCACCAGTTGTGCCCATGCCTTGGGAAGTCAGACTTGGCCATGGTGGTCCATGCTCTCATTACATCCTGGATAGATTACTGCAATGCACTCTACATGGGGTTGCCTTTGAAGACTGTTCAGAAGTTTTAAATAGTCCAACAAGAGGCAGCCAGGTTAATAACTGGGGTGAATTCCCATGGTATGTCAGTTCCATTGGCTGCCTGTTTGCTACCAGGCACAAGTCAAAGTGCTAGATTTAGCCAATAAAGCCCAAAAACAGCCCCGGCCCAGTTTATCTGTCCAAACGTATCTCCCTTTACAAACCACCATGAAGACTAAGATCTTATGGGGAGGCCCTGCTCTTGGTCCCGCCACCATCACAGGCGTGTTTGGTGGGGACAAAAGAGAGGGAGCCTTCTCAGTGATTGCTCATTCTCACTTCCTGGTGAGAATAGATCAGCCCCCTCCCTCCTGTCCTTCAGAAAGTTGTTAAAAACCTGGCTATTGGACCAAGCCTTTGGGATAGTGCAATACAGCAAAAATAGGAAACCCACTGCACTGATGGGAGCCAGCATGGTGTTTTGAGATGGTTTTAAACAACTGATTTTAAAGTAGATTTAACTGATTTTAGTATTTGTGTATATTTATAGCTAATTTATGTCCCGGCATGGAATGCTTGCCGCATATATGTTGTGCTCCACCCTGAGTTCCCTTCAGGGTGAGAAGGGCAGAATATAATTGTTTCAAATAAATAAATAAAATCCAACACTGTGAGTCTAAAACTGAAAATAAATGACAGGAATAAGCCCTTGTAAGCATAAATTAACCTCTACTTTCTGTCTATTTAAATCAACTCTGAAATGCTACTTCCTTGTCTTTGGCAAGAATCAGAGCCAGGATATCTAGGATGTCTACCCTGAAATAGATAATTCTTTCATGCAAGACAACATAAGGAAAAGGTAAATTAGAATGAGTCAAGCATGCTGTCCTTGCAAGTAGACCTGAAACTCACCTCAACTTCCCAGAGGGCATTGGAGCTTGTGGCCGATGTGGCTGATTGTCGCAAGGTGGTTCGAAGAAAAACATGCAGCTTGCCCTTGTATTCATCACATGTGAGAAATTTTTCCTGCTCTGCGTGGAATAACCTTACCACATCTCCCTGTGAAAAAAGTTTCAAATGCAAGGTTTATGAGTTGCTGTCTGTGCACTGTAATGCATAACGCATGCAGAGGATGAAACCATTTCCTCTGTAAAATTCTTAGCATAGTGGGCTAAGAATTGCTGGAATTTGCTTCTAGGATGCACAGTGGATATCAAAACATATGGGTGCTCTAAAAAGTCCCATTATACACAATGGCATAATAAAATTATGTTAACTATAAAAATGGTAAAATGAAGGTTTGCTTTTTGAATTTGGAAAAAAAATATATTTTCAAGCCATAGATAGTTGAACCAGTGGATGCAGAATCCATGGATACAGAGGGCTGACAGTACCAAAACCATAGTCATAAGTCCAGACACAATCAGAATTAGACCATGAATGGGCAGCTACAGAAGGGTCCACATGCCTCTATCTTGACTTCAGAGGGTCATCTGTTCTCTTAAACAGTATTACTTCTTCAATCATCAGTCTTTATCAACTCTTCCTATCAAGTACTATTACATTCCAAGGATTATTCTGTAAAGGTAATTCCTTAACAAGCAAGTGTTTTCTTTAAAGGCTAAACACAATACTAAATCCATGTGGCTGTCTACTTGTATCTTTGTTACTCCACCTGTCTCAGCTTAATTGCCAGCTAACTAATCTGTTCATATTGGGAATCTTCACTTTAAAAAGGTCTGTTTGCAATGCTCACAACTCTCCACTACTTTTAGTCTCCTGGTAGGATAATCTAAAGTGACATATTCAAGACTGGGAGCTGTTTGTTAAAATGCCCCACTGAGGACACGGGAAGAACAGTAGAGGAAGGAGCAGAAAATATACTAAATGATTCCAGGTTGACAAGCACACAGTCCTTACCCCTTTAAGCACTTCTTCCATGTGGTCCCGGAACTGCATAAACAAGTTGATCTTCCAACTCGTGTTGCAATTGACAGAGTTCACCTGGTGAAACAAGAAAGAAAGCAGATGAAACTAAGAAATTGAGAGATTGTACACACAAGGTAAGCCACAAATTAAATCCAAAATTTATTCAGAGACATAAATCAGTATAAGGCTACAATAAATCAGTGTAAGGTACTTTGGGAATAGTGTGCAGTGGGGAGAGGCAGAGAGAGAGAGAACCCTCCAATAGCCCCTCAACATCCCCAAAGAAGGGGAAATTAGGCTTTATTTGACTTTTTTTTAAACGGCAGTCAGAAATGATGCAGTGTCACTTCCAGTACCCCCAGAAGGCAGATCCAGCCCATGTAGGGACCAATTCTCCTCTTTCACAGTCACCCATCCTAATTTAGAGTATTAAAATAATTTAAAGCATCTCCATTTAAAACTGTGATTGAAAAGCTTGGGAACCAGCACAGTTTTTCCCTAACAAATATTACTATTCTACCCCTCACATCTGCTGCTGCCATGATGTCTGAAACCACTTTACTCCTACTGCTGAGCTATCTCCTATACCACCATAGTAATGCCAGCCAACAGGATAGTGTTCCAGATCCCAAACAGACTACAGACTACTATGATTGAGTGCCCACACTCATGCCCCACACCTTTCCCCACCAACCCAATAGGTACCTCTTTGCATCCAGGATTATCAGTGAGTTCATAGTTGCTGGCATGCAGTGGCTGGCCGGCATTCACAGGATTCAGGATCACTTTGTCTCCAACCACTACCTGAGGAAGGATCACATCATTGTTAAAAGTACTGACATGAAGCACAGGAAGATCCAGTGAAGTATGAAGATATCTGGGAGGCTGAAGAACTAGCAGCAAAATCCCACAAATACCTACTCAAAAGCAAGCCCTACTAAACTCTAGGAGATTTGCTCAAAAGTAGAGTCCTGCAACTTTTATATTCTACAATATCTTTAATTTACTTCTTAAATTTTAAACACACTTGAAGTATCAATAGATGGGCTGCATTCATGCTTATCCAATGTATCTCTTACTGAAACTACTAAGATGTTCAGTTAACCAAGTGTATCAAAGAAGCACTGTGTATGACCTATAGTGGACTGACACAAATTCATAAGCATTTTGTTCACCCATGTGGCCTTGCATTCTCCACATTACATTACCAGAACCAGGGAGCTCTGGCACTTTGTTTTGTTAATTGTAGATAGCCAGTTTACTCACAGGTTCTACTACATTTTATGAATTTTACAATTTTATCAGATGGTGTTTTATGTGTGTTAGACTTATATGGTTGTTTCATAAGCTTATGTATCGCTGTTTTATGTGCAACCCTTTGAAGTGCTTTTGTGTGAGTCCCAAGCTGAGTCCATTTGGGGAGATGGTAGCAGGGTACAACTTCTTCTTCTTCTTCTTCTTCTTCTTCTTATTATTATTATTATTATTATTATTATTATTATTATTATTCTGACACAAAAACACAGTATGTCACAGCAAATGAGATATATATGCTGGATTTCGTATCACAAGTTGAACACTTCCCAAGTGACTAGGACTATATGATGTGCGCAGATCCAAGTAAGGTGGCCTTTTGCAGTTGACAGATCGTGATTTTGTCAATGTTTATTGTTTCCAAATGCCGGTTGAGTTTATTATTATTATTATTATTATTACTAGTAGTAGTAGTAGTAGTATTGTCACACACTCACGTTATCTCCATTGCTCCTCAATTTCCAGAAAGGCTGAATGAAGACCCAAGAGCCTTCGTTGCCTGTAGCATCGAGTGTCACTCTCATTGCATTCTTCTCCAGTAGAGCAGGGAGGCGTTTGTTCACTGTCAAATATTTATTGCTCTTCATGTGAAGGAGCTGGAAAACCAAACATAGTGTAGGCTGTTGTATGAAAGATTAATTTAACCCAGGGCTCATCTACACTGAGCATAAAGGCTGTTTGAAGCTAGTTTCAAACTGCAGCAGCTAGATAAGGCATGCTGCCAAGTAATAAAGCGCATCAAGCAAAGTTGGCGGAAAGTCTGAAATAAGCTCCTTAATGCGCTGCAGCACAGGTGCAATCTAAACCACATCACATGATGAAATCAGCTCCACAGAATGTAGTCATGCACTGTGCAGAAGCACTTTCTAAGATTTGGAATGTGGTGGCAAGGCTGTCAAAAATGCCCCAAGGGCATGGCTAGGCAGCAGGAAGCCAATTGACCCTTTGAACAGGTAACTCCAATGCTAACTGTCTCTTTCTCTTATTGTTTCCAGTCCATGTTCCCCCAGAGCACTAGTGTGCATCTTGTCTGGAAATAGGGGGAAAAATCATTCTCTGGTGGCTGTCAAACCAAGGTTACTGAAGATTTTGGAACCAATTCAAGGCAACCTTCCATGGTTAATGTAATCACCTTCTTAGCCTCAAGCTGTTCCAGAAATGGCAATTTAATTATCCACACAGTTAAATGGTTTCTACCAAATCAGTTCTGAACCAATGTAAGTCGCTAATATACATGTGGCCCTAGATAGTAGTGATTAGCACCCAGTACTAGTTATAGTTTTCACTCTCCCAGTCCTGACTAATACCTGTGTTCTGTGATCAAAGTAATGAATGCTGGGAAGTGAAAGACAAGTACCCCATTGGGATTAAGAGAATTCAAACATCCTAAAGGGAAATGTAGTTTCAGAAACATCCTAAAGGGAAATGTAGCTTCCACTAGGTAGAGGCAGGAGAAAGTCAATATACCATACCTGTATAACACATCCATATTTCACTACATCCCCATGCACTTTCTTATTTTCTGTTTCATTCTGTTTTTGTTCCATCTGAGCTGCATGCTGTTTGAAAACACAGAAGAATAGAAGAATGAATCCAAACAAAGCACCATCAAAGAGTAGCTAGAATGCTTGAGGAAAAGTGGATGAGGAGTCACATCGAATTTCTCTAGAGGATGAGGAGTCACATATAATATCTCTAGACAGAAGACATACAAAGGCATAGAGACATGCCTATGAATTCCATAGAGCATAGTTAATAAGTAGGCCAGCTCGAACCCAACTGAGAAATAATTTCAACTCATATGCAAAAGAAACCCAGAAATCAGAGATAGATGCAACTCAGCTAATGAGAAGGGCATTTGGGTGGCTTTTTAAAAATAATTTTTTATTGAAGTTTTACAAAGTATACATATAATAGGGAGAGGTGATGGGTACGGATATCAAGGTGAGGGGAGGAAAGGAAGGGGAAAAGGGATGGAGGGGGAAAAGTGGGTGAGGGGTTGGGGAAGGATAAGGGTAGTGTGGATGGGGGGGAGGATGTTGACTTCCCAATCTTCCTTCCGACGTTATTATCCTTTTCTTCTCTTTATTTGTTTCTTCATTTGGGTGGCTTGGGCCACCATCTCCCACTACTTCCTAAAAGTGGCCTTCTGGCAAAACTGGTTCTGATAAGCATCAACTAAATTGTACTAATACATTCTCTTTGCTACATGTTATTCTCCACATGCTGCAACAAACATGAACTCCAGCACAGAATGGAATTCTTAAGAATTATAGTTATTATTAAATGAAAATCTATTTTCTGGTTGTTGGGATTTCAACAATAACTGATGAATAGTAAATTGTAACACCTGGAATCCAACAAAAGCTCTTACAAAGATAGTAACACTATACCTTCCAAAAGTCTTGTCTCTGCCAACAATTCCATCTTTATTTCTCCTAATTCACATTTCTTTTCTCCCATAGATATCTACCACCCCATCCAATACTGTGTTGAAATAAAATATGAGAATTATGGAAATCCATAAAAAGCATGCATGTATGCAGAAGGGTGGGATGATTTTTTCCCCCTTAGGATAAACCTTAGAGTAAAGATCTACATTTTGAATTGAAAGATTAAAGGAGGAATCTGGGAGGGAGGAGGCCAGAAGTGTGGCTACTAACCAATGTATGTAGAGTAATCATGGAGTATCTCACAATGCACTCACAGAATGGAGATTTGTCATTAGTTTCACTTTAGGTAATATAATATGAACAACTGAAATGTTTAATTTCCAATCTGACTATTGATACTGCAATGTTTTGCAACTGTTGCTATTCCATGTTTTGAATTACTTTGTGATTACAGTCCATTTTAGATGTTATGAAACTTTTGGGGCACACACTTCTGTAACAGCAGCATAGAAATAAAGAGAGAAAGATTTTCTTTTGTACCAAAAATATTAGCTCTTTCCATACAATTTTATTTATTTATTTATTTATTTATCAGAAGCGAACCAAGGGTAGAGTTGTAATATATTTTAAAATACACATTGGGGACATGAGAAAAGCCTCCCCGCAGGAATGCAACACATCCGGGCATCCCCTGGGCAATGTCTTTGTAGATGGCTGATTCTCTCACACCAGAAGTAATTTGCAGCATTCATTCCATACAACTGAAAACTGAGAACACCATATGCAAAATGCAAAATATCAGTTCCCACATACATACAAAATCTACATGCAGACAATCTGAATGCACAAAGGGTCTATGAAGATGTCACAAATTTTATGTGGAGCATTGGGTAGGTGGAGCCTTCTGCCACAATCTCACTTACCTTACATTCCAGGTACATCTACACTGTACAATTAATGCAGTTTGACACCATTTGAACTCAATGCCATGACTCAATGCTGTGGAATCTTAGGAGTTGAAGTTTGTCGAGGCATTAGCACTCTTCAGCAGAGAAGGCTAAAGACCTTATAAAACCACAACTGCCAGGATTCCATAGCAATGAGCCATGGCAGTTAGTGATATCAAGCTGTATTCATACTACAGTGCAGATTTACCTTCAGTATACCTCAATTTCATTTGTCTTTATGGGGTATTGTCAGCCTTAAAAGCTCTATCACTGATCAATGCAAGTCAGTCACAACTAACAGCAGCAATGGTTTTGTATCTTACAGCAAAACAAAGCCTTCCTTCGAGAACAATGGGAAAGATTGTGTGGGAAGGAGTTGAAATTTATACTTTGTAGTGATTGGAAGGAGAATGTTTATAAAATGATATTCAGGTGGATTTAATACCAGTAAAGTCAGCAAAAATGTAATGTAGTCAATGTCAGAAGGGTGAAGGGACATTCTGCCATTTATGACTGATTTGCAATAAGGAAACATGGAAACGAATTCATGGAGAAATCCAGAAGATACTCAAATCTGAAATCCCATTCAAGACAAATGTTTCGGTTAGGATTGTTAAAGGGTAAAAATTGGCAAGACATTTTTATTATATGGCCGCCACAGCAGATACAATATTTATACTCAATTTTGAAATAACAGAAAAATTCCTTTGGTAAATAGTCGAATACAAAAATATTGAAAAGGCAGAAATTGCAAGATTAACTATGTTGATAAAAGGGAAATCAACAAATAATTTTATGAAAGACTGGAAGCTATTTATTACATTTTTGAGAAAGATAAAATATATTTTGTCAGTTTTTGAAAGTAACTCACACAATTAATTGGGGTGTCTAAAGTGTAGAAAAGCAGTGGCAGTTAAAATTATTAGCAGAAAAATAGGAAACCTATTTCTTATAGTTTAGGTATTTGTTTCCATTTGTTGTCCATGTTGTTATAGTTTGTTGTTGGTATACAAGTTGTAGCAGGCCAGGAGGCAACACACAAATACCATAAATACATAAATACATGAAATGGCTTTTTTATATCTTTAATTTTGTTCAGAAAGTAATTGTTTCAGATTGGGAAAGGTTACATGTCTTCTTTCATCTCATTAGCTTTCCATCCTACTGTGACAACCCTATGTTCTTAATTGAATTCTGAATTAATATCACAAGCTTAAATATGTACTAATTAGGGCAGCAATATTTTGCCAGTTAGCTTAACTGATTCAAGCTCTGTTGATTCATCATTTAGAAGGGGAAAAATTCCATTACTGTTAGCACAGCTGCTTGTGAAAATGACAGCAACTGACTGATATCTTAGAAGAGGTGCTCCACCCAACCCTACTTTTTGTCTCAGGCAAAATTGGCTGCCTTTTCTAAACAGCTCTGGCATATGCATTCATCACCTGAAAACACGGAAAGCTCTTCAAAATGTTGTTATTCATATGCAAATTTATGTAAATTTCTTTGCCTGAACTGCAGAATAGTTCTGGGTACGTTTACTAGGGCATTGGAAAATACTTCCGGTTGGATTCATTCCACAATAAATATCTAGATTTGCAGAGCTTATTTATTAAAATTTCTTTGGTGCCAGTTCTACTATTAGGATTATTTATATAAAAACATATGAGGGACTTTTCTGGTCCAAATCTTATTGTTGTGTGCCTTCAAGTTATTTCTGATTTATGGTGAATATGTCACAAGGTTTTCTTGGCAAGATTTTTGCCACTGCCTTCCTCGGAAACTAGCACAGCACACTTTGCCCAAGGTCACCAAGAACCCGGGATACATGCAGTCTCTGATACTGGAGGACACACAGCCACAAGGATTAAGTGTGCACTCGTGTGGTTAGTCCAAGATATTTTTTTCCAGAGGTGCCCTGATCCAGATGGAAAGCATCCCCTGAGCCCTTTGGCTATCCAGACGGCTGGCAGGGCTTGATGATGTTGATGATGTAGCTTCTGATGTAACCCCATCAGAAGCTACATCACCAGCAAGCCTCTGCCAGGAAGCTGCTTGTGGCCAGCAATACAGTGGTGGGTCTGCTGGGAGTATGAACTGCTAGATCAGACTGGATCCAGTCTGATTTAGCTGTTCACATGTCAAAAATTGTGAGATCACTCTGAAATTTCCTGGAAGCTCTGGAGTAAATCCCATTTCCCCTTGAGCGACATCAACAATTCTATGGAATCCTGGGTACTGTTGTTTGGTGAGTCACCAGCACTCTTTGGCAGAGAAGGCTAAAGACTTTGTAAAACCACGGTTCCCAGAATCCCATAGCATTGAATCATGGCAGTTAAGGTGATGTCAAGCTGCTTTAATTCAATCGTGTATATGCACCCTAAGTTCCTTCCTTCTTCTCATCTCACTTAAGAATGATTGAAATGTTATAAAATGGCTGGTCCAACCTAATAAAAAACAGAGACGTCATGAGAGTAGATTTCTGCGCCTGCCTTGAAGAAAAGCAAAGGACCTGTGTGGTGCAAATGAGTTTCCATGTGCCATGAGTCACCTTCCTCAAAGCCATGGCATCAAACAATCTTCCCAGTAGGTGGTTCCCAAAACATAAATCCACCCTGGCAGAGCCTGTCTCTTTAGGGATGCTTCACCGGCAATCCAAAGCTTTAAGAAATGCTACTGCGCTTTTATTTAATTATACCCTAATCTCTCCCAAAACACAGGATTAGTATTTGACTGGGTTTTCAGTCTGGCAGCAAAGCTGATGAAAGCAGAGCATGGACAACTTGAGAGAGGGTTGGAGTTCTGGGGAAACAGAAGCAGCAAAAGGAACTCAAAGAAAAATAAGCAAATAGCCCTTGAGGCTTCTAGGCTTGGCCAGACCACAGGAAGTATTGGAAGGAACAGATAGTGAAATGGATCGAAAGAGGAAAAACCAAGAAAGCATGTTTGTTTGGCCCAAGGTGCAGTCAAGGGAACAACAAACCTGACCATCAAGAATAAGATATTCTTCAAAACCTTTTTGACAGCACAAAGACAGCTCTAATTTTTTTCTTTTGTTCCTGCCTTTCCTTTTCATTTTGCCTCCTATTGGGGTAGACAGCTCCTAGAGACTGGCTCCTCATCCCAAAATTTCTGCCTGTGGGAGAGGAATCTCAGAGCAAGAGAACTGCCTTGAAAGGGTGGGTATATTATTTTTATTATTTTTAAGACTTAATGTGGTGTGAGCTATTTATATGACATACTTTGTACAATTGTGAGTGATGCTTAATGTATTATGCTTAATAACATCATCCTTGTAATCATGACCTGGTAAACCACACAAAGGTGTCCTGCTAGGTCTCAGATTTAGACCCTAAAATCTCAAGGCCCAGCATAGACTTGATGTGGCAACCCCACCTCCTATTTAGATCAATTTAGATCAAGCCTCTTTACTCAAGGCTTTTTTTAAATCTCAATTCCTTATGTGTAGAACAAAACCTGAATTGAGAATTCAGCATCCAGCAGCTGACCTTTAAAACTGCAAAAATTCTGAAAGTGCATCATGAAAATTCAAAAGCTAAAGGTGTGTTTAGTAAGAGTTCTGTTGGTAAGCAGAAGACATGCGGGGCCTGCAGCCTCATGCTCTGCACTCTGCCAGCAGTAGTTCAAAAACATGTTTAATGCTGCTTGTGAGAAATCTGATATAGAGCCATTTTATATATACATATATATTTCTATATCTATAATTCACAATCCATGCCTATATCTAGATAGATCGAATTATATACGCTGGTGAATTCGGGTTAATTGACATAGAATGTGGGTTACCTTGGCAGAGACGTTTGTATTGGTACTTTGAATAATGAGTACTCTCTGTCTCTGCTTCCACAAAAATACAGCCCTGGCTTCCTTTATTAATACTCAACCCAAAATACAGTACCTGCCTGAGGCATCTTTTTAAAAAATAAAAATAAAAAGATGCAATGAATCTGTTCCATCTAGCAAAAATGGGTAAATTACAGACCTGCAGCCAAATACAACCCAGCTAAGGCTGTTCTCTGTGGCCTCTGGCCCTGCCAGGTTGGACCAAAAATGTATACACTGCCCCCTGAACCCTCCATGAACAGCAATTCACTTTTTAAATTGATTGCATCTACCTTGCTGTTTAATGTTAAAAAATAATTCAAACATAAAAATAGATATCTTGCCAATTATGGTTTGGTTTCTACCATTCTCTCCTCCTCCTCCTTGTATTTCTTTCTAACTTTCTTCCTTGCTTTTCTGGAAATCTATGTCAGCCCTGAAGGGTCCCAGCATTTGGAGCCTTGACTCACTACAGTTCCCAAACTTAAAATTGTATATAAAATTTTATTGGTTCTTATGAAGCATGCATCAAGAGTAAAATCCTTGATGTCAAAGAACAGGTAACAGATGCCAGCTTCAATAGGTGCGCAGTCTCAAGTGGAGCGCTACAGCATGGTGTCTTGGGGCTGACAATTTTCAATATTTTATATATTTCCCACATTTGTATCCCGCCCTTTTCACCCAAAGGAACTCAGGGCAGCCTAACAACAGGCAGCAATTTTATGCTGACAACATACAATTCCAAAAATAGCAACTGCAATTAAAACCACATAATTAAATCATCAATTATTAAAATATCAATTAAAATCATGCAAGTTCAAATCGCAGTCCAAGATCTGTCCATTTGTCAGTCACATTAAAATTACTCTCATTATTGCATTGCTACAATTACTGCTCAAATGCTTTGTCCCACAACTATGTCTTATTTTTTTTTCCTGAAAGACTGGAGGGGCAGGGCTGCTCTGATTTCATTGTGGAGGGAGTTCCACAGATGAGGGGCCACCACTGAGAACGCCCTCATGTGTGAAAACCACAACATACAGAAATTAACAAAGGTCAACTCAAATTAAATAAAGTGCTCGGTAAAACGTGGCATTGAGTTGAGCTTTGTTAATTTCTGTATGTTGTGGTTTTATGTAAATTGACACGTTATTGATTTTATAAATGCTGATGTATTGCATTTTATATGTTGTGTGGCACCATTGTGCGCTTACCTCCAGGTAGATCTTCATGACTTTCTCTCAGTTTAAACTAGCCAGTGGGAGAACAAAGTTCCTTGACAAACAGCAATAGATTTTGTTTTTCTTAAGGTTGGCTGTATGGTAGATTAGGTGATTTGTAGAGTTTAGAAAGGTTAGAAGAGAATGCTTCTAGAACACCCAAAAAACCTACAACAACCCAGTGATTCTGGCCATGAAAGCCTTCGACAATACTTAGAAAGGTTACTTTTGAAAGTACAACTAGTAGCCATGCTGGCTAGAGGGATTTAGGGAATTAAAACCCCCAAGAATAACTTTTCCACATTTTGACTATTTGTTGCCATACAGCCAAGAGTCTTTGAATAAGCAGGTATATTATAGCAGCATAAAATCTGCTATTTTAAAATCTGTTTTACAAAAGCTGGACTTTGTTGGGAAGTTGGATTTGAATTTTACTCTCTCTTTATATTATGATTGAGAAACTGCATGCAAATGTATTAAACAAAGTAGGAGCAATGTCACGCCTCCCCTAAAATTAGAAAATTCCCTTCCTTTGGATTTCCAACAATAATTTACTAATTTGCCTCCATGTAAACTAACCACAGTTGCTGATGGTGAGGAGTTACTATTTTAATCTCATTATACAATATAAACGGCACTGGCCAAGATCCAACAAACCAGCAGAGCAGCTGGGTCTCACTGTAAAAAAATATAGGAAAAGGCAAGTGAAAGCCATGATACAGACAGGCCAACACACATTCCACAAGCCTATTATACACATGCAGAAACTGGTATCAGGGAAGAATTCAGCATCATAAGAAGCTTAGTTTTCACTTTTTTAACAAGAATATTTTTAACTGGGTTGCTGTGAGTTTTCCAGGCTGTATTTATTTATTTACAACATTTCTACCCGACCTTTCTCCACCCCGGAGGGGACTCAAGGCGGCTTACACTTAGGCAACTATTCAATGTCTTCACAAACAATATACAATAAAAATAAACATTTAAAATGTGTGTGTATATTTATAGTAAATGTTTGTGTATATTTATAGTTTATGTCCCAACACTGAATGTTTGCCATATATTTATTTTACGCATTTGTACCCCGTCCTTCTCACCCCCGAGGGGGCACTCAGGATGGCTTGTATGGCCATATTCCAGTAGCATTCTCTCCTGACATTTCATCCACATCTATGGCAGACATCCTCAGAGGTTGTGAGGTCTGTTGGAAACTAGACAAGTGGGGTTTATATATCTGTGGAATATTTTTAACCCTTCAAGCAGTGATTATATATTTGGCTGTCTCTAGAGGTACATCTACTGTGGATTTAATGAGGTTTGACAGAACTTTAACTGCGATTTGTAGTTTGGTGAGGCACCAATACTATTTGTCGGAGAAGCCTGGTTCCATGATTCCATTGTGTTGTCAAACTACATCAATTCTACAAAGCAGATGCATCCTTAGTCTTGCTCTAGAAATGTTAAGTATCTGGGATTGCAGGTACAGGGACAGATATCAGATATCCTTACAACCAACTTCTATCCTGTGCTATGAACCAAGACATTTGGGGTAATGAAACTCCATCCAGGATAGCTAATGGTGAAGGGTTCTGGAAATTAGAGTTCAATGACATCTGAATGTGAGAAGAAGCATGGTATTATGAAGCAGTTCTTAACTTGTGGTCTGTGGAACCCCAGGTGTCCCTCATGTCCTCATAGGAGAGCCACAAACTCCTGAAGAAAAGTTATGAGGTTTTACAATTAAGAAAGAAGATGGAAAGAAAGATAAATGGAGAGACAAGTGTCCAGAAACTGATTATATAGAAAAGCAGTAGAGTTATGTCTTAGAGGTCTCCAGCAACAAAGCATATTGAAAGTCTCTGGTAAAGAAAGGGTTAAGAACCACTGGTGTAGTGGTCCGAGTATTGTCCTGGGCCTTAGGATTCAAATTCCTGCACCGTCATGGAAACCAAATTGGTGCCTTGGGCAAGTCAACTCTCTCAGCCTAAGAGGAAAGGAATGGCAAGCCCCCTCTAAGTAAATCTTGTAATTAACACTCTCTAATAGGGTCACCATAAGTCAGAGTCAATTTGAAGGTACTGTGCAATACCTGCATACCCACAGGGTAAACCACAAGCACACCAGCTATGATAGGATAGCAGTTTATCCAAGTCAGGGACCACACCAAGAAGCACTGGCTTTATTGCTTCTTTGACTAGGAAAAAAGAAACTGGTTAATATAGGTTTGGAGCTTATCATACCTGAAGTTTCTGCAACAGCACCACATCAGCTATCTTATCCTTGTCCTGTTTGGTCTGTTTAGCTTTCCAATACTGCTTCTGTGCAGAATAGCGGTTCATGGGACATACTCTAAAAAGACAATCTGGAAGGGAAAGAGATCAAGGAGTCAGAATGGCCCCACATTAATATCATCACCCATTTTTGTAATGCTTACTATTATTATTACATACTTCTGTTTTCTGATGTGGTTGTAGTGCCAATCTTAACTTATAAGTTAATTGCACAGAAAATATCTGAGGGGTTTGGAAAGGAGGTCACAGAATAATGATTAGCATAAGGTTCTTGTGGGTTTTTTCGGGCTATAGAGCCATGTTCTAGAGGCATTTCTCCTGACGTTTCGCCTGCATCTATGGCAAGCATCCTCAGAGGCAAGCATCTTGTAAATTCCTTCGGCCCCAGGCAACATGGTCAATGGCAATGGATTCCTGGAGTTGTAGTTGAAAACCCTGAAGGCTACAGATTGAATGAATATGTGTATATTTCCAAGTAAGTTACATAAGGGTTGAAATGCACTGATGATTCAGTGACTTGCCTGAAGAATTAGCTTGAGAATTGAAGACAAGGACAGAAGCAAAGTGTAAATGCATTGCTAAAACATTTTCTGCCTCTTGCTGATCCCTCATAATAGCTCGGCATCTTCTGAAGGACACTTTGAAGTATATCAAACATGTGCTCATGTTCTAATTCCACAGCAACGAGCCAGTTCTACTCCCTGATCTATCCATCCATGTAGACAGCCACTGAATAAAAAAACAAACCCCAAACCATTTATTGCCATCTATTTACAGAGTAGAAAGTCTTTTTACACCTTGCCTGTCCTTTCTGACATGTTCGAGCATGGAGGCCTGTCTTGCTGAGGAGCCTCGAGGGAAACCACAATAAGTGGGGGAACTGGAGCTGCCAAGCTCTGAGCAGAGGCTTCCGCCAACCTTGCCAAGTCCAGGCACCTCTTAGTTGGACTATGTGTTGGTAGCTGGATTCAAAGGAGTTGCTGTTAATGTGTTCCCAAACAGAACTGGGGGGGAGGGGGGGGATTACTTCTGGAATTGCAAGACACAAATCCCTATTCGGTATGCCCAGAAGCCAAGCTGTAGTTCAAATTGTAAAAACATGCACCCCTTAAAGTATGTTTGATTTAAGAAGTCACCAGAAGCACTTATATGAGTGTGGATCTTTTGCAATGAAACAGAGACCATTATATAAGCCCTTTTTCAGCAATGTTCCCATGGGTTCATTTAAAAAGAAGTGCCAGTGAAGAATATGTACATTTAAAGGAAATTCCCAGTGGAAGCCACAATTTTCCTGTCAGAATTAGTCTATCCAAACAGAACACATACTAATTAATACCAGAGCCCAAATGAGAATATATATCTCCAAAAAGAAATCCATGCTTCTGAATTATTTATTTACATCTACTACTCCACAGCACTGTTTTGTAGATGGCTTGAGGAGAATATGAGAAAATTCATTCAAATATCATTAAAATCTATCTCTAAAACCTATACCTTTATATAAATCTAATACTCAGTATGCAGATTTTGAGAGACAGAATTAGATTTTAAGACCACAGACTTGAAAACTCCATAAGACCATAAAGAAGGTGCAAATGAACCTCTCAGAGTAGGCTCACAGCTGGATTGGTATCTCCTAAATCTGCGCTTTTTCAGGATTATCCGGTGTGGAGCACCAGCATTTCTTTTCTTTTCTTTTCTTAACTGTTTGTTCTCGTTGATGAGAACTGTTTCTTTTTTCCTAGAAATTCACCATAAAATAGTCCCTGGATTCCCACTTTAGGAAGTGCTAACTCAGATGCCTCTCTTTTCTAAGTTGGCACTAAGTCTTGCCCATGTTACATAGTGGAGGCACTCAAAACGAAGTGCTGAAAGAAAAGTTTTAAGGTTTAATTAGGTAAACAAGAAAAATGTGATCTTGTCTCAAATAAAGTTGTTTAATTCAAGCTGTATCCCCTGTTGGTCAATCAAATGACTTGCAAGTTGATCTTTAGCCAATAGACCATCTCTCTTTTCCTTTCTTTTATTTTTTACAATTGTTGCGGTAAAAGTGTAGCTTTCCTTTCTTAGAAATCACCTATTAAACTCCTACACTGCCCTTAGGCTTCAATGAGGTGCCAAATGTGGTCTATTTATTTATTATTTGAACTTATATGCCGCCACTCCTCTGAGGTTTGGAGCGGCTTACAAGAATAGCTAAAATCTAACAAAATTTAGATTTAGATATTAGTCTAAACTTTAAATGAGCTATTCAAGGTATTGAACATAATAGTAATACAATACTATGGTTCTGGCCCAGCTTACCTGTCTGAACATATATCCCTCTATGATCCACTTTGGAGGCAAGATCATCAGGGGAGGCCCTGCTCTCGGATCTACCCCCTCACAAGTACAACCGGTCTGGATGAGAAACAGGGTCTTCTCAGTGGTGGCCCCTCATCTACAGAACTCCCTCCCTGGTGAAATTAGATTAGCCCTCTCCCTCCTGGCCTTCAGAAAAAAAACCCTAAAAACTTGGCTCTGGGATCAGGTTTTTGGTCAATAATGGGAGTGAGGTAATAAGAGATTGTAAATTAATTTTAATGATGACCCAGATTGGCCTTGGAATAAGACTTGAACTATGTGATTTCAATTGTTGTTTAATGTTACATTTTAATGGGATGGTTGTAATGTTTTGTTTATCCATTGATGTATGGATATATGCATCATTGAATTGTTGCCTTGTAAGGCCACCTTGAATCCTAGTATGGTAAATAAAGAATGGTAAATAAATAAATACCAACAATGTTGTATTTCTCTGTGGGTAGCTGATGGAGGCAGAGATAATAGAAGTTACCCTTGAAAGAACCTGAAAGCTGGAAGGTCTCACACAAGTGTTCCATTGAGGACGTTTTCTATGTTTTAAGAGGACAAGCTATTTTTATGATAATGTTATTACTTCCACAGTTTTCTTGAACCTATTCCTATTGAAACCTGTTGACGTCAAGAACAGAAACAGCCCTGGAGCAGTACAAGCCCTAATGGCATTGCATCCAGAATCAGTTACACTAAATCTCAGAATGGCAAGGATTAAGCATGTGGAGGTTTATGCTAATTGTTGCATATCCTTGTAGAATAAATTCCATCTTTAAAAAGCACTGTATGGCAAATGTAGAAATTTTTGGAGAAAATTTTTGTAGAAAATTCATCAGAAGCTGGAAAAAATCTTTATCACACTCACTGTATTTATGATTTGTCTTCCCAAAGTGTGGCAAAGGAAACAGGTTAAAAACATGACAAAGGAGAGTAGTGGGTGATATTTCTCTCCCAGAATCAGTGGCAGTAGTGGAGATGAGAACAATATTCACAAGCACATATAAAATGGCTGAAAAAACATGCTTCTCTAGTGTCAATATACTCAGGTCAAAAAAATCCTGGCTTGAAAAGAACCTTCACAGTTAAGGTCTTATTGTATGCAAAATTTGCATGTGGCTGTTTTCTTCAGGAAAGAGCATTTCCGATGCAGAATTTTCATTTTTGTGTGGCAAATGCTGCAGTTGGAGACTTACTCTGTGCAAAATTTGCATGGAGTCTTTTTATTTATTTTTTTGCACAAAACAGTCAAGTGTGAATTTTGTGAAGAATTACACTGTGAATAGTCTTTGAAAAGAAGTTGAAGCTTCTTTTACAAACAGATGGAAACTGCAAAAATCACGTATTGCATCCATTGGGAAGAACATTAGCAAACAATTATGCTTACAAGTCACTAAACATGTCATAACACATATCAACAAACACACAACAATGAAGTGGCCAATGATTTCATCAATGGCATAATTGCAATTCTTTCCATCCCTAATGAAAAAGAAGAAGAAAATAATTCTATTTAATTACTTCTGTAAAATATATTGAAAGTAAAAGGACCAAGGATTTTTGTTTTTTTATTTACCATATTTATATATTTATTTACTGTATTTATATACCGCCTTTCTCAACCCGAAGGTGATTCAAATACTAAGCCAAGTGATAAGGTAAAGGTAAAGGTTTTCCCCATGACATTAAGTCTAGTTGTGTGTGACTCTGGGGGCGGTGCTCATCTCCATTTCTAAGCCATAGACACCTCCAAGGTCATGTGGCCAGCATGGCTGCATGGAGGGCCATTACCTTCCCGCAGAAGCCATATCAATTGATCTACTCACATTTACATGTTTTCAAATTGCTAGGCTGGCAGAAGCTGGGTCCAACAGCGGGAGCTCACCCTGCTCTCCAGATTTGAACCACCAAACTTTCGGTCAGCAAGTTCAGCAGCTCAGTGGTTTAACCTGCTGCACTAGTGGATTAATACCCATAGGATAACTTAGATAAGTTGTCAGTCACTCTGATTAAATCTACAGTTAGACAAAAGATACTCTCATCCCATGACCCTAAGCTGATATTGCAAAATGCATATTGGAATTTTGCATAATTTCTTTCTTTTGAACAACAGGTCAGCTCTGTGTTTCAAAAAGAACTGGGGTCATGGTTTTATTTTATTTTTCCCATTCATTTGTTGTAGTTTATCTTCCCCCAGAAATGTAGCACTCTCTTTAACAGGGAGATCAAAGAACACTAACAAAGATTGTTTTAAAAAAAAACAAGCTTTGCAAAACTCTATATTTAAAATTGCTTTTCTTACTACTTTTGTCTACTGCTCCATTATTTTTAAATAATGATATTCCTTTTTCAATTTCTAATGATAATAGTAATCCATCTACCTTTTTAAAAAAAATCAAAAGTAAGTCACTAACAACAGAATTATCCGTTCTAGGGAGTAACTCTATTCAAATAGCTTAAGTGTCTGTGTGCTGGTACAACTGTACCAGGAGCTCCAACTTTATTTTCTTTCTGTTATCTGTTTTGCAGTCATAGGACAGGCCTCCTGTCCATCATAATTAAGCTTTGGTTCCGCCCCTTGTTCTGGGCTCTGGGAGGGAAAGGAGCCATTTTTTGGGCAATCTCACACAAGGTAACTAAGCTATAGGATGTAGACCAGCTCATCCCATAGAAAAGCTTACTTTCTCAATAACCATCCAGGGAAAAAGGAGCATCCAGGGGAATTAACCATCCAGGGAAAAAGGAGCATCCAGGGAAACTTAACATCCAGTGATACAGAAGCGGAAATTCCAGGAGAAAGGTCCCAAAAGCTCTGGCTGAGAGCTCACAGCCTCTCAGCCTCTCAGCATCAGAGGGAACAGCCATGAAGTTTCTAAGAATTCTCGAAAGGAGAACAGCATTACAGATCCACGGAACTCCAGCTGAAATATCTTCAAGCCTCGGCTGGTAGGTCTACTCGCTACCCAGATGCATTTGGAATCGGTAGTAGGTCCCACACCGATGAGGCATAGATAGAAAGCAGCCTGGGAGAGGTTAAAAAGGGTTTTTCCTACAGAGAAAGTTTAGTTAATTAAAGTCAGATACCAGTCCATTGAGGACTAGACTAAGAGAGCCTTGAAGTGTTGTTTGAACCATTGAAGATTCGTTGTTTGTTCCATAATAAAGACTTTGTTGCATCATCAAAGACTTTAAAGACCATCACTTCAGAAAAATTCCTGAGAACCTCTTTTTGAGGCCCCCCTGGCTTCCCGCTGGGTTTAAAGTATACGTCCTATAGAAAAGTACAGCTGTTACAGGCCCAGCGTGCGACAGAACAGTCTGTATGTTTCACAAAAACAAACTGTAGAACAGAACCCAATCCACTGCTATGAAACAACATCTTGCAATTTTTAAACTCAGTTTAGATAGGAAGATTTAAACAGAAAGTGACATATCATAAAGGTGGTATTCAAAGATGGTCCAATATCACAGTGTATAGAGAAGCAGCAATGCAAGGGTCCTACTTTCCAACACTGTGTGTTTTAAATTAGGGGCATACTCCAAATGTCTCTGTTCGAACACTAAGAGTTGTAGTACATGTCCTCTCACACTCCATTCCTATTATACATGGCAGTAGACCCTGTCTGATAAATGTTATATCTGCTGACACAATACAGGTTGAACATCCCTTAACTGGAATTCTGAAATACTCCAAAATTACTGAGATATGATGACGCCTTTGATTTCTAAAGTTTCAGTGTACCCAAATTTTGTTTCATGCACAAAATTATTAAATTTATTTTCATGCTATGTGATTAAAGTGTATATAAAACATAAATGAAATTCTGGTCTGGACTTGGATCCCATCTCCAAGCTATCCTATTCTGTGTGTGTGTGTGTGTGTGTGTGTGTATGCAAACACAGGCATTCCAAAATTCAAAAAAAATCCAAAAACACTTCAGGTTCCAAACATTTCAGATAAACGATATTCAATCTGTAACAGGCCACCTTCACACTCTTCCAAGCCCAGAGGTAGACTTGACAAATGTAATGGGCCGTACAGTTTGATATCAATAGTTTGGCGCTGGCCATACTGGCAAGCAATGGGAGAAAGTGTAGACTGGTATTTCTAGAGCAGGGGTCCACAAACTAAGGCCCGGGGGCCGGATATGGCCCTCCAAGGTCATTTACCTGGCCCTCGTTCAGGGTCACCCTAAGTCTGAAACTACTTGAAAGCACACAACAGGAACAGCAATCCTATCTCATCAGCCACAAGCAGGCCTACACTTCCCACTGAAATACTAATAAGTTGATATTTGTTTAAATTGTTCTTCATTTTAATTATAGTATTGTTTTAAAGTGTTTTTTGCACTACAAATAAGATATGTGCAGTGTGCATAGGAATTCATTCATGTTTTTTTTTTCAAATTTAATCTGGCCCTCCAACAGTTTGAGGGACTGTGACCTGGCCCTCTCTTTTAAAAGTTTGAGGACCCCTGTTCTAGAGAATATGTGTCAAACTCTAGTCCTGAGGGCCGAATCCTGCCCTCCATCTCATTTTATGTGGCCCTCCAGATGCTGGAATACAACTCCTCTATTTGTCATGATTAGACATCATGACTAGGGCTGATGGGAGTTGGGGTACATTAACATCTGGAGGCTGCAATTTGTTGTCTTTAGCCTGGATCTGGATTTAGATAGAAGGCTTGTGGCTATGATGTCTGGCATTAAGATGTCCTTTAACCTTTCCCCAATTTCAGAGCCACAAGGGCTGTTGGGTTGCAATTCCCATTATCTCCAGTCCACACTACAGATAATCAAAAGTAATGGGAGGTGTTGTCCCATAACATCTGGGGACCCATATTGGGTAAAAACTAAAGAGCACCAACCACTATGTAAAACAAATATAGTTGGCACTCTATATCCAATGATTCTCCACCCTTGGATTAAAACAGGCTTTTGAAGGTAACCATAAGGTGGATGTGGCCCTTGATGAGAATGAGTCTCACACCCCTGTTCTAGAGGGTGCCAGGCTGGAGATGGATGCAGTAGAAAAAGGGAAGTTTTAGGAAAGAGAAGAGAAAGAATCTGGCTTGCTTGTGCAGCTGCTTTGGCTCTGGCCTCCTCTTTCACGGGCCAAGAAGTGCCCTACCCTTTCAATGACACATTTGCTTTGATCTGGATTCAGGACTTCAGACAACCAGCACACAGAGCGATCTTTTCGAATCTGTGGCTGTTTCATGAATGAGAGCTATTTACCAAAACATTAGTCAAGGAAAGAATTGCTGAACTGTGCCAAACAGGAGAGGTTCATATTAATGCCTCTCCTTAAATTCTAACTGAATCAGGGATGTTTAGTCTCCCGTTCCTTTCTTCGTACCCTTCACCCTGCTCAGTCTCTACACTCCCAATAAAATGGACACCATATTGAATGAATTCAATATTTCTGAAAGATTTTCTGAAAGATACTATTGTGGCTACCGATTTCTGGATATTCATTCTTGAATTCTTGCCTTCAGCTTTTCTTTTTCATTAAGTCTCTGCCTTTTAAATAGAATAATATAAGATAACATTCTGGATAACAGCTACATACAAAACAAAACAGATCATACAAAACAAAAAATTACAAGTATAGTCATGCTTAGCTAACAAGCTTATTAATTTAGAAGGGGGCAGTGTTCAACCACCTTTGAGTGGTGCTTGCCTAAGAAAGCCCTATAAAATTCATGGAGTTCCCATTAGTCCACAGAGGACTTGAAGGTACACAAACATCATTGAGCCTTTTTTCACAATAAGCTGGAGTAACACTAAACTGATTGATTACAGTTGTATTTCTCTTTCCTGGAAACCTGCTGGGGACAGGCAGCCATTGCTCAGGGACCATAACTAGACCAAGGGTCACCATTTTGAGATACCAATTCAGACAATTTCTTAATTCAACTCAGACAACTCACCATTCACAAATATTTACAATAAAATATTAATTTTTACAGTAAAATATTAATTGGAAGTATTCACATGAATTTTTTAAAAAACATTATTTTGTACCTAAGAAAACACCTCTCTAAGGACCTCTTTACGTGCCTTCTTCCATCCTCTATCACACAGTGGGGATGGGACAGGGTGCCTGTCCCCATCAGATGGCAAAAAGATTAGCAATGCAAGGCAACACGTGTTGTCCCGCTGCCCTTTCTGCCATTATACGGCAAAAGGGGAGGAAAATGTAGATAGTTCCATCAGAGCTACCCAAATTGCACTTTCCTCCCCATAGTGATGGAGAACGCACCTTTTGGCACTTCCCCTCCACTTTGGGAGGAATGTGGGCTGGACTTGCCTTGCGTAATGTCATGGTACACAACAGTCCCTGTCCTTAATGCAAATAAAAGTCACAAAACGGGGGGAAATACCCGTGTGAAAAGTTCCCTAGGAATCTCTAAGTCCTTCATGAGGAATCTACCATCAACTTTAGAATAATATAGAATAATGCCAAAGAACCTACACATTCCTAGAGAAATGTTCTTTTTAGGACCCTCTGAGTCCTGCAACATGATTTTATGGACAACCTCTAGCAGAGATAGCATATTAATCAAATCTGCAAAGAATCAAATCCACAAAAGTTAAGCCTGCAAATGTGGATGACTGACTATATTGTGATTCATCTCACTGTGCTGGGGAAGCAAAAACTATCCTTCAACCTTTTACACTTTAAGTCTCTGCTGTTTTATTTTCAGGTGTTCTTGGGTGGAGCTACCTCATACTGTGCAAAACAAATAATATGGGGCTGAATTTGAACTTGCTTCAGGTTGGTAAAATAATGCATTCCAAACAGCTCTTCCATTGAAGCAAATATTAAGGGTTTTTTTATGACAGCACCATGCAATTTTGACAGCAGCTGTCCAAAGCAACAAAAGGGGAAAAAAAACAAGACAGAGAAAATGTACTGTGGAAAACATAGCCCCAATGTTTCCCAAAAAACAGACAAAGCATCTCTCCACTATGTTTATTTAACCATACCTGTAACTAACTTTTTTCTACAGTATTGAAGTAGAAAAACTCACTGCAAGGTGAGAAAGTGATGATCCACCAGCGGCCTTTAGTTCTCAGGCCCATTAGCTTTGCTCAACTTTCCAACTATGCATTCTACATTCATCCCTACCATTCTACAGCTTACCTGATTTAATGGGTTCATAAATTCAGTGCTGCTAATTCTTATTATCAGTAAGTTAATAGAAGTCATACTGTGTCACAACAAAGACTAAAATCCAGGACAATGTTACTAGCAAAACTTATAGGGTTAATGTAAGAATTAACTAGTAGTATTACTGCCATTAACTCAATAAATTCTGAGGACCAAATATTACATCTTATTTAAGTAGAAAGCTCACTCAGAAAACTGTATCAATGTTAATTTCCAATGATTCTTTAAAAATTACTTTGTTATTCAAACACAAAACTGTTAATGTCATAAAGTCATAAAGTGCCCCTGGCGCTGACTAGGAACAAAGATGTTACACCACTGCTAAAGCAAGTTTGCGGTGAAGTATTATTTCTATGGAATTTAAAACAGTAGCCAATCCACCCCAAAAGTTAGCTTTACTCTTTGATTTCGTACCTCGAAACTTTTTGGGTGGATTATCCAGATCTCCAGCTGCTGGTTCCACCACACACCGATCATCCACCAGCCTGAAAAGAAAGGGAGAAAAATACACTGAAATATATTGTTTTGCACCTTATCTGATTTCTGTCTTCTATCACCATGGCCAAAAATGTCATCTGCTCTCTTCCTAAATGATATCTACCAATATAGAGTTAATAAGGACCAACAAACTGTAAATGTTTCTGGATTATAAATGGTTGTTTCGGCTTTTTTATTGTTTAGGTTGTACAATACATAGTTTATGGATCAATACAAATAAATATTAAAACCTTACACATGAATTGTTTTTAACTTGCAGTCATAGAACTAATCTTGAAAATGTCACAATAATTGCTCAAGAAATACTAACATAAGTGATTGCTGGAATTTAAAACCATTATAAACATATTATGTGTTGAAATCTCAAAATGATTTTAAGTTAAGCTTAAGACTTCAAGGAAACTGATCTATGACTTGGAACATCTGGAAGCAACCATACCAAACCTCTGAATCATTCAAGCATATACAAGTGGTGCAATGGCTTTCTGGCAGTACAAATGTTCAAAGCCAGTTACATACCTTCCTACATTTTACAGATGAAAACTGGGGAATGTTGTTCAAGCAACCTTAAAAGTGTGGTCAAGATGGCAACAGTTATGCAACATGCAGAAAAACATAAAAGCTAGCAGACGCTGCAGCAGTTTGCTTGTTTCTGAGTCTACTGGAAAGGGATAGAATCTGTCCTCTAGTATCCCCTTCCCTCACTTAGCTGAGCACAAATATTTTTGCACTTTGAACTCAATTAAAAGCAGTTGAAATATGCTGGGAACAAAGGGAGAAGAAAGTAGAAGGAGGAGAAAGAAACATGGACATTTTAAAAACATTCTAAAATAGTAAGAGAACAGAAGGTTTATTAGGTTTGTCCCTGCCAAATCAAGGTGTAGGAGAGTATCAGTCACTTTGATCCCAATTGATACCTCTCATGAAGCATCAGAATTTCCAAAACATTTTAAAATTAACATTTACTTCAACTTGGAAAATATATTGATGAACTGAATGAACCAAAAAACAAAATAAATAATACAATTAAATTAAAACTAGATTAAATTACTATTTTCAATGGGATTGCTTATATAACAGGCTTTCAAGAATTGCTGTGTGTTTTCCGGGCTGTATGGCCATGTTCCAGAAGCATTTTCTTCTGATGCTTTTCCCACATCTATGGCAGGCATCCCAGAGGTGAGGTCTGCTGGAAACTAGGCAAGTGAGGTTTATATATTTGTGGAATGTCCAGAGTGGGATAAAGAAGTCTTATCTGCTCGAGGCAAGTGTGAATGTTGCAATTGGGCACCCTGATTAGCACTGAATGACCTTGCAGCTTCAAAGCCTGGCTGGTTGCTGCCAAGGTGATTAAATGCTAATCAAAGTGCCCAATTGCAACATCAGCACTTGCCTCGAACAGACAAGAGTTCTTTCTCCCACTCTGGACATTCCACAAATATATAAATCACACTTGCCAAATTTCCAACAGACCTCACAACCTCTGAGGATGCCTGCCGTAGATGTGGGTGAAACGTCAGGAGAGAATGCTTCTGGAACATGGCCATACAGCCCAGAAAACTCACAGCAACCCAGTGATTCTGGCCATGAAAGCCTTTGACAACACTTTTATGAATTGTTTTTATTGGGGTGTTGTAAGTTGTTCGCACTATATGGCCATGTTCTAGAAGCATTCTCTCCTGATGTTTCTTCTGCATCTGTGGCAGGCATCCTCAGAGATTGTGAGGTCATTAGCACTGTGAGGTTTTTATTTATACTTTATTTTAATCTGTACCTCTGTATGCAAAAAGAAAAAGAAAAGAAAAATGAGAAAATAAATAAATAAAATAATAAATAAACAGGTTTAAATTATTTTTAGGGAATTGTTTTACTTAGGAGAGGGCTGGGAAACTGAGTGGGTGGGAAACTGAGTGGGTGGGGACCGAGGCTAACTTTTGCTGCTGCACCACACTTTCCATATTGATCCATAAAAACAGAACATACACACCCATCATGCATTTGCAATACCTGAGATCACGGATAGCAGGCATCTGTTGGCAACATATGCATACTCTTCTTATCAGATAAAGTCTGATAAGTTTCTGCAGAAATGCAGAGCTTCCCAGCAATAGCTTCCTCCTAAAACTGATGGTGCTACTATCTACATTGACAAAGAAAATTCTACTTTTTAATATATGCATCTACAGGTACCTGAAATCTTTAATAGATCTGATTGATTGATTGATTGATAGATTGACTGATTGATTGATATTCCACTTTTCCCCTTGTATAGGACCCAAGGAGGCTAGCCATATGTTAAAACTATTTAAACTATGGGTAAAGCAAAACATTACTTTAAAACAATTCAAAACACAATAAGAACGATTCCCCTATGCACCAATTACTTCTTCTGTTATCTACAGGTCTACAGACACTCAATACAGCAAACTAATCTTCAAACTCTGCAAAGCCTTGAAAAAGAGTGCATGTGATGAAATGTAAACATTCAAAAATGAAGAAAGCAGGAATATAGCCCCTGAGATCATTAATGACTTCTCAGAAGTAGAACTGAAAGCCATTACCATATTATAGTCTGGAACATCAATACCAGTTTTGCAACTGATAGAGAGGACTTGATAGCATAAGTTTTCCTAGAATTTAGTTCATTAATGAGATGCATGGACTGAAGGGAAGAAAGTAACTTTAATCACAGCATTAAATATGACAGCCCTTCCCTGATTATGATAGATTTTCAACAGGATTATTAATGCTAAGCATTTGATCTTCTCAGCGTGTACTCTTTTTCCACATGTCAGAGAGCTCATATAGAAACAGTAGGTGACTGGGCATGTTGTTTTGTATTAAGCCAAACTGGTGGCCACACCTTTTCCTGTTACCTGACAGTCATTTAACTGCAAATACCAGAGACTGAAATTAGATCCTTCTCATGCAAAGCATGAATTCTAGCACTGAACTGTAGTTCTTCCCCTGTTTTTATTCAAGAACTCATTCCATCTGTTCAGGCAAAAGTACATCACACATAAACATTATGTGCAATTAAAAAACTATTTCCTATTTGTCAACACAATCTCTTCCCACTATGAAAATGAAGTAAGTGGTTTGGCAACCTGCCACAAACCCTCTCAGCATTATTTTAAAAAGCATTTTGGCATGTGTGTTTCCAACTGCAAGGTGGCTTCAAAAACTGTCAGCGTTTATCAATAGTCAGTCAGCAATAGCAGCTCACATGTTGATGACTTTTTAAAAAAGAAAACCAGCAATTTTAATAACTCTGTTTTTCTTTATTAGGGCTGCAAAACCTTAGCAGGTAGGATGTGTAAATTAAATATTTAATCTTCAGAAGTTGTTTCCATTTATTCAATGAGGCTGAAAACAAGGGGCACAATGGCATGCAGATCCTGAAAGACATGCAGTTGGACAAAAGGAGAATTCAAGAGAATTGTTCCTCCCACTTTGGAAGAGTTCCCTTAAAACAGTAAGAATCAGTATTTATCACACTAGGGAAAAGAAATAGTCGATGTTGTTGGAGCATGCAAGAAGTCAATTAGTGTGTGTGTCAACTGTAAAATAAGATGCATGAAGCTGATTGGTCGGGCAATGTCCAGGGAGCTAGCTGACCCTGGGAGTTTTGGATACTGGATTCCCTCTTGGGTAGGATTGCATTAACAAAAATGAATATCCTTGCGGAGGTATTATACCTATTCAGAATGATTCCAATAGTAAGAACCAAAAAAACACTAACTGGGTGGCAAAAAGATATAAATAAATTTATCTGGCAGAATAAAACAGCCAGAATTAAATTTAGAAACCTAAGCGATGAAACCAAGAGGGGAGGACTAGGACTGCCAGATCTCCAATTATATTACGACGCAGCAGCGCTGACTTAGGTTAAGGACTGGGCCACATTAAAAAACACCAGAATGCTATCACTGGAAGGAGAAGATCTGAATAGAGGCTGGCATAGCTATTTATGGAAAGAAAAGGTTGCGGTGGAAAGAAAATTTAACAGTCACTTCATCAGAGCATCGCTGATAAAAGTGTGGAACAAATACAAAGGAAAATGGTACACCAAGACACCGATGTGGCTGTCACCGAATGAGGCAGACCAGAGAAGGGAAATGCCAAATGACAGATGGCTGACATACAGGCAATTGCTTAATACAAATAATCAAGAAATAAGAATTAAAACATTGGAGGAAATACAACGAATAGAACCCAAGTTCTCTTGGTTCCAGTACCGACAGGTCAATGAAAACTTTAAAGGAGATAGAAGAATAGGATTTGAATTAAAAGAAAATTCGTGGGATAAAATATTAAAAATGGAAAGTAAACTGATTAAAAGACTGTACCAACAACTCTTAATGTGGGCAACGGAGGAAGAACAGGTAAAAGAAGTCATGATTAAGTGGGCCAAAATGGTAGGACACACGATCACCATGTCAGAATGGGAGGAGGAATGGACAAAAAAGCTGAAATATGCGTACACTGCCGAGATTAAAGAAAACTGGGTAAAGATGTTCTATCTGTGGTACCAAACCACAGAAAAAATAGCAAAATACAATAAGGGGAAGATCGACAAAAAGTGCTGGAGATGTCAGAAGAAAGTGGGAACATTTAAGCACATGTGGTGGGATTGCGGAGTTGTTAAAAAATTCTGGTATGAGGTGTATAGAAAAATGGGAGAGATTTTCGAACTTAGTTTTGAATTTAAACCAGAGTATTTCCTGCTAGGAATGACCAACCTCAAATTGAATAAGAACAATGATAAGATTTTTTTTCTATCTGACTACAGCAGCGAGGATATGTATTGCCCGGGTATGGAAAACCAAAGATACAGGAACTTTCAATTCATGAATCAACAAGGCTATGGATATTATGAACATTGACTTGTTAACACAGAAAATAAGGAAAAATAAGACAATAGTAGATAACACCAACTGGAACAAGTTTACTAACTTTCTAAAGAAAAATAATCTTAAGTATTGTTAAAGGGGGGGGGAGGAGAAAAGAAGAAAGAAAAATCCCGGTAGTGATGTTAAAATAGGTTAAAAACTAACCATAAATTAAGGATAGCTTAAGAACGAAATTGAACATAGGTTCGCTTGAAGATCCTGGAAGTAAAGGGGAACTTGTACGTATATATGTTTAGATGTGTATAAGTAGGGTAATATGTGGTTGGGTGGGAGAGGGTGGGGGGGGACAGAGGCAACACTCTGCCCCTGAGTGTGAGTTAGGTAGGTTGGGGGTTATGTAAGTTGGGGCGAATACGGTTTACGAAATTAGGTAGGGACAATTATGAAGGAATGTAATATATAAAGAGAGAAGTATTCAACCCAAAGTGGTAACAGCTTTTTTAACTTGTATGTAGATGTGTGTATGTTGTTTGTCAATTTGTCTATGCTATCAATACTTTTCAATAAAAATAAATTATTAAAAAAGAAGTAGTCAGTTGTCTGTTTTTATAAATAAATCTTGTTCTATTTAATTTTCAAAAGATCTCTACTGCGCATCATTCAAGCGTCAAGCCTTTGTGATATTTCCAGCATTTTTAACATCTTTTTACTACAGAAAAGCCTCTTATCAAACAGTCATTTTGGGAGTCAGAGGAAAAAGCAGTGTTGGCAGGAGTGGGAAAAGTTTACCTCAAATACTTATTGAAAAATCCTAAAACTATTTAGGTTGGTGGCAGCTTTAAATCAAAAGAAGCGTAAAAACAAGCAGTGCTCACTCTACCAATGCACCTATCTAACATCATCTCGCTGCCATATTGGAGGCACAGGGGTGGAATTTTTAAGGAGAAGAAAATCTTTGGGGAAGATCCATCCTGCCCAGCCATAATATTAATAAGCCTCCAGCCTCGCGTCACTAGCTGTGATATTATCCTTTATACTGGTGTCCAGTGGTGTGATATTAGATATAATCCTTTACAGTGGTATTCAGCTGTGGGATATATTTTACGTACTTTATTACAGTGGTGGCAAGCGGCGTGATTTATGATTTATAATAGCATTTCTCTATAGACGGGATACAAATGCTCTAAATAAATGAATAAGTTTATATTTAATGAACTCTTATTGTTTTTGTTTTTGTTTTCATTTTTAGTGCCCATGGTTTTAATAATAAAGATTCACTGTATATTAGCTTCAGAGAAGCAGTAAGGTACCATGTTATAGGCTACTAATTAACTTTTCTATGGACCATTTTGCAAAAAAGAAATGTTTGGGACTTCAGCAGGGTTTAATATCAGACTTGCAATGGTGATCAACAAGTTGCTTTTGTGTTGGGGACAAAGCTTCCCCCAGTGAATCAGGCTCTGCCTGCTAAACCACTTAACTCCATCTGTCTCTATTCCAACTCTTCCTACAGCCATGAAACAAAGAGCTCACTGCTCTTGGCACTTAGGAAAGCACATAAATCAAGCAGCCAAAGACTTCCAATGCACTCCGGATCTCAGTCAAACCATTCAAAGAATGCCAAGCTATGCTTAGCAGGAAATATTAGAATGGCTATTGGATCCCACAGGAAAAGAACAACCTTTTACTGTAGTAACTGGAGATCTTCTTGATTCTAGAATGTTGGATCAGAAGGACCCATAATTGGATCATAGTAGATTCCCAGGCTGCTGGCAGTGTTGTCAGCTTTAATATGTTTGGGTGTGTCTACTACTGATCGCTTTGCTGGCATTTTATCATTCAACATTAAGTAATCAGATTCACATTGACATTCGTTTCCATGAATGATACTACACACTCCTCTGCATTTATTCTTTCTTTTCTACCAACACAAAAGGATTTTTTTTTTGTTTCTTAATATCGCTTTTCCATGCCATTGACACCTCGGCAGCAAACCTTGGTGAATGAGCTACAGAAGGAGACACAAGTGACACTAAGTCTCAAGCAAACAACCTAGGGCACTCACTCTCAAGCAACTCTATCGTGCCCTCAGCTTCTTCCTTATTGCTCAGTTCTTCTGCCTTTGTCTGTTGTTCCCTCAGTAGTACTTCCCTTCCACCAACCAGATTTCCACCAAAAAAGAAACGGTTAGGGGGCATTTTCACAAGTGACATTGAGAATACCCATTAGTTTTGGGTGCATTGCTTGCAATTGTAGTTAATGTGAAACAGAAAAGTGGCAGACGACTAATTCCAGACAAAAAGTGCATTTTAGTCCAGACTAGTTTTTCATTCAGATTGCAGGCATAAGACTAATTTAACCAATCCTTTGTGATAATGCCTTGAAGAATAAGGCCTCAGACATCCTGGTCTAAGATGTCACAGTCAAAAGGAAAGCAATTAGGGAAAAATTGTCTTTCGGAAACAAGCTGAGAAAGTTTCAGCACTATCTCTGCAATGAAAAGCTTTGCTCCAACTGTCAGGACCAGCTCTACCATATGACAAATGTGGCAAATGCGGTGGGCGCAACAATGCCAGCCTCTCTCTCATTCCTCCTAAGCCCGTCACTTTCCCACTCTCTAAGGACTGAACTGTACATTCTTCACATCTTGCATTTCAATCCTAAATAGGCCTATTCCCTTATCAGGAATTATGAAGGCACTATCCCATTGCCACCACTGAACTGCCCATCTTGTTGCCTTGGGTACATGGAAAGACCCACTTTTTTCCCTTGCCTAGACAGCAAAATATCCTGGGCCAACGCTGTTTGCTACCTAAAAGATTAGAGGAAGGATACCATCCTGTTTCAACAGAGATAACCTTTTTGAATATATTAAAATATGCATTTTCATCACGATGACATGGATAACTATAGAAAACTTTCCCACTATAAGAGAACTCACTGTTAAGTAAGCATAATGTATTGCTTTCACATTCTAGGATTAACTGACTTAATATTTATACATTGTCAAATTGCTTGACAAGGTTGTATCATCTTAGAGCTGTTCAATGTATTGTCGAAGGCTTTCATGGTCCGAATCACTGGGTTGTTATAGGTTTTTCGGGCTATATGGCCATGTTCTAGGACCTACAACAACCCAATTCTTAGAGCTTTTATTAACAGTGTATCCCACCTTTCTCTGATACCTGTCCCACAACTATGGGACTGTGTTTAAATACATGTGAATTAACACTGTATTCCATGGATGCATCTGAAGAAGCAGTTTAAGACCTACAAAAGCTCATGCTAAAATAAGTAAATTTCGCAGGCACTGCTAGATTCATCTCATCACACACATATGTAGGTGTGTGCATATGTACACACATATCTTTTTGTTATTTTTTTTACTTTGTTGGATTGAAACAAACTGAGACAGCTGTCTGTTGAAAGCCGCTCTCAGCCATGTTCTAGTTCAGTGGTTCTCAACCTGAGGGTCGGGACCCCTGGAGGGGTCACGAAGGTGTGTCAGAAGGGTCACTAAAGACCACCAGAAAACACAGTATTTTCTGTTGGTCATGGGGGTTCTATGTGGGAAGTTGGGCCCAATTCCGTCATTGGTGGGGTTCAGAAGGCTCTTTGATTGTAGGTGAACTACAAATCCCAGCAACTACAACTCTCAAAATGTCAAGGACTATTTTCCCCAAACTCCACCGGTGTTCACATTTGGGCATATTGTGTATTCATGCCAAGTTTGGTCCAGATCCATCATCGTTTGAGTCCACAGTGCTCTCTGGATGTAGGCGAACTACAACTCCAAAACTCAAGGTCAATGCCCACCAAACCCTTCCAGTATTTTCTGTTGGCCGTGGCTGTTCTGTGTGCCAAGTTTGGTTCAATTCCATTGTTGATAGAGTTCAGAATGCACTTTGATTGCAGGTGAATTACAAATCCCAGCAACCACAACTCCCAAATGACAAAATCAAGCTACCACCCCCCAACCCCACCAGTATTCAAATTTGGGCGTATTGGGTATTTGTGCCAAATTTGGTCCAGTGAATGAAAATACATCCTGCATATGAGATATTTACATTACAATTGATAACAGTAGCAAAATGACAATTATGCAGTAGGAAGGAAAATAATTTTATGGTTGGAGGTCACCACAACATGAGGAACTGTATTAAGGGATCGCAGCATGAGGAAGGTTGAGAACCCCTGTTCTAGTTCTTCTTGATATCACCTCCATAAGAAGACAAAAGCATTGTTGAATGCTGGGTCTGTCTTGGGATATATACAAATTAAAATTCCTGCTCCTTCATTTTGTTTCCATTCAAAATGAGGATAATCTCATATCCATGACCTTAAATTACTTGAAGGAATGAAAGAGTATGGAAGTTTAGGAAAGAAAAAAGAAACTAAGAAGGGGGAAATAGATGAAGCACTTAGCAGCACTGACCTCCTGAGTACTTTGGAACAAAACCAAAAGCCACACATTGTTTACTTCTACTCTTAAGTGAGAAAAATAAACTAGCTAAAAGTCTCTTAGTCCAACACTTCGTAGCTACTTCAAATTATAAAGATTATACAAGATCTCTCTTTCCTCCCCTGAACCGACCTCACAATCCGAGTCTTTAAGTTTCCCAGCCAACTTCAGCCTCATGCTCTTTAATTTACTAAGGATCCCAGCTTTATGTGCAAACAAAGGTATAATATCACAGAAATCAAATATGCAAGGAAGGAAGCAGCAGGTAAAAATGCATCGAAAAGAGGAAGACCCTTAATTTTTTAAACCAAATCCAGTAGCTTAAAAAAAAAGCACCATCAAGCTTATACCAGTATCACTGAAAAATCTGAATACAGCCTGAAATAATTACTAGACCCATCATTCATAAGTCTTTAAATGTTGTTTTCAAGCTTTTAGTATACATTTAAAAGGCAAGAGGTTTTTGTTTTTGTTTTTTTGAAAAACCAGAATTTAAGCTAGTTTAAACTATTCGATTGGCAAAGAGTTTATATTCTCAAACTCTTCTATAATATGTTGTTGAAGGCTTCCATGGACAGAATCACTGGGTTGCTGTGAGTTATTATCTTCTATAATAAATGTATATGAGGAGATCCTGTAACCAACCAGATGTTGATGATCTACTACTTCCATCATTCCGCACCAAATGGTCAGTCTAATGGAGATTAATGGGAAACTATATTGTCTGTATATTTTCTCCTGTTTTCTGAATTTTCATTTTTTTTCTGTAAGCAGTTCTCAATCAGTTTGAATAAGTATATCAACAATGACTATGTAAAGGTCAAGTTGGTAATGACATAGAGTAAGACAAGGCAGACACTATGGCAGTTGGGAGCGATAGACAATGTCAGGAAATGGCGATTGTAAGATATTTAGAAAACTTTAACACCAAGCAAGGGTGGAAGTTAATGCTTCATTTGGGCTCCTCTTTTGACAATAAACTCTTCGGTACTAGCATTACTGAAAGGCATGTTCCATGGGAATTGGCCATAAAGTGGGTTTGGATTCCCTATAGTTACTTTTCATGAGTTTAGTGTTCTCATTTAAACAGCAAAACCAGTTGTACACATTAAGGAAGGTTGGGCCACTGCACAAAATGTTCAAAAAGATCAGGTGTTTCAAAGCCAATGTTTACTTGAGGATTTGGCAACTTTCGCACTAACTTTCACACAGGGTAGGTATCAAGTAAAAAGTCAACAGTAGAAAGGATAAGGTTTCCAAAGAAAATAATGTATTCTTATGTGTGTCTGCAGACAATGCATGTTAGGTAATTTTAGACATTTTAGACGTTGATATCAATTACTTATTGTGTGTGGGGGGTGGGAGGGTGGGAGGGTAATAATAAGAGTGCTATTCTACACTTCAAAGTGTGGTATGTTGTTTGCAGGTTCTTCCTATCCAGTGGGGTCTTGGCATTTAAAGTCCTACTTTGAATGCACTTCTGTGTTTATTGAACATATTTTGGCTAAATTTGGGACAATGGGTGTGGTATACATAGCAGTGGTTGCTGTTGTGTACCTTCAAGTTATTTGACTTCTGGTAACCCTTTCACAAATTTTTCTTGGCAGGATTTGTTCAGAGAGTGTTTCCATAGCAGAGCAGGGATTCAAATACTAGTCTTCAGTTGTAGTCCAACGCTCAAACCACTACACCAGAACTACACAACCTGTGGCCCTCCAGATGCCTGGCCATTGGACCAGTTGGCTAGTACTTCTGGAAGTTGGAGGCCCAAACATCAGATTGTGCAGGCTTGCATTACACCATGCTGGCTCTCATACATAGCAGCAACGAAGCTCTTAAGCTGAGATGTAATATCATTAAGCTTCACATCAATCAAAACACAGAGGAGGAAAAAATGGGAAGCCCTGTGTGTGATTCTGTACATCTCTGAACAAGGCTCTGATGGTGTTATGGATCTGGGAAAGAAACAGATTTTTCTACTGGGGACACATTCTTTACACAGATTTCCAACAAAGCATGTCACTATAAACTGATAATTGTGGTAAGAACAATCAAATTCCATCTCAGATCTATCCATCTTAGCAAGTTACATATTAATCAATTGACTAGCATCTTTCAGAAAAATATAGAGTTTCTTGGAGAGAAGATGCTTTTGAGACAGGAAGAAAGAGCATCTCTGAAGTCAGAATTCAAGTAGACTGAGAGACAACAATTGAAAGTGAAATTGCACATCTGTATGCAAACCTGAGATCAATACACCCTTAGCAGATATGGGATGCTGTTCTGTGAGTTGTGTGATAAACACCATTTGTGATCTCAGCGTTCTAACTAGCTAATGGGAATATGATTAGGCTAGAACCACCTCCAGTAATTATTCCAAATGTGTAAATGAACTCACCCATTTCAAATAGCTGTAGCACTGTGAAAACGGGTTAACTGGGTGTTTATTAAAAATGGAAGCCATATATGTATACACGCTTTACAACAGGGATTTAAAATCTCCAATTTGTTGCAGTATTGAGCTGCAAAATAATAGATACCATATACAGAGCAGTCCCCAAGTTACAAACAAGATAGGTTCTGTAGGTTTGTCTTCAGTTGAATTTGTATGCAGGTCAGAACGGGTACATTTTTAAGTCTAGCTCCAGCCAAATTTAAATATATTAACTTTGGATTGTATAGAAAAGAATTAACACCTCTGTGGTTTCTGTTTTACTATCTGACCCCTTTTCTGAAGACTTTACCTCACTTTCTGTCCCTGAGATAACTGGATTTTGAAAAATGCAGCTTGTTGTGGAAACAAGAATTGGTGATAAAGCTTCAGTGGAGATACTTTTTCCCCATAATAATTCTTTCAGGAGTGAATTTCCCTTCCTAATGGTAGAGTTCTCTCACTTTCTGTTGTCTCACCCCATTTTTAATGATGAGTCATTTGTAATTCAGATGTTTTTTAACTCAGGGATTGCCAGTATACGCATGTATAAGTCTGGAAACGTTAGCCAAAAATCAACTCCCAAAAATGGATCAACCAATCCACAGGTCACCACTATAAGTCTGTACCTTAAGTTTCATGTTTTAAAACCATCTCCTGACCTTTTTGAATGCCTGGACAGGAAAATAGTGGGCACAGCCTGGGGCAACTGGCTCCCTGAGGGGCAATTGACACTTTCACCTCTCCGTGGAATGGCCCATGAAATCCATAATTTGGGGCCCAAAACCTGTTCTTGATTTATACATGAAGTAGACTAGTAAACACGTATATATGATAGTGATCTGTTGGAGGTGGCAGGAGATCCCTGAACTCATAAGGTACATGTAAACAGAAGATATGTATGATGTTGATGAGTACTAAGTTTCTATATCGGAGTTAGAAAAGTGGTTCTGAATATTTGGCCAAGTTAAAAAATAGTACCTCGAGCTATACTTAGAAATGTTCCTATTATATATTTATTTATTTGACAAATTAACTAGTCATTCTGCCTATCTCACATGGCATTCGTCCACCAATTTTTACTTATCTGGACAAACCTTGTACCCCATTTCTCTCCCCCATTATTCTACAAACATTCCTCCCACATCTGAAAAATACAGTCCCCTTATGTTGTGTAACAACCATTGCTAACATGATACAGGATCTCCAACAATTTTGATATGAACTTAAGTATTATGTTCAGTGACCACTGAGAGCTTTATTGCATGTCTCACCCTAGAGAGGTTAAGGGGATGAGTGCATCAGATATGGCTCTCTTCTAGGTCAGTGTTTCTCAACCTGGGGGTCGGGACCCCTGAGGGGGTGTGAGGGGATGTCAGAGGGGTCACCAAAGACCATCAGAAAACACAGTATTTTCTGTGGGTCATGAGGGTTCTGTATGGGAAGTTTGGCCCAAATCTGTTGTTGATGAGGTTCAGAATTTCCATTGATTGTAGATGAACTATAAATCCCAGAAACTACAACTTCCAAATGTCAAGGTCTATTTTCCCCAAACTCCACTAGTGTTCACATTTGGGCATATTGAGTAATTGTGCCAAGCTTGGTCCAGATCCATCATTGTTTGAGTCCACAATGCTTTCTGGATGTTGGTGAACTACAACTCCAAAACTCAAGGTCGATGCCCACCAAACCCTTCCAGTATTTTCTGTTGGTCATGGGAGTTCTGTTGCCAAGTTTGGTTCAATTCCATTGTTGGTAGAGTTCAGAATACTCTTTGATTGTAGGGGAACTATAAATCCCAGAAACTACAACTCCCAAATGTCATAATCTATTTTCCCCAAACTCCACCAGTGTTTGCATTTGGCCATATTGAGTATTCATGCCAGGTTTGGTCCAGATCCATATTGTTTGAAGCCTCGGTGCTCTCTGGATATAGGTGAACTACAACTCCAAAACTCAAGGTCAAGTACCCTCCAAGTCCTTCCAGTATTATCTGTTGGTCATGGGAGTACTGTGTGCCAAGTTTGGTTCAATTCCATTGTTGGTTTGAGTTCAGAATGCTCTTTGATTGTAGGTGAACTATAAATCGCAGCAACTGCAACTCAAATGACAAAGTTTTTCCAGCCCCACCAGTATTTAAATTTGGACGTATCGGGTATTGGTGCCAAATGTGGTCCAGTGAATGAAAATACATCCTGCATATCAGATATTCACATTACAATTCAAAGCAGTAGCAAAATTACAGTTAAAAAGGAGCAAAGAAAATAATGTTATGGTTGGGGGTCACCACAATATGAGGAACTGTATTAAGGGGTCGCGGCATTAGGAAGGTTGAGAAACACTGTTCTAGGTGGTTTCCAGGCATATTATGATCTAAGCTGCCCTTCCCCAGGCATATTCCAGCTAGCCAATATCCTTCATGAACTGTGGTGCCAGAACTGGACACAATATTTTAAGCACGATATGATCAAAAGAGAGGAAAGTGTCATTATTTTCTTCCTTCTGGTAAGACTATAGTTACCACCTGACCACTTACCGAAACTTACACATTCACCTATATAATACCCAAGTTTCATTATTTCATTATTTGTTGATTTATGGTTTATTTATTCTTGAAAGGAAATATTTCTAATCTGAATTATTGATTCAGACCAGACTGGCATCAATATTTGCTTCAGAAAAATGAAAGTAATTGGAATCCACAGGGATGTCTCCTCCTAATCTTATCAGCAATATCCTGGTGCACTTGCTCCATCCAACCCATCTCTCCATTGTCCATTTGTAGCAAGGGAACCAAGAAAGAATAAACAATTAGAGATCAGTAAGGGGATGGCAAATGGGTATATGCTATGTGTCCTTTCCAACTCCATTCAAATGCAAAGCACAGCCAGTAACCAACATGCACTTCCTCATATTAAGGCATAAAATTGCCAAGCTCATTGACCTGTGTGGATTGAATCCTGAGTCTTAGTTTGACATTACAGTAATACCCCCATATCTGTGAGGAATATGATCCTGTGATTACCTAAAAGCACAGCTAAGACCAAACACCATTAAATTAAATCCTAGAGATGTTTCAAAAACTACCCAGACTCCCCTAGAAAACTGTAGTATCTATGTGGAGTTCCAGGGCAGGAAAAGCAGATGGAGGAGGCAAAAGAATGGTCTACCCCAAGGCAGCATTCTTGCACCGACCTTGTTTAACATTTTTTACTACGATCAGCCAAAACCACCACTCACAAAGAGCTATATATTTGCTTTTTACTTTGGCCTAACAACACAAGCAACAAAAAAAAACTTTGGAACACTTGAAAACCAACTTATTAATGGTTGAAAGATCTCTCCAGCTACTGAAAAGATAATCACCTGAAGCTTAACCCTGTCAAGACACAAGACTGTGCCTTCCACCTACATAACTGTGAAGCCAACAGGAAATTGAAAGTTACCTGGGAAGGCCAAGAGTTTGAACACTGTTCCCCCCCTAAATATTTTGGTGTCACCTTAGATCAAACACTAACATTTAGGAAACACTGTACGAACACCAAGCACAAAGTCATTGCATGCAATAACGTCTTGCGGAAACTTAATGATAGCGCATGGGGTGCAGACCCAAAATTAATAAGAACATCAGCCCTGGCCTTGTCTTACTCAACTGCTGAGTATGCCTGCCCCATCTGGCATAAATCTTCCCATGCAAAGCAGGTGAACATAGCCCTATATGAAACATGTAGAATCATCACATGATGTCTTAAAATTACACCTGCTGACAGACTTTATAAGCTAGCTGGCATTGTCCTTCCCTGATGTACAACGGGAAGGTGCTGCCAATTGCAAGAGAAATAAGGTTGAACACTGTGAAAGCCACCTACTGTATGGCTATCAGCCTCCTCACAGTAGACTTAAATCAAATAAAAGTTTCGTGAGAACCACCACCCCTTTTAATGTTCCTCCAGCATTGTCCATAGACGCCTACTAGGTCTTGTGGCTGGCATGACGGCATGGAGTGTCATTACCTTCCCGCCAAAGTAGTATCTATTGATCTACTCACATTTGCAAGTTTACGAACCTGCCTCTCTTTGCAGCTCAAGGTGAGGTACAACATGGTTACAGTACATATAAAAATGCATACAATACCAGGTAAAGGTTTCCCCTTGATATTAAATCTAACCGTGTCTGACTCTGGGGGGTCATGCTCATCTCCATTTCTAAGCCAAAGAGCCGGCATTGTCCGTAGACACCTCCAAGGCCATGTGGCCAGCATGACTGCATGCAGCACCATTACCTTCCCCCTGAAGCAATACCTATTGATCTACTCACATTGACATGTTTTCAAACTGCTAGGTTGGCAGAAGCTGGGGCTAACAATGGGAGGTCACCTTGTCCCACAGATTCAAACCACCGACCTTCCAGTCAGCAGGTTCTGCAGCTTAGCAGTTTAACCTGCTGCGGCACCATGGCACCACAGCCACAAAAGTATAAAAGCATAATGATAAAAAATTATTCTGCCAAAGGAAGTTAAACACCCAAAGCTTGTCTAATTACAGAGGGCATTAACTGAAGAAGAAAGAGAGCAAACAGCACCCACTGAGCCTTCCATGGAAGAGAGTTCACAACTTGGGAGCAATCAGAGGGAAGACTATTCCTATTTCTTCATCAAACATGCTTAAGATGGTGTGGGATCAAGAGATATCCTTTCTTTAAAGACCTTAAAACTCAGAGGGAGGATATCAAAATTACAGAATTACAGCAGTATGATGATACTTCAGTTGTCATCATTTCACCTTAAGGAACCCTGGGATCTGACGCAGAGTGAAATAGTAGGGTATGTAAAAATATCTAGCCCTTAAGCACAGCACTAGAGCAATCTAGAAGAAGATTCCAAATACCTTGCCAAATTACAAAACTATGGTGTAGCTTCACCATAGGATGGTAATGGTCAACACTCCTCAGCCAGAATAAATTATTAAGCACAGTTTGAGCATCATTTATCTGAAATTCCAAAATTCAAAATACTCCACAAAATCTAAAATTGTGCACATGTGGCTAATATAGTGACACTTTGGCATTCTGATGGATCAATGTATACATATTTTGTTTCATACATGAAATTATTTTTAAATGTTGTATAAAATGAACTTCTATGCATATAGGGGTATATGAACAATGGATTTCGCATTTAGATTTGAGTCCCCCCTCCAAGATATTTCATTATGTATTTATATGCAAATGCAGGTATTCAAAAATCCAAATAAATTCAAATAATTGCAAAACTCTTCTGGTTCCAAGCATTTTGGATAAAGAGACACTCAACCTGTATTACAGAATAGGGCAGCTTTCTGCTTGGAGCCGGCACAAGGACCCAAAAATTGAAAAACAGAAACCGCATTTTCACTCTCAATGTAGCCATCACATGGGGAAAGGGGGAGCAAACATTATAGGGTTTTCTTTTATTATACTGACAGAATGGAACAATGTTCAACAATAAAACAAAAGAAACAAAGGCGCCTCTGATTCCAGTGCGATGAGTCACCAAAATTCACTTTGTAAAGACAAAAACAGTGATGACTAAGCTATGCCTGACACATACCTTAGGGACCATCTCCTCCCCAGCTCTACAATTCTCCATGGGCTCCCTCACAGTAGCACCCTGCCTCCACACAAGTATGGGCAGTGAAAACACACCAGGAAACATAATGCCCAGAAATGAAAATACTCACAACCCAAAATATGGTACTGGCTGGCAGTTTCAACATTATTGGGAAAATAAATTGATAGCCTGAATTTTAGTTGAAACTTTAAAAGGAGTTGTAGAATCATAGCGTTGGAAGAGACCATAAGGACCATTCAGTTCAACATGGTTTTCCTATCCATGGTGCTGAAAGTGTCTGCGGATGAAGCAAGATAGACACCAATATTGTACCATTCCAAAACTAAATAAAAACATGGTTATTCAATAAAGCTACTGAGCCTTAACTGATATCATCCAAATTTCCACGTGTGGTTGTTTCTTTAATTGTTTTAAACTGTTATTTTAAGTGTATAAAAGATGCTTTTCGCCTTTAAAATTATTTATATTGTTTTAAATTATTTTAAACTGTTCAAACTGTTGTATTCCTGAGATGCCAGGAATATGGCAGGATATAAACATTTTAATACATAAGCAGCCCTTTAAAAGTTGAGATTAAAACCTAAGGCGAATTCACTGCACCACCAATATCAGATCCATCATTTACCTCTCCGAAAAACAAAATCTGGATGTGCTGTCGAAGGCTTTCATGGCCGGAATCACTTGATTCGTGTTTGGGTGCTGTGCTTTCTCCTACCCTGGATATTCCACAAATATATAAACCCCATTTGCCTAGTTTCCAACAGACCTCACAACCTCTGGGGATGCTTGTCATAGATGTGGGCGAAACATCAAGAGAGAATGCTTCTGGAACATGGCCATACAGCCCAGAAAACTCACAGCAACCCAAAATCTAGATCTTGAAGAACCCACAACACCTCTACTCTGCTAATTAAAGTGCAAATCAAATTAACCAGGGGTAATGTCTGTATGCGTTTTTAAATATGTTCGGCATGTTCTCTATTTCCAAATGTTCATAATTCCTGTTATTCACTCTGAAATCAAAGAATCAATGGGATTCAAAGAAATTACGTCCTATGATATTAAACCTAATTTCTAAAATAAATTTACTTAACTCCAAAAGAATCCTAGTACTAGAAGCAGAACACAGCAATTAAGTTATGTAATGTGGCCCAGAAGAGACTAACCAAACCTTGAAAGGCCAGGATTTAATTGACTGAATTATGTTCTTAAGTGTATCATTCATTACTTCAGCAAGTTAGAGATGAACTAATCAGACTTAAGGGCTGCATTAGACATTTTCTCTTTTAATAAAACTTTACAATAAATGGTAAGCTGCAATTGCAAATTATAATTACAATAATTATAACTAAAATTACAAGTGAATTTGCTGTTCTGTTGCTAATGGAGTTGACATTTTATTACCTGCCTTTTAATGCCCTTTCTCCCTACATGAGTGGCTTCCAGACCAACTTAACTGACAACAGAAGTAACATCTGAGACAAAATACAGGCCTCTGATTATAACATAACCATCTTCTTCTGTATGATTTTCAACATCTTTGTCCAATGAAGAAGCCGGTGAAAGCTTGCATGATGTATTTTGCACATTTTCAGGAGCCCCCGGTGGCGCAGTGGGTTAAAGCACTGAGCTGCTGAGCTAGTTGATCGAAAGGTCGCAGGTTCGATTCCAGGGTGCAGCGTGAGCTTCCGCTGTCAGCCCTAGCTTCTGCCAACCTAGCAGTTCAAAAACATGCAAATGTGAGTAGATCAATAGGTACCACTCCGGCGGGAAGGTAACGGCGCTCCATGCAGTCATGCCGATCACATGACCTTGGAGGTGTCTACGGACAATGCTGGCTCTTCGGCTTAGAAATGGAGATGAGCACCACACCCCAGAGTCAGACATGACTGGACTTAATGTCAGGGGACTACCTTTACCTTTACCTTGGCCAATAAATGTATCACTCCTTTGTGGATTTTGGGTTTTGATGTATTATGGTGCATGTTCTACAATGCTACCCCTGAATATGTTTAAAACCTTGTAAAAAGTTTTAAAGAGGAATTTTTGCATGAAAGGTTGAAGGAATTGAGTGGGTTTTTTCCTGGAGAAGACAACTAAGAGGCAATATAACAATCTTCAAAGATTTGGACAGCTGTCACACAGATGTAACAAATTCATATTATTTTACTTCAAAGGAAAGATTTGGAAGCAACAGAATAAGATTACAAGAAAGAGGATTTCAGCTATTCTGTGTTATAAACATTTATTATTTTTAATATTCCTATCCTGCCCTATGGGCGCCCCCGGTGGTGAAATGGGTTAAATGGCTGAGCTGCTGAATTTGCTTACCAAAAGGTCGCAAGTCTGAATCCGGGGAGCGGCATGAGCTCCCACTGTTAGCCCCAGTTTCTGCCAACCTAGCAGTTCTAAAACATGCAAATGTGAGTAGATCAATAGGTGCCGCTCCAGTGGGAAGGTAACGGTGCTCCATGCAGTCATGCTGGCTACATGACCTTGGAGGTGTCTACAGACAACGCCAGCTCTTTGGCTTAGAAATGGAGATGAGGACCAACCCCCAAAGTCAGACACAACTGGACTTTACCTTTACCTATCATGCTCTATGTTACAGGATTACAGAGCAGTACAGTGGATACTTGGGGTTTGGTTCAAGGACCACCACCAACCCCGTCCCCCCAGTGGATACCAAAATGTGTGGATGTTCAAGCCCCATTTTGTACAACAGTGAAGGAAGGGAGGGAGGGAGTGTGGGAGGGAGAGAGGGAGGGAGTGTGGGAGGGAGGACGAACAATACAATATTTAAAATGAAGGGGGAAAAATAACCAACATAAACTTCACAGTATTTCAGTGGAAGATCCCTGGGGTCATACAGTCTAACATCATTTTGCCATGCAGTAAAAACACAATCAAAGCACCCCTAACAGATGACCATCCAGCCATAATAATAATAATAATAATAATAATAATAGCATGTCAGTCAAGAGAAAGGGTTCCATATAGTATTAGAAAGCTCCCATGTATAATAGGCTTGGGCGGTTTCGTTCGTTAATTTCGTAATTCGTTATTAATTCGTATTTAAATTAGCTTACGATCCAATATTGAGCCATGCAGGACTATTGTGAGGAGTAATTAAAAATCGAAACAATTTTTCCAATTTATTTCGTATTGTTTCGTAATTGTTTCGTAATTGGTTCAAAATAGTTTCGAAATTATTTCGTAATTGTTTCGTAATTATTTCCATATGTCTGGTGCAAGTTTTATAGTTGTTGTTTGTTTTATCAGTGATAAAAAATAAATTAGCACACCAACAGTCAACACCAGAGGGAGAGGGAAGCTTCAGAAGTTCCCCCTGTCCCATTTGGAGGGTTTTTTAGCATATTGCGCAATCGCGTCTGCCATTAACGAATCGATTAGTAATTTTACGAAATTTCGTATATTTCGAACTTTTTTAAAGGAAAATTTCAGAATTCTTTTAAAAAACGAAACGCAAGGGCCCCCCTAAAAACGAAACGAGTTTAGAACCAAATTTTTCCGTGGTTACCCAAGCCTAATGTATAATATGTGGGCCTACTGTGCTCTTAGTCAGTCACGATGCAGTCAAAGTGCAACTGATCTCTGTCTCTCTCATTTCAGAATCACATATGTAAGTGAATACTGTCAACACGAAACAGTTAACTGTTTAATATAGGCACAGATCCAGCAGAAGCCATGAGAACCTTACTGTAATGAGGCCATACAAGATTCCTTATCTAGATGCTAGAATTAGGCAATTAGTGATCTAAAGAAGTTTAGCTGGTGCTAATTAGCACAGGTCCTGACTGAGCCACTCCTGTGTTCAGCACTGCACGGTCCCAGTGGGGAACTCACAGAAATAGAAATACTGCACTTTTTGGTGGCTCAGTCTCAAAGCATTGGCTGGGATGAATCTGCAAAACACTGATCTGGGACAATCCCAATGACAAAAACATATTTTTAGAACTAAGAAAAGGTCAGGTGTGTGGATGACAAGATGCACATGAGGTAACTAGGTGTCTCAGCAGGAGAAGGAGGGTCCTACTGTAATTGGTTTCATGCAATGGATCTTTTTTTCAACTGTACTAAATTCCTGCCTTTTGTCCTCCTCTTTATCTGGTCCCTCTCTGTATGTGCCATTCATTTGAATGGGGTGAGGACTGCAGCCACACTTCAGAGAAATAGTGCTCTGTACAATAACATGATTAGCCTCTAGCAACTCTAGTCCACAAAATTGTTCGATAGAGACGCCTCTATCTCAGGAAACTGACATAAACAAGCACAATGCATCAGGATCAAGTCTGACTTTAAAATCTGAGACATCATTTCAATTAACAAAATGTCAACTCATCCTCTTGAAAGTGAACTCTAAGTCTCAGTTTTCAAAAAGATCTAGCAATGTTGGATTCGATGTGAAAAGCATTTAGCTATCACTGTTCTTTTAAAAAGCCTTTATTTGAAGCAACTCAAATTGGTTTCACTCAAGTTGAAAAGAATTATTTCTCCTCAAATAAGATTTGGGTGTCAGCTATCACACTGGGAAAACAGTGGATCTCAGAAACCATTATGGCAATAGAGTCGGGTGCCAAAGTAAATCGGTCAGTCATAATAGTAGAGATAATTGAAGAAGAGGGCATGAGAAGCATTTTTATCTAGATGGGGGAAAGGTGGCAGCTACTAATTATTTAATGTAGTTAAATCACACACTTGGGTTTCAGTTAGATTTATTCCACGTCAAGCTTCATCTGCTATCCAAATTAGAATAACCACATGATGGATCATTAGAGAGGTAGCATAGGTCAGTAGCTGAACACAATTCCATACCCATGGGATGATGATGATGATGATGATGATGAAGAAGAAGAAGAAGAAGAAGAAGTTTTATTTATATCCTGCCCCCTCTCCCTAAAGGGACTTACAGGAAGTAACAGTTAAAACAATACAAAAAACAATAATACATAGGTCAAATTAACATAACTTAAAATAAAACCATTGCAATTACTGAAAGCATATAAGAACACAACATCAACATCAAAAATAGCTACTCTGATGGCAAAAAAGCCATATATATTTTCTGTATATATTTCAGATTTCAATATTAATGTCAAAAATATGTAGTATGATTTTACATAGGATTTGTGCTACATTAGAACAGTAAAGACAAATATCACTTAAGTAAAATAAACATTAAAAATTAAATAACCAGAAAAATAAAATAAGGTGTAAACACTAAACTCACCCCCTGGGGTGAGAAAGGTAGTATATAAATACTGTAAATAATAAATAAAACCATCAATCAAACTTACTAAAATACCTCCATTTACAACTGATCGTCTCCAAAACCCTGCTCTACAATAACCACAGTTTTCTCTACTCAAATCACACAACAATTCTAGGAATTACCTAGGTCTTCCAGGACACCTCTGTAGAAATTGTCTATGGCCTCCAATGTGCCTCTATGGCAACTTCTGGAAGACATCATTCATTTCAATAGGGTTCACTATTATCCATAGTTTCCTGTTTCCATAGTAGTTTTAGGGAACCTAGTGGCTACGGGAGGGCATGCTTTGTATGTTTTGCCTACAGAAGATCCCTCATTCAATCTCTGGCAACTCTACTTCAAGAATCCATTTGGAGAAAGACAACTGCTTAAGGCCCTGGAGATCCATTATCATGTAGATAACTGAGAAGATGGACAAATAGGTTTTCCTAGTATAGGAGAATTAGCGATAGAATTTTTACAGCAGCAGAACTGTAACATAAAAACTGCAAAAAAGAATCTTAAAGCATTCCATGTCCTCTGAAACTTCCCTAAGGATCTCAAAAGAAGAGGTGCAAATGTTGTGATTTCACTCTTAATGTTTCTGCCAGCAGAATAGTAATTTCTTCCAAAATTCCCTGGGCATGATCTGCATTAATCTTTAATCTATTGCACTTCATGCCAGCTTAAAACTTATTCCAGAGCTGTGCCGTCTGATATTTAGCAGGAGAGAGCATATAGCCTATTCAATGATCCTGAAATAATGGGGGGTGGGGGGGGGGTCCACAGGACCACATGGAGTAGCCCTACTCTCCTCCACCCCCACCAAGTCTGCATCAAATTAAAAAAAGTGGACATTTGTGAGAATTAGATGTCCAAACAATATAGTCAAATCTGATCCACCTTTTCAGTGTAGGAACCCCCGGTGGCACAATGGACTGCTGACTGACAGGTTGGTGGTTCGAATCCAGAGACATGAGAGAAGCCTCCCAGAGGATAGTAAAACTTCAAAAATCAGGGCATCCTCTGGGCAACGTTCTTGCAGATGGCCAATTCTCTCACACCAGAAATGACTTGCAGTTTCTCAAGTCGCACCTGGCATGAAAAAAAGTGTAGGAATTCTTTTCTGCACATACATCTCTCCAAACAAAGAACTCTCTCATGATACCCACCACCACTAAGGATATGGGAACTGGGTAGGCCAACACATACACTCCAAGAGGCCCTCCACGTCATCACATAATTAATTCATTGAGGGATTTGTGAGATAACTTTCTCTTTAAGTTTACAACAACACATCAACATGCAGATGAACTTGATATGCCAATGTTACCTCACTATTAAACATCTGAGCTGCTTCCCTTAAAGCATCTTAGTTAATGAAATGCAACAGAATGGTCTATTCTGATTGTTTATCAAAGGTTTCATCATTCCACAGTGACTTTGCATGTCTGAGCATAGTCCAACCACATCAAGACATCTACATTGGATCTACACTGTAGCATGAATGCAATTTGACACCACTTTAACTACCATGGCTCAATGCTATGAAACCAAGGGAGTTGCAGTTTCACACAGTCTTTACCTTTCTCTGTCAAAGACTGCCTCACCAAACCACAATTCCTACAATTGTATAGAAATTAACCATAGCAGTTAAAGTGGTGTCAAACTGCATTAATTCTACAATGTAGATGTACCAGTGTAGTAAAGAAATGGGATGACACCGGTGTAGATACACTCTAGACTTTTTTAAAAAAATGAGTTGCACAATTGGTCATTGTCACATTCTGAAACAGTAGATATAAGCATAAATGAAAAGCCTTCAAATACTTTTCACTGTTCAGAATTTATTCAGGACCCAACTGAAACATTTTCTGTGCAGGATTTCTATCCAGAAAATGCTGCAATCCTGAGCTTGCAAGACCTGAGCTGCTGATGCTAGGGTGACATGGATGTCTCTTATTCATGGGGTTGCCATGAACCAAAGTTGATTCGCTGGCATGTAACAACAACAATGACTAAAATATAATGATGTACAAGCAATTTTGCCCACATATGAGTGAAACTGAGAGGCGATAGCCAAACTGATACAGGCCACATTTGTTTACAATAAGCTTAGTTCACGGGTTGCGGTGAGTTTTCTGGACTATATTGCCATGTTCCAGAAGCATTCTCTCCTGACATTTTTCTCACATCTATCGCAGGCATCCTTAGATGTTGTGAGCTTAGTTCATTTTCATATGCTCATTGAAAGTATGGAAGAAAGGAGTGGAAACATACTGCACCCTAACCCTAACCAGACTTCAGATGTCACATTGAACAGGGCATCAAAGATATACATGCACTGGCCCTCCCTATATGATTGAATCCTCTAAAAGACAAAGTATTTCAAATGTATACAGGTCGTTGTCACGCTTACAGCTGAATGCATGGAAAGCAAGGACAAATAGTGTGATGCTATCTCCCTATCCTCCAACTTTTCAACGAATGTAAGTATATTTATGAATAATGTAGAACCAAATAATTGCACAAGCTAATACAATGAGAACAAAACTAGGAACAGAAGCGAAGATGGCAAATTTTACACATTCAAATTAGCAAGCAATAGCTGCAATTTGGTGAGTGCACTGACTTAAATTGCTATGAGCGATTGTTAGGGAGGGTGCTCTTTCTTGAATTCTCAGCAATGTTCTGTTATACATCTCTTATTCAGGGAAAGAAATACCATGTAATATGAGTCCATGATTCTGACTTGGTAACACTGTTTTAACATGCATTGTGATAAAGATTGATTAATTCCTCAACAGGAAAGGAGCAAGAAAATGCATGTATACTTTGTTATTGTACCTTCATGGTGACAGGTTATACAATATCTGAACAAAACTGCACTTATCAGAACTAAATATACAGACATCTGTGCCCCAGGCAACCAGATACAGAACGAACCCCCTTCGATATTCAGAGTTCCATTTACTCTGCTCCAAAAAGTATTCCTCTCTAAAGTGTTTGTAGGTTTCTCTCGGCTCTCCAGTGCAATTCTACAATATGCTTCTAACCCAAGTAAATTAAAAACAAAGGGTTGCTGTGAGTTTTTTGGTTTTTTTTGGTGATATGGCCATGTTCCAGTAGCATTCTCTCTTGACGTTTCATCTGCATCTATAGTAGGCGTCCTCTGAAGTTTGTTTAGAGGTCTGTGGGAATGAGGCAAGTGGGATATCTATCTATCTATCTATCTATCTATCTATCTATCTATCTATCTATCTATCTGTGGAATGTCCAAGGTGTAAGAACTCTTCTCTGTTTGAAGCAAGTGTGAATGTTGCAATTAGCCAGCTTGATTAGCACTGAGTAACCTTGCAGCTGCAAAGCCTGGCTGTTACCCAGTGATTCCAGCCATGAAAGCCTTCGACAATACATCAAAAGGGGAGTCAATAAAGTATCAAACTAGGAATACTTAAAACGCTGAAAGCAGTCTGCAGTAGTAATGGGAGAAAAAGAAGAGTCTCAGTTCCATGCTTTGGAAGGAAGAAAAGGAGCAACAGAGAGAAATATGGATGCAAAAGATGACCAGATCAATGTTGAATTCAGGTTGACTTCTGGTCAAAAATAGCATGTTTATTAATTGATTTATTTTTAAATGAAGATCTCTCAGGGTTGTAAAGGCAGTCAAAACAGAAGTGAAAATGAAGGTTGGGTGAACAACAGAACCAAGAAGGGAAAAGGCAAATATTACTTCTCAACCTCATTTCCTCTTGATTTTTTTCTAAGAAAAAGAGAAATGGTAGTGGGAAAACATTCAAAAGATTACAAATCTAAGACAATAGCATTCAAACACCTTGTATAAAACTTATAAGTAGGAAGGGTTAAAAGGCCTACTGGCTTTGAAACATCACAAAGTTCGCTGCTACTGCTGTTAGAAGAAATCATACCTTAAAGCAATAAAGAAGGGTATGACAAGGGAGGAAATCAATTTTGTTCTCATCCACACATGACCTTTGTTTAGTTCTTTGAGAAAAAAAATGACACACCATCTCATGACTGCTCTATTGACAAATTGACTAGTGTATGGTTGAAAAACATGTGCATCCCTGATTTGAGCTTCCACACAGCCATATAACCCGGAATATCAAGGCTGAAAATCCCACAATATGTGATTTGAACTGGATTATCTGAGTCCACAGTGCCATATATTCCAGTTCAAAGCAGATAATGTGGATTTTATTCAGCTGTGTGGAAGGGATCTGAGTCAAAGAGTAGAGATACCAGAGAATATTAGATACTGATTTCTAAGACTGGGGCAGGTGGTACTATGGGGTTTTAACAGTTGTATACTTTTTTGTTTTTATGTTATTTTGACTGAATTGTTTTAGTCTTTGTGGTATTTGATTCTATTTTAATATTTATAGTTTGTAGGTTTTAAAACTGTATAGTTTTTAAAGGTTGTGAGCCACTTTGGGTCTTGGTTCCTGAGAGAAAAGCAAGGTGTAAATAAATAAATATAAGAACAAGGAAATCATTTTCACTGAGCAAGAATATCATATCTAATATTTGCCCTTCAAGCATCCCAATCAGCCAAAACAAATGGATCCCACATTTTCTTAACACACAAAGAAATATAATATGAAGCCATCTAAAATTCACCTAAAATGAGCCTCAGCCCTACTGATACAAAAATGCCCGATTTCTCTGTTTTGCATTGATAAAGAAGCCAATGCATTTTGCTCAGGATAGAATCATCGAATCATAGAGTTGGAAGAGACCTCATAGGCCATCTAGCCCAACCCCCTGCCTTGCAGGAAAAGCACAAACAAAGTAACCCTGACAGATGGCCATCCAGCCCCTGTTTAAAAGTTTCCAAAGAAGAAGCTTTGGAGGGTGGAATGTACACATGGATGTTTGATTATTAAAACTTGTTTTCCTTTCCTAGCTTGCCTAGTAGATCCACCAAATTAAATCTAAAACCATCAGATTTCTCAACACAATTTTGAAAGCCTCTTGATCACTCCTTTTCTATTCCTGCCTAAGAAACTAATCAAACAATGTGATTTCAGGATCAGGTAAGTTCCCATACTTTTTGCAACTTCTTGCCTGACTTGAATGCTAGAGATTTCACAAGCTTACACACATTTTTACAATCTTTTGGTTGGCAAGATAAAAGTATTTCCACAGTATGGATTTTGGCATTTTTCTTGTAGTCCACACAGCTCTGCTTTTAATAGAAACCAGTGATTGTAAAAGCAACATAGAGAATGAAATTTTGCATTGCGTGTAATGTCGTACTGCTCCTTTGCGTGCTGTTCTTGCTCCCTGGAGCCCCACCCTTCAAATCCATCTGCAACCGCAATAATAGTTATCTAAAGGTGTGATTGAAAACTAAATAGCAGTCACTTATTCAGCCATGTTTACTCACAGCCCTTCCTCTTCAACAAGGTCAGAGTGCAGTCACAGTACATAGTCATACTCACTCTCTGACATACTCTTTGCATGCACCATTTTTCACAGCAACCAGCCCTGCCTGGAGGAATGTAAGCCTGTGGATTGTGGCATCAAGAATCATTAATTCAAATCACTATATATTTACAGGATTTGGTTAAACAATCCAAAGTTCTATAAGAGAAGTGGACTGACATTATGGGTGTCCGGTCTACTTACGAAGTGAGGTGTGGAACCCTAAAATTATAAAGATAGACAATGCAAGTAGATCAATAGGTACGCCTTGGCGGGAAGGTAAAAGGGCACCCTATGCAGACATGCAGTCATGTCAGCAAAAAGATAGGAGATGTCTACAGGCTCCTTGGCAAGAAAAATTGAACAAGAGTGCCTTACCACGGCCAGAAGTTGACCAGCACCTCCAGACGCTGGAGATGAAAAGGGGGAAGGCCTTTACCTTATCTGTGTATTGTGTGTCATTGTTTGTTGTGTAAAAAGGCACTGAATGTTTGTCTATATGTGTACTGTAATCTGCTCTGAGTCTCTCTGGGGAGATAAAGCAGAATAGAAATAAATTATTATTATTATCATTATCATACTGATACAAAAACACAGTATGGCACAGCAAATGAGATATATATGCTGGAATTATTATTATTATTATTATTATTATTATTATCTCACTTAGGAGATCACCTAGACCAGAGGTATCACATTCATTTTGGTTACCTTCAATGGGCCATTTGTAATTATAAAACTGTATAAATGTAACTATGTTGCCCCAGCACTGAAAGCCCCACAGGCCACATAAAAATTATTATTTTCTTGTCAGAAGCAACTTGAGAAACTGCAAGTGGCTTCTGGTGCGAGAGAATTGATGTGGTAGGCTGAATTCAGCCCACGGCCCTTTCTTTTGACACACATAACCTAGTTCACCCTCCACTTTTAGCATTTAAGTCATCTTTTTGAACAGCAGCTCACAGAGTCACCCAGAAAACATAGCCAGCAGTTATTTCAAACTTTGGAAAGAAACAACACCCCCTTTTCTCAAATATATCTGTCTGCCCAATTTTGTAATGGGCAGCAAGGATGCTTGCTATTACTGTTAGCTTGTTCCAAGTTCAATCTTAACCTTAGATCTTAAATTCTCAGATTGCCACTTCAATAAAGAGACAACAGCCAGGTATAGAGATGAGCAAGTGATCTACTGATGATGCTAGCTTAAAACGGCCACTGTGAAAGAAATGTTGAAGATCTGAATCAACTCCAAAGGAGTATTACTTGCACAACAGAAGACACAAACTGTGATTAATGCAAAGACTTCAAAACTAAATCTGCAGCTAAAGGGCGGAACTGGCAGCTTTATTTAGCCCTGGGCTAATTCTCTTTTGACATGTTCAGTCACTGCCGGATTCTTCTTTTATAAGGCAGCAACCTTTCATTTCAGAAAGCAGCCTTTAATTGTCTCCTGCATTCATCCCAACCTTGTCATTTCATGTAATTTTACCATTCTGGCCAGCTCTCAATACCAGTCTCAGCAAAGAACCTGTGCCAGGGTTGAAACTTGAACCCAAAGGACATGGTCTAACCCAAGTTAAAACCTGAAATTCAATTAGAGCAATTGAATATGGCAAGGATGAGTAACTAAAAACTAAGAGTTACTGTACTCATTTCTTTCTTTTCCCCTCTCTGCTGAAATGGGGAGGTTGGGCCATCAAAGCATCCAATAACTGTAAGCACAATGTAAGTATAAACGACATGTATAACTTACAAGAGCATTTACACAGCAATTAGGTCAAATGTATCACAGACGATTAAGACAGATACTCTAAAGCAGTGGTTCTCAACCTGTGGGTCCCCAGGTGTTTCGGCCTACAACTCCCAATATCCCAGCCAGTTTACCAGCTGTTAGGATTTCTGGGAGTTGAAGGCCAAAACATCTGGGGATCCACAGGTTGAAAACCACTACCCTAAAGTCATCAGATCCTGTCTTATCCTAGAAGCTCAGCAGAGTTAGTCCTGATTAATACTTAGATGGGAGTCTGCAAAAAATGCCAGCTTCTGTAGGCTAAATTTCAGAGGAAGGAACTATCAAAACCACCTCTGAGTATCCCTTGTTTAAGAAAACCTTATGAAATTAATACAGTCACCATAATTGGGTGGTGACCTGAAGGCACATAACACAGATTTAGCCAGAAGTGTAGCCACATCCTCTTTTCTTTTGTATCTTTGATTTTAAAAACAAAATGCAGCTCTTTCATGTTATACTATGTATGGAAACCTCTCATAAATAGCAATGACTGAATATCTTAAAATCATAGTGGGATGTGTCCTTGTGGGCCATCCAGTCCAACCCCCTGCCAAGAAGCAGGAAAATCACATTCAAAGCACTCCCGACAGATGGCCACCAGCCTGTTGAACAACAACAACAGCAAGCTAACATCCTGACTAGTAAGGTCATTGTTGTTTAGTTGTCAGGACTAAACAGGCTTTCAGAATAATGCATGTGTTGGTTCAAAGGATGTAAGAATCTCAATATCACTTCTACAGATGACCAATTTATTTCATCTTTTCCGAGCCACACCCTACTCTTCAAAGCAAGGAACCAATAGCACTAGACCTCTTTAAAATGCATTGTCCATGATATGATAGTTTGCTCGACTTGGTGCTCTCTAATTTTTTTCAAGCTGAAACTTGCACCAACCTCAGACAGCATAGATATTGTGTTCTGTCAGATCTGATGGGTATAGGTCAGTGGTTCTCAACCTTTGGGTCCACAGATGTTTTGGCCTGCAACTTTCAGAAATTCCAACCAGTTTACCAGCTGTTAGGATTTCTGGGAGTTGGAGGCCAAAACATCTGGGGACCCACAGGTTGAGAACCACTGGTATACGTTAAGCAAAGCTGTCCAAAGAATTGTGGGAATTGGAATCTGAAAAATCAGAAGGATGAAATATTGAGAACCACTTTTTAGAGTATCATTCTGGCACATTGCAGGCATGAAAACTTCAATTCAAGGAATATCCAAAGTTGCAGTTTAGCAACAATGAAGGGTTGCATGTTTCCCACCCTTTTTCTACAATTACATGAACACAGACTTTGTGTCTATTTAAGAGTCCACATAGCTGGATGAGAATGGCCAGTGAATATTTGTAGAAGATTGTGCAGTGACTCAAAAGAGTGATAAAGAATGAATACACCCAATATGTCTACTTGGTGTACCATGAAGACTGCAATGATCTTCATACAGGTAAACACAATTTCATACAATTTATTTATTTATTTATACCCCGCCACCATCTCCCAGATGGCCTCAGGGTGGCTCACAAACCACTCAAGGTGCAAACAAGCAAAATACAAAAAGTTCAAAGACAATACCACAAAAGCAATAGCAACCAACATAAATATCACAACCCCCTGGTTAAGATCAGTAAAATGTTATCAATAGCTCCAGAAAGCATCTGCAATCAATATCAGACTCATAAAGTGCATGGTGTAATAATCAATAGTTCCTCAAACATGTTCATTAAGGGATTCTAACCATGGTCAAAGGCTTGTCAAAATAGCCATAAGACATCAGTAGTTACTTCCCAAGTAATATTTTGATTTCCTAGAATTGTAGTGGTACAAACCCTTAAGAGCATCTTTCCCAGACCTGCTACAGGGCCTTCTCCCTCCTGACTTTCTGAAAAAAGTAAAAACTTTGCTCTTTGAAGAAGTTTTTAGAAGTGCAGTGTAATAGATAAACATGAAACTATGAGGAATGAACATGGAATGGCTAGATGATACTACTGGAAAGTGAGTTTCACAGGATGACACTGGTGATTATATGTTTTTATATGGTTTTTATAATGTTATGCTGAATGTTTTAACTGCATTTTTATGAATGTGTGGCACTGAATTGTTGCCAATCTGTAACCTGCCTTGAGTGGCCTTAGGGCTGAGAAAGGCGGGTGAGAAATACTGTAAATAAATTAAAAAATAGTCTCCAGATGTGTTGTCCATTAACCTTTCCATTGGAGTGATCAGCATCAGATTTTGTAATCAATCCAGAAAAGGGCCAATGCAATAGCTCCCAAGTTTTAGTTCTCCAAAGGTTTTTAAATTCAGCTCCCAGAATTCATGACAGTTGGCCAACCAACTAAGCCTTCAGAGAGATGGAATCCAAAACTTGGGAATCACTGTTCCAAATGAAGATGAGGTTGCAAATAATGGCTTAGGTTGCAGGTGGTGGTTCCATGGCTGCTGAGTAGAGACTTAGAGCTTGGAAAAGTTACTTTGTCTATTCTAGTGGCTGTGCTATCATGGCTATTGTGGGAGTTGTCACCCAAATATTATTTTTCCCAAATACAATGCCATCCTGAGAGCTTGGACAAAGAGAAGTCACAGATCTAGCCATTACACAACTCTCGTTCCTTTTCTCCTCTTGAAGCTTATGGAATCCACTGAGGCTTCAAATGGACCCCCTGAGCAAAGAATAAATTAGCACAGCTGGATGGAAAGCTTTAGCAGCAACGGAGTGTACTATATGCTGCTGACAAGCTACTTGGCAAGTTATGTCACAGTTTGCAGGCACTGATTCATGGCTGCTAATTAGCATTTACTCAGCACCAGCCACCACACACTAAGCACAGCACAGTACACACAACTGACAAAGTCCCTGCCCAGCAGGCATACACTCTCAAGTAGAAGGCAAGACAAAAGTAAAAGGAGAGATTTGGAGAAAGGCAGGACAAGGGTGTGAAAGCTAACTGGGAGCAGACAGCACAGAACAGGCATGCTGATTCAGGAAATGCAGTTCTACTTTGTGAAACCACTTGCTTTTTTGTGAAAAACAAAGACTAAAACAAAACACAAGGCCTTTTATGCACTAGAAGTTAATATTAATCTGTACCAATGGTTCTTGGTCTTCCAGAGGTTTTGGACTACAATACGCAGAATTCCTAGCTACTTGAGCTATACTTACTATAGTTTCTGCAAGTGAATGCTTGGAACATCTGGAAATTCAAGCACCTGGGAATTACTTGTGTATACAACCATAAGCCTGGTGGCACCTAACAAGTTTTAACTGGCAAAGCTCTCATGAACTCCAGCCCACTCCATCAGGTGCATGGATCAACACAACAGCAATGGCAATAACTCAATTCATGACTTTATACATGGCAAGTTCAGGGGTGATATCCAAAACAGCACTATTACTGTGTATTGTGGAAGATAAAAATGACCAAGAGACAAGTAAACCCCTAACATTTTATGCCTCAAAGGAAATCTAAGCAGGTATATGCCAGATTAATGCAAACATTATGACTAAATGGTTTTTCATATATGTGTGCTTCCAGGTGAGGCACTTTGGGCAAAATGGTTGCCAGGCAGTCATGCATACAGGCGAGAATAATGATCACAAATGTTCAGATATCTTCGGTCTAGTATGAACTTCTATTCACTGTATTGATTATCACTCAAAGCAAATTACCCATATTAACTCAAATCTAATGTGCCATCAAATCTAATGCGCACCTCAATTTTCAAAACCCTGAAATAAAAAAAAAAGTATTTGCTACCAAATGTAATGCACCACAGCAAAAATTGTAATTTGACCATTACAGTTGCTGCCTGCTTAGAATTCCTTCTTTAAAAACAAAGGAGTCAGAGCACCAAACCTTCCAGTGATGGAAAAGAAAACCATGAGCTGCATCTATGCTGTTGGATGAATCCACTTGGTTCAATTCTATGAAATCATGGAGGCTGTAGTTGTACAAGCTTTCTCTCCCAAGGAATGTGGATGCCTCACCAAACTACAAATCCCAGGATCACACAGCATTAAATTACAGATGACATCCATCAAAGAGGATCTCTAGGTGCAGCTCCTAAAGCATCCCCTTTTGCTTTTGCTCAGCACTAAAATTACTGTATGATGTGAATCTAAAGCACACCCTAATTTTGGCAAGGTTATTTAGCCAAAAAATGTGAGCGTTAGACTTTGGTAAATATGTTTGTCCAACCCCCTGCCTTGCAGGAACACGCAATGAAAACATTCCTGACAGATGGCCATCCAGCCTCAACTTAAAAAGAGAAGAAGACTGTCCACAACAATCTGAAGCAACGTACTCTGCTGTTTAACAGCTCTTAACATCAAGAAGTTCTTCCCAATGTTTTGGTGGAATTTCTGTTCCAGCAATTTGCTCTGTGTCCTGGTCTCTACACCAGCAGAAAACAAGTTTGCCCCCCTCTTCAATGTGACGTCCTTTCAAATATCGAATCATGACTATCTCACAGGCATGGGCAAACTTTGGCCCTCCCTCCAGATGTTTTGGACTTCAACTCCCACAATTCCTAACAACCTCCGGCCCTTTCCTTTTCCTTCTCAGCTGCTTAAGCAGCTGAGGGGGGAAAGCAAAGGACCTGAGGCTGTTAGGAATTGTAGAAGTTGAAGTCCAAAACATCTGGAAGAAGGGCCAAAGTTTGACAATACCTGCTATATCATGTCCCCTTACAGCCTTTTCTTAGCCAGCTGTTTCCTATCAACAGTTTCTTACACAAACTAAACATACCTAGCACCTTCCCTATAATGCAATGGTTCCCAATTTGTGATCCATGGACCACCAGTGGTCCGCATGAACAAAAATATGGTCCGTGGCCTCACCTTGACTACACTGTTGCATTGAAACCATGTGGCAACAAGAGCAAATGGTCTCACGAAACCGTCTAATAGTGCCGAGGCAACAGGGATGTCAGGAACGGGAAGGCTGACTACCTACGAAAGATTACTACTACCACATTAGCTCTATAATAATAATAATAATAATAATAAACTTTATTTATACCCCGCCACCATCTCCCCAATGGGGACTCGGAGCGGCTTACGTGGGACCAAGCCCGGACAACAAATTACAACAAAATAAAACCAGAGCATAAACAATAGACAACATCATCAAATTACATCAAGAAAAAAATTATAAACACAGTCATAAAATAACATTCCAATAAGCACAATCACAATAACAATGGGCGGGCCACATGAACAGGATAAAAATGATTCAAAGACTCTAATGAGATAAAAATAAGAGCAAGTTATCTGCAGGGAACTCATAAAAAGACACATAGTTGTGAAGCTAAACTTCCCATTTGGAGGGCGTGTATTCCAGTGGGAAGAGCGTTGAGGGGTGCAATGGTGTCATATTGTGCACCTACTCGCCAAAGGCACAGCAGAAGAGCCAGGTTTTAAGGTTCTTTTTGAACTTTCTAGAGAAGGGGCTTTCCTGATCTCTCCAGGTAATGAGTTCCAAAGTCGGGGAGCCACAGAGGAGAAGGCTCTCTCCCTTGTGCCCACAAGATGAGCTTATGAGATTGGTAGGGGTGTGAAAGGAGGGCCTCCCCTGAAGATCTAAGGGCCTGGCTTGGTATGTAGAGAGAGAGAGAGAGAGAGAGAGAGGGAGAGATTTATGACATTTATATGCTGCGCTTTTCACCCCGAAGGAGACTAATAATCTCATAATCATATTATTAGCATAGCACAATATCAGTATTATATATTACTATATTGTACTATATCATTATGCTGTAATATTATTAATAATATTACATGTAATATAAAATATATACTTATAATATCATATTAGTAGTAGTAGTATTACATCGTATTACATTATAATATTATAAATATTATATGTATATACAATATATTATATTATATTATATTATATTATAAGCATAACACAGGAAACAAGGTGGAATTGTCCTCCTTGGCCCCCCTCTCTTCACTTATTAGATTATTAAAAACGGTTTTCTGGGGGTGAACAGATGGTGACTACAGGATGGCATATGTTCTGTATCAGAAACTAAAGCTGATGTGGCCTATCTAATGCAATTTGCTGAATCAACGCCAAAAATAACCAAACCAAATGTAAGGTAAAGGTAAAGGTTTTCCCTTGACACGAAGTCCAGTCGTGCCTGGCACTGGGGTGTGGTGCTCATCTCCATTTCTAAGCCGAAGCGTCGGCATTGTCCATAGACACCTGCAAGATCATGTGGCTGGCATGACTGCATGGAGTGCCATTACCTTCCTGCTGGAGCGGTACCTATTGATCTACTCACATTTGCATGTTTTTGAACTGCTAGGTTGGCAGAAGCTGTGGGTGACAGCAGAAGCTCACGCCGCTCCCCAGAGTCGAACCTGCAACCTTTCAGTCAACAAGCTCAGCAGCTCTGTGGTTTAACCCCCTGCATCACTGGGGGCTCAAATGTAAAGTTGACCAAAAATGTAAAGTTGACCAAAAACTGATTTGTAACCCTTTTGGTACTAATGTTGGAGAGTGGTCCCTGGTCAAAATGGTCCCTGGTCAAGTGGTCCCTGGGTTTTTGTTTGTTTGTTTTTTTTAAAGGCTGGGAACATCTGCTCTACTGCTAAAGGGAGCTGTCCATCATCTGCAAATAACCTGCTCCTATTTTTATCTCATCAGAGTCTTTTAATTGTTTTATCCTGTACATGTGGCCCGCCCACTGTTACTGTGAACTGTGTTTATTGGAATGGGTTTTTTTGTTTTGTTTTCTCCTTATGTAATTTCTATGATGTTGTTTGTTGTTTATGTTTTTGGTTTTATTCTACTGTAATATGTTGTCCGGGCTTGGCCCCATGTAAGCCGCTCCGAGTCCCCACTGGTGAGATGGTGGCAGGGTATAAATATTATAATAATAAACTGAGAGGAGATATGTATAAATATGTGAGAGGAAACCACAGGGAGGAGGGAACAAGCTTGTTTTCTGCTTCCTTGGAGACTAGGACGCGGAACAATGGCTTCAAACTACAAGAGAGGAGATTCCATCTGAACATGAGGAAGAACTTCCTGACTGTGTTGAGCTGTTCAGCAGTGGAACTCTCTGCCCTGGAGTGTGGTGGAGGCTCCTTCTTTGGAAGCTTTTAAACAGAGGCTGGATGGCCATCTGTCAGGGGTGATTTGAATGCAATATTCCTGCTTCTTGGCAGGGGGTTGGACTGGATGGCCCATGAGGTCTCTTCCAACTCTATGATTCTATGATTATTATTATTGTTGTTGTTGTTGTTGTTGCTGCTGTTATTGTTATTGTTATTATTCTCTGTGACCCAAGGAAGACCCTAGGCTTCAAAGCGGCCCTCTGTTACTGCCATCTTCTCTCCCGCGCCACCTGCCGGTGAGGAAAGAAACCGCAGCGTTGGAGCAGGAAGACCTGTCCAGGCTTTTGGCTTCAGCAGATCCTGCTGGGCACACACACACCCGGTTCCCCTTCAAGTCAACACGTGTCCCTTCCCAATCCCTTGGAGGGGAGGGACAGGAGGATAAAAAGGAAGACCCCAGCTCCTTTGAATCAGCGTGGCGCGCTTTGATCTCTCTCTCTCTCTCTCTCTCTGCACAAAGAGAAAAGTTGCAGCTCCGTCCAGGTAGAAGGAGGTGGGCACCTTCCGGAACTTGTGAGCAACTTTTCCCTCTCGACCCGAGTCCTGCACACCGAGTTTTGCACGCGCCCCTTGCAAAGATGTATTGAAGTGATGCCGAGGGGGAGGAGAAAGGCAGGAAGGAAGCTTTGGTTGCCTTGTATTTAAAAAAAAAAGAGTCAAGAAAGGGGCAACCTCCTTCTCCCCCTTCTTTCCCCTTCTTCCCAGGCTCTCGTCCACTCACCCCAAAGTGCTGATGAAGCCATTGACGGAGCCTTCGGCGTACAAGGAGACGATGTCCCCGATGTGCAGGAAGCTCGACATCTCATTCATGATGCCGGCGTGATGGGTTCTCCCTCCACCATGTGGTTCCGCTCCAGAAAGCAAGTCCGGATGAGTATCCAAGACCACTGGGAAGTGAGTCCCTTCCGACACAGCGCCCCCTTTGCCGCGTTCACACGTGCTTCCGCGCTCGCCAGCCAGACGCGTGTCAGCGCCGGAGCCGGGCGGGGTGCTGGGGAGGAAGGGAAACGAATGACATGAGTTTCCCTCCTCCCGGCACACTCACTCTCTCACTCTCTCTTTTTGGCACCCCTCCCTCTTTCCTTCCCTCCCCCGCCGGGCTTCTCTCTCTTTCTCTCTCTCTCTCTTTCTACCTGCAGCCAATAGAAACTCATCAGGAAGTCCTGGTCAAAGAAGGCTCCATGCAAATCGTGCCTGCCTTGGGGAAGGGAGCCCGAAGAGGGCAAGGCCACGCCCCCTTTTACGCCACGCCCCCTCTCACCCACGCGCGAGGAAACTTTTTTTCCAACCGCGGAAGCTGATGGTTTGAGAGAGCGAGCGTGGCTAGGGCTGCATTTACCTCAAGCAGGAGCAAACTTTGGCTCCCCAGGTGTTTTGGACTCCAACTCCCACCATTCCTAACAGCCTCAGGCCTCCAGGTGTTTTGGACTCCAACTCCCATCATTCCTAACGGCCTCAGGCCCCTTCCTTTTCCCCCTCAGCCGCTTAAGGAAAGGGCCTGAGGCTGTTAGGAATAGTGGGAGTTGGAGTCCAAAACACCTGGAATGAAGGCCCAAGTTGGCCCATGCATGAGCTATCACGCCCTACTAATTTGCATGTGGTTTCTGATTGGCCAGCCTCAACATTCTAACATTCTTAAGCGGCTGAGGGGGAAAAGGAAGGGGCCTGAGGCCGTTAGGAATGATGGGAGTTGGAGTCCAAAATACCTGGAGGCAAGGCTGGAGCTGTCCCATGCCTAGTGATTGATTAAGCCCCTTGTCAAACACTTTTGAATATTGACTTGCGTCTCCTTGCCACAGAATGGATGATTTTGACGCCACTTTGAACTGCCAATTAATGCTGCAAAATCCTGGGAGTTGTCGTTTTGCAAAGACTTTGTCTTCCTCTGCCGAAGAGGGCTGGAAGCGGGGCTTTGGTTCCTCGAGGAAAAGAAGGCGCCGCAAAGTTTGTTTGTTTGTTTGTTAAAGGGGACGCGGCCCTTTTGTATCTGCCTAAAAAGCACAGTTCGATCGGGAAGAAAAAGGGAACTTCCAGATCGCACAGTGAAAGGGGCGGGAGGTCAATAAATAATTACCTTGGAAGTGTTGAAGCCCGCGAATCCATCTCATAAATTCCTTTTGACTTGATGTACTGCTCAGCTGTGTTAGAATAGGGGGAAAGTAGAAAGAGGAAATGCCTGGAAATCTTTTTGCTTTCCTGGTTGTTTGTTGACAAAACTTATTGTCCACTTTGAGTGATTGTGAATGAAGGTGCATCTACAGTTTGACACCACTTCAGCTGCCATGGTTCAAGGCTATGGAATCCTGGGGGTTGTAGCTTTACAAGGTCTTTAGCCTTCTCTGCCAAACTCTGACTCTTGTGATTCCATAACATAGAGCCATTACAGTTAAAATGGTGTCAAACAACATTACTTCTACAATCTAGAACAGGCATGAGCAAACTTCAACCCTCCAGGTGCTTTGGACTTCAACTCCACTGCTCCAGTGGTATTCCATCCCAGGTAATCCTCAGGGCTCGGGATGCTTGTCTGTTCTTAAGGTGAAAAGCACATGTCTGTGTTTTAGATGGATTAGGGATCAGCTGGTTTTCCCTGTAATAGGCAGTAAGAGCACCTAGAGCTTCGGAGAGCTTCTGTTCAACCATCTCAAAGCTCCCTGCTTGAGTGGTAATGGCACGATCATCTGCATAGATGAAGCTCTCTGTCCCTTCTGGCAGTGGCTGGTCATTTGTGTAAATGCTGAACATGGATGGAGCAAGCATGCTCCCCTGAGGCAGGCCGTTCTTCTGTTTCCGCCATCTGCTTCTCTGGCCCTGGAACTCAACAAAAAAGCTCCTGTTTTGTAGCAGGTTTCCTATGAGGCGGGTGAGGTGGTAGTCCTTTATGATATTATACACTTTTCTCAGGAGGAGGCGGTAGTTTACAGTATCATAAGCCCCTGACAGGTCTCCTGTGATCTGCTGCCTTTCATAGCCATCTTCTATGTGCTGAGTCAGGTTCAGCACTTGCGATGTGCAGCTTTTGCCTTTCCTGAAGCCAGCTTGCTGTGAAATCAGACATGGCTCTATTTTTTCCATAATTCTATGCAAAACAAGTCTTTCCAGAACTTTGTAAAGGTGGCACAACAGGGAGATGGTTCCATAGTTTTCCCATGCCTGATCTAGATGCACCCGCAAGAAATCTTCAACTGATCTTGCAAATTCAGGGCCATGACTCCCTTCTTTGAATAACTCCACCTGTAACTGGTTTTCCTCTTTTTTTAAAAAAAAATACACTTTTAATGTATACAACCAGCCCTCCACATTCACTGGGGTTAGCAGCACAAGACCCCTGTAAAAAAAGGAAATGGTAATTTAAAAAAAAACTATTTTTAATCTGAGAGAACACCTCTCCAGGAATCCCTTAACCCCTTCAACAGAGCTCTATGCTCACATGTCAACAGAACAGAAGGACCTAAAATTTGTAAGGTGAACATTTTAATAAAATCCACAAAACTCAAACCTGGAAATGTGGATGGCCAGTTGCATTGTCTTCTGTCTAACCTTGAACAATGGGTTTTTCAAAGTACAATCAGTCCCTGAGTTACAAACATCCAACTTACAAACAACACTCATAGTTACAAACAGGGGTGAGACCACAGAAAGTGAGAGAAATTCACCCCTTGGAAGGGAAATTCATTCCTGGAAGTGTTATCATTGCGAAAATGTGTCTCCACTGAAGCTTTCTCACCAAACCTTGTTTCCACAACAAGCCAAATTTTTCAATTACCACAATGACAGAAAGTGAGGCGAACTCTTCCAAACAGGTACACAGACAGCAAACAAAATACCACAGGGGTATTCACTCTTTCCTATGCCATCTAAAGATTTAAATATATATTTTTGGCTAGAGTAACACTTCAAAGTGTACCTGTTCCGACTTGCAAAAAAACCTACAGAACCTATCATGGGGCCTCATCCCCCTTTGCCTGGCTTTGGGGAGAAAAGAGAGGGGTGAATTGGTCATCTTGAACACAGCTCTCTCTCAGCAATGCTTTCCCCACCACACAGGGAAAACTTCACCCTTCCATGAAGGATCCATGCTGGCTTCATTGGGGCCAGCACAGTCTCTGGTGATGTTTTCACCCCGGTTGGGGGCAAGGTCTCCCCAAAAGTCACACAACATCGTGTGATGGCCAACATGGACCTCCGTTAGAAGACAGGTTGAAAGTATCCTAATACACTTTTTTTAGGTGAGTGTGATGAGGTCATTGTTCATAACTTGCTGACTGCCAGTAAATTGCAGTGTGAATCAAACCAAAAAGACTTGGTATCTAATCAAGGGAGTCACAGCCCTGAATCTGTAAAACTATAGATGATAGTGACTGCAGGTCTTTCATTCATAAGGTTGCTATAAGTCAAAGTCAACTTGATGGCAGTTAACAACAAAATCCCAGAATCCCCCAGTTAACATTGCCTGCAAGTAAAAGGATCCTGTAAGTTCCAATCTAAAACTTTAATTTTCCCAAGCTTTCCTCTTGCATACAGATAAAACATTGCTCCAAATGAGATTTCATCTGGGCTTTTGAGCTTCATCATCCTGGAAGGCAAGGCATCCTCACCCACAGCAAACACACACCACACCTGCTCTGCATTTTCATATACTGCCTTTAAATTTACCTATTGCCTGTGTTATAATAACAAATATACCATGCCCCCCCCCCATTCTTTTCTGCAACACAAATTATTTTTAGACTTCAAAGGGATCTATTTCATTTCCTCCTTACATAGAGCCGACTGGCAAAACCATGAAAGGCTATTCCTGCAGGTGAACTGCAAATTCAGGTCTGTCAGGAAATGTTGCATTTTTGTAAGAGCAAGACAAATTTAGAATCTTTTATCCCACATGGAATATCGTCCGTCAGAAATAAAACTCACTGGGCTTCAGCTGCAGTGCTGATTTTTAAATTGGGTCTCAGGTTTTCAGAACTGCTCAGAACAGTTGCCTTCCCTGCCAGCTACTCTGCATTTGTCACATTTGTTTCTTACCCTTCCTCTGAGGAAGTGTGCCTGTTTCCACAACATATGCACAGAGTGTGACATTTCATCCTTACAGCAATTCTGTGAGAGTTAGACTGAGAGAGGACTTGTTAAATTGAGATGCTATTTCACAGCCAGATGGGATACCTGAACATGGTTGCCCCAATCACATTCCTGTCATCTTTTTTCCTTTAAAAGCATCTCTGGGGCATACAAATGGGCCAAGTGAGACTCGCTGCTTGAAAGTTTTGCTTCTCTGCTTAAATTCATGACTTGAGTTTGGGTTCTAACTCAACAAGATTGGCACTCCACTGTTCCATTACAAACATAGTTGTTTGTTCCCCTAAGTCAAGCCACCTGCTGCATCCAACATTGATCCCCCTGCTGATCTATTGTACTGCTTGTTTGAAGTAAATGAAATCAGCACTGCATTGTTCCTATCAGGGTGTTGGCTTATCTCCATCATCTTGAAAAGCTATCCAGTTCTGGTTATAGTTAGTTGAAAGAGGGGACGGCCAGAAAAATATCTGTAAGTCTCAAGACTGTCTATTTTTTTTATTTTGAATGTGCTTGCATATTCACAAGTTGCTCCCAATCTCATTCTTGAAATGCAATGTGCCCCCCCCCCCCCCCACTCCCTTACATCCTGCCTCTCCTCTCTGGTTACATGTCACATCCAGTCTCATGAAACATTTGAGAAATCGATTACACCAATTTCCTTTGAGACTCTTAACATTATTATTCAGGAGGTATTCAGCTACTAAAGTGCTTCAACAATACGAAACTAAGTATTAGAATCATTTTGCTTCAGTGTTAGCATTTCTCTTACCATTGTTTGACTGCTGTCCTCAAAACAATAGCTGTGTTTGCTGATGGGGATCATCTTCACAACAAATATATACAGGTACATTTCAGTTTGGAAAATTCCAGGTGAATTTAAACTGATCTGGGAAATGGGATTGAAAGGTCTTTGGTAATACTGGGAGCCCCCAGGACATACATAGAAATTAAGAAAACATCTTGTGAATCTCCAAAATAAAATAGTAAAGCACCTCTACAAAACTCAGGAACTTCAGGATGTTTATTTTCTATGAGAGGATGAGATAATAGATCAAGGCTATCATGGTTCTTTAAACCTAATGCCATGAGGAAGCAAACAACCAGTGGAATCAAGACAGTCTTAGGTCAATGCCAGTAATGACTTCATTACTGGTACATTATTTAAACTGTTATGTTTATTCATATCATGATCTGATCCCCATGCTCAATATATCCTATATGCATGGGGGTATTGGGGTAATGATACAAAAGGTTTGCTAGGGTAGACCCTCTTTCACTCAGACTCAGCCCCCCCCCCCGAACCAAACTCACCCCCCCCCCCCAATCAAAATCCTGGCTACTGGCCTGGGAGCAACCCCAGGGGCCATCCAATCCAACCCCTTCTGCCACACATGGAAAGCACAATCAAAATACTCCCAACAGATTGCCACCTAGCCTTTGCAGTAGTAGTAGTAGTAGTAGTAGTAACAACAATAACAGGAGACACCTCAGTAGCCATCCAGTTCAACTCCCTTCTGCCATGCAGGAAAAGCACAATCAAAGCACTCCCTGAGCAGTGGGAAGGAAATAGAGTTTTGGAAGCAAAGAAAGTGAAGGGTGGGGAGGATCTGGGTGACAAGGAAAATAGTATGGGCAACAAGGGTTCCACGGAACACAGTGTGAGAACCCCTGGTCTAAAGCCTCATTACTCTAGGACTTCATTAGATGGGAGGAATTTAGTTTCCTAGGACACTTCCACACCATCTAATGCACAGAGCCCCCAGTATGGCCATCACGCGATGCCATGTGACTTCCGCTGGAGGCCCTGCCTCCAATCTGGGTGAAAGCATTGTTGGACACTTTCCCCACCACATGGGAAGCTTCCCAGAAAGGCGAAGCTTTCCATGTGTGATAGGGAAAGTGTTGCCGAGAGAGCTGTGCACGGGGTGACGGATTCACCCCGCTGCCCCTCTCCTTTCTCGGCAAAGCCTGGCAAAGAAGGACAGGTTTGGAGACAGTCCAGCAGCTCTTCCAACCCAGAAGTGAGGCATTAAATAGAAAATACCTGAAACCCACTGAGGTTTGTTGTAGCTCATCATAGGCTATTAGAAGAAGAACCCTTATCAATGAGGATCTACTTACTGCAATAAGGCCCTTATTTTGAATTTGAGGAACATAGGAAGCTGCCTTTTACTGAAATTGGCCAGTGGTCCATCTAGCTCAACCTTATCACATGGGGAAGGCCCCCCAATGCCATTTCACCAGTAAGTGTGGTGAAATGGCTAGCATGAGGGATGTCTCCATCCCCTAACATTCAGCTCCTGAGTGGCAACACTTCCTTCATCATACAAAGGGAGCATCACCCAAACAGGGCAGAAGCATTTTGTTTCCCATGTTTGGGGGAGGGGGGGGGAGTGGAAGCATCCAAGGACACTTCCATTCCAGTTGAGGATGCAACGACAGCCAGAAGTCACACAACATGTGATGTCTGCCATAGGTCTCCATCCCCAAACAAGGCTCCAAGTGTCCTGGGACACTTATTTTTATCAATGTGATGAGGTCCAATATTGTCTCTGGCAGTGATTCTCTGCAGTCTTTTTCTTAGCTCTGTTCCCTCATGGTTTCTCATCAAAGCACAAACTGGGACAAGCCTAAGTAGCTTCCAAACTCAGAAATCAAGTATGCTCATAGATATATGGCCAGTGCCCTTCAGGTACTATTGTTCCCTGGAGTTGTGGTTATTTATCTCTAAAGCATATTTTTTTCTTCTTCATGTGGAGAAGGAGGAAGATTCTCAAATATATTCCCTGAGAAATCAGGCTCCTCCTGGGTCCCAGGAGTTATAAATTATTGGGAGCTCAGACTGAGGATAACTCAAAGAAGGATTTGTGCCACATTAAATCTCCAAAAAACTGTTTAAATATCACACACTGTTGCTGCTGCCGCTGGCTGTAACAGACTCATGGCTGTTCCACTGGAATGTGATACCTCAGCTCATTTCAGAGACTGTTGATTCTGGTTTATTATGCTGAATTAGCAACTCTTGTTTACATGGATAAACAACGTACAGATATTTGAACCACATCTCACTATCCTGTGGTCCATTGTATTATTTCAGTGAATTTTGAAATTTAACTAGTGCTGAATGCATAATATAATGATCATGTCAGGTTTTACAAAGGGGCCTGTAATGATGAAACCAGAAAGACTTTGTGCAGGAAATGCTGATACTAAGCTTCTGTCTAGCTGGGATCTCTTTCCTCTGCTGTAAGACCACGTCACCTTTGATTAGTTCATTGAATCTTTAAATAAGAGATTAGAGTGTGTATTGTTTCAGGATGAGATGATCTAATGGAGCAAATATGTTTCAAGAAGTCTGTTGTTTTGGCTTTGTGGATGGACGCTGCTTGTTCAGGGATTCAACACTCCTCAAGAAGATGAGGGAGGGGAGCAAAATCTTTGCAAAGGTGAATATGTGGAAGAAGGGCTTGATGGCAGGGAAAAAGGAAACGTGGAAACTCGCCACTTGGATAATTTGGTTTTTAAAAATATTTTTATTGAAAATTTTAACATAGTGGGTTTTTAAAAAGGCCGAGAAGAGGGGGAATGATAGGCAAGGCAAGTGTGGGGGGGTTGGGTTTGAGGATAGGTATGAGGGTAGTGTCTTTGATGGGATCAGGGGAGGAATGAAGGGATGGAGAGCAGGTAGGGGTAGAGGGAAATAGGAGGGGTATTTTCGGCTTCCAATCGTCTTCGCAGATGGTATAGTTATTTCTTTGATTTAGGATTAAAAGTAGATAGCAGCTAACACTCTTACGTCATTTCCATTTAAGGTATTATTTTTGATTGTCAATATATGTCTATCATCCATTTGAAATTTTCCTGAATTAGAAAGTTCTTTACTGGGGACCAGTCTGTTTTTAGTGTCTTCATCTTTTGGTTCTCCTTCATCAATTGTGTTAGTTTGTCCATATTCATGATGTCTGTTATTGTTGTTAACCATTTATCAAGTGTTGGAATTTCCTTGGATCTCCAAAGGCTCACGTAGCAAATTCTGGCTGCTGTTGTGAGATAGTTGAAGATTTTTTCTTTGAGTGTTTCCAATTCTGTCTCTGATATTCCTAATAAAAACATTCTGGTTTAAACTCAATCTTTGTTTATAGTATCTTTTCAATTTTTTCGTGTATATTCGTCCAGTAGACTTTGGCAGCTTTACATGTCCACCACATGTGGAAAAAGGAGCCGGTTTGTTCCTCACATTTCCAGCATTTGTCGCTAATATTTGTATAACATTTGTCTAGCTTTTGGGGGGGGGGGGTTGTACCATCTATACATCATCTTCATCCGGTTTTCTCTCAGGTCCGTTGCATAGGTGTATCGTATTTTTCTGTTCCAATTTTTTTCCCAATTTTCAAGATGAATTGAATGTCCAATGTTCTCAGCCCATTTAATCATACAATCTTGGATCAGTTCTGTCTCAGTGGCCCACTCTAGCAAGTTCCTGTAAATTTTTGTTATCAATGTATTTTCTGAATTCATAATTTTATCCCATATAGTTCCTTTCTCCATGAAGTCATTTTTCTTATCTTTTATATAATATTCTCTGATTTGCCTGAACAAGAACCACGAAATTCCTGTGTTTAATTTATTGAGTTCTCCTTGTGTTTTTAATACATACTCGTTATTTTATTATTCTGTTTTTTCAAGATATTTTTATATGTTGCCATCTTTTTGGGGGATTTTCTCTTCTATGAATCACTTCCTGTGGTGACAGCCATAGAGGGGTTTTATTGTAAAAAAAATTATTTCTATTTGTCCCATATCTTTATAAGTGCCGATCTAATAAAATGATTCCCGATTTTTCCCCGATTTTTCCTCTCTGATACCATAGATAGGAGTGCCATCTGGCTCTCAGATCAAATCCTTCTAGATTTACTTACTTACTTACTTAGGCGATCCCTCGTTGGACGAGTAAGATGGTCTTCCATCATGGGTTTCCTTGTGGGTCCGTAGGTGGCTGTGGAGCCCTATTCTTGCTCTGCATCTTCTTCCGCAGTGAGGGCATTGGTTTCCAGGTGGAAGGCGGTCCCGGTCGGGGTTGGCTTGACGCGCCTTCCTCCTGGCACGTTTCTCTCTTTCACCCTCCATTCGTGCCTCCTCGAATTCTGCAGCACTGCTGGTCACAGCTGACCTCCAGCTGGAGCGCTCAAGGGCCAGGGCCTCCCAGTTCTCAGTGTCTATGCCAGAGTTTTTAAGGTTGGCTTTGAGCCCATCTTTAAATCTCTTTTCCTGCCCACCAACATTCCGTTTTCCGTTCTTGAGTTCAGAGTAGAGCAACTGCTTTGGGAGACGATGGTCAGGCATCCGGACAACGTGGCCGGTCCAGCGGAGTTGATGTTGGAGGACCATCGCTTCAATGGTGGTGGTCTTTGCTTCCTCCAGCACGCTGATGTTTGTCCGCTTGTCTTCCCAGGAGATTTGCAGGATTTTCCGGAGGCAGCGCTGATGGAATCGTTCCAGGAGCTGCATGTGACGTCTGTAGACAGTCCACGTCTCACAGGCATATAGCAGGGTTGGGAGGACAATGGCTTTATAGACAAGCACCTTAGTATCCCTACGGATGTCCCGGTCCTCAAACATTCTCTGCTTCATTCGGGAAAATGCTGCACTTGCAGAGCTCAGGCGATGTTGTATTTCGGCGTCGATGTTGACTTTGGTGGAGAGGTGGCTGCCAAGGTAGCGGAAATGGTCGACATTTTCTAATGTTACACCATTAAGCTGTATCTCTGGCATTGGAGAGGGGACGGCTGGTGACTGCTGGAACAGCACTTTGGTTTTCTCGATGTTCAGTGACAGGCCAAGCTTTGTGTATGCTTCTGCAAAGGTGTTGAGAGTGGCTTGTAGATCTTCTTCTGTATGTGTACAGACGACATTGTCATCAGCATACTGGAGTTCTATAACAGATGTTGTCTAGATTTATAGTTTTGGAGTTCTTTAGAGTTGCCCAATCTTTAATCCAACATAATCCGCATGCCTCATAGTACAACCACTTGGATAATTTGTTAGTCCTTGTTTCAAATCAGTATAAACCTGATTTGCAGAACGGCCACGTACTCAGATCTAGCTGGTCAGTGAGCATTTGGAGACATGGAGAAAAGAAGATGGATGGGATATCTTCTCAGAAAACAGTTGAAAAGCATCTTTAGCAGGACCAGACAAAATGCACCTGAAGTATTCAAATGTGTAAGTTCTCTAGACCATTTCACTAGGCTAGGTGGTAGACTTTTTACTTACTTAGGTGATCCCTTGTAGCCTGAGGATGATGGTCCTCCAAGTGTAGTGTCTTGGCGGTGAATACGTAGGTGGCTGTAGAGCCCTATTCTTGATCCACATGTTCTCCCACAGTGAGGACATTGGTTTCCAAGTGCAAGGCAGCTTGGCACATTTCTCCCTTTCACACTCCATTCGTGCCTTTTCAAATTCTGCAGCACTGCTGGTCACAGCTGATCTCCAGTTAGAGTACTCAAGGGTCAGGGCTTCCCAGTTCTCAGTGTCTATGCCACAATTGTTAAGGTTGGCTTCAAGCTCATCTTTAAATCTCTTTTCCTGTTCACCAACATTACATTTCCTTTATAATTTGGGAATATAGTAACTAT